>NC_064849.1:150521462-150844587 GCF_024139225.1 Suncus etruscus | reverse complement strand
TGAAAATTGTCTGGATATTGCCATAAAACGAATTTTCCAACTCGATCCTGCACCAATCACTGCAAGGCTGCTCGGAGGCCTCTTCGACTCAGCCAATCTGAGCAGTCTTTTGACGCATGCAAATTGTACAATATTCTGTACCCGAATCTACACTGTCAAAAGCCTGTTCGGATTGGCCAGGGTCAGAGGGGAAGTCTTTTACAGTAGAACCTTTGAACCTTTGCTTGTTGTGATTGGTTCAATGTGATACATACACTTGCAGCACAGGAACGTTCTGTTTTATACAGTGAATACAATACAAGCCTAAATCTATGTTTTAACTGTAAATTAGGGGGTCATCTTATACACCTGATTGTCTTATATGCCGGAAAATACGGTAGGTGTCTGCAAAAATTAAAGGAAAACAGTGAAGTTGGGTTATTAGTGTGGTATTTGTAGAGTGTGTGTAGTTGCCAAGGCTTTAGTAGAATATGGGGGGTGGGGGAGAAGGACCTCAGTGTAATCAACTGTGAAATTGGTATATACATGAGTTTTCATTGCTTGTCTTGTCTCTCTTTTGAGTCTTAAATTGGTCTGTGGAGCTGGCCAGTGGATAGACATAGCAGTGGCTATGGATTCTATATATGACTGCTGGGATTGGAGTTTTTGGGGCAGTTTGGTGTCTGCAGAAATTAGTAGAAAAGCTATGAAATTGCACCACTGATTCAGTAGTAGTTGTCCCCATTAACCATTTTAATATCTTCTATGGAAAACTGCTGCTTCAGGTTCTTTGCCTATTTTTAAAATGAGATGGTTTGGGTTGGGGTTTTATGTTTTGTTTTGTTTTTGCTGTTGACTTGCATGAGCTGGTTTTATTTTTTTTTTGAGATTTTTATTTTTGTATTTCCCCTTTCTTTGTTGTTGATGCTACTGCTGCTGCTATGACAGCAAGGCAGTGGAGGGGAAGAACATGGAAGTTGTCGTGCTTGTTGAGGAAGGAATTTCACATTTTCGTTGTGGTTGTGCAGACTTTGCTTATACTGCTAACCAGTGTTTGCACACCACAGTTACTATGCCTTGCTAATAGATGCAGTGTATTTTCAATCAAATGTTTTTGTGATTTGGTTGAGAATCATATATGACAATGATCCTGCTAGGCATGTGGAGAGTCATCAAGGATCTAACTCTTGGTTTTAGGCTTACAAAACAGACATTCTGTCTCTAAGCCACACACATATTTCATCTCCAAATGGATTATCTGTGATGTTTTTGAGAAATGGTTAGCTCTGCAGGAGGTTTTTGTTTTGTTTTGTTTTGTTTTTTAGTTAATGTAGTACCACTTGTTTACTTTTGACTTTCGGCTTCTAGTTTTTACATCATATCTAAAAAACAATGACCAAGACCCATTTTATGGTATTTTCTTCCATGTTTTCTCTTGAGTTACATTGTTTCCAAAATTGCTCCATTTTGTTTTGATCTCACTTGCTCCTTCAAGTAACTTTAGTCTTCTTAAGGGAATATCTAAAAAGTGAGGCTGTGTTGATTGTAATATATACATGCTTTCTTTTATCATATTTTCATTTATTTTAGTAATTTTCTATGTACTATTATCATAATTATGTTTATACTATATTATGAATACATTTTCAAAGAAATTTGAATATTGTAATGGTTATGATTTTAGTCTCCTTTTTCTTTCACTATTCTCAAGAATATCTGCTCAAGAATATCAAGAATATTTCAAGGATATCCAATATTAACAGTATTAACAACAAGTCTTAATAATTTTCCCTTAGTCAAAACATTAGCTCAAAGTTATCTAGAAGGGCAATACATCCCACATCCAATTGAATTGCCAATAAGAAACCAATTTCAATTATTTAGAGATTGTCTAAGGAATCTCTGACTTCAGCCATGGTGACATTTCTCTGCAATAATTTCCTAGATATGGTGTTTCTACTTCAGTTCTTTGAAGAAACTGAACTATTCTCTTTATTATAATTCTTATTTTTTCATTTCAAATTCACTCAAAGTGTATGTTCATGAGAGATATTGTTTGTTTCTTATAAAATATCATTAGCTGGAAGTGAGGATTTGTAATGTTTATAATATCACCATAAAAGGGATTTATTCCTAAGTTAATGAAAGATTTGCATATAAAACTCCACATGCTTTTGAAGTTACAGTTATTTAACAGTGTTAAGAAGGTAGTTGTTTATATCAGGTGTTATGTGGCCTGGTATCATAATGGTTCACTTTGATTCTCTGCTGCCTCCTGTATACCTTGTCCCTTCAAGACTATGTTCTATTTTGTCACTATGCTCTTTAGTCTGCCACTAGGACTTTATGTCCTTCCTCTCGAGACTTGTGGCCTAGTGGCTCCCTGTTCCTCCATTTTTTCCTCAGTTCTTTGACCATGGCCAGTGACCAGCAGTCCTTCAGTTTGCTCAAGTACAAGTGTGGAGTCAAGATGGAGTTGCCTACCTGAGGCATTTTCTAGAACCATTTCCCATCTCTAACCATCACATTGTCTGGTTTTGACTGGATATACTTTCTATGGACAAGATTTAAAATGGTCTGTTAAATGAACTAGTTACTGGGTGTCCCTCCTTTTCACTCCCACTATATCAAACACCCATAAATACTCATGTACCATCCACCAGAAAATGACCCGATTAATGAGGGGATTCAGTAAGATAAACATTTGGAAACTTCATTGGTATTATTTTTCAAGTTAACTTATGTGTAACCAAGAGGTCAGTTGGCTGATGACATAACAGAATAGTCTTTTCTATTGCTTTGAGCAAATTGGGCCTCTCTGAAATAGTGATTTTTTGAGGGGGCCAGAGAAAGCACTTGTCTTACATTAAGGCATTTGTCTTACATCCCATAGAACCCAATTCAATTGCTGGTAGCATATATTCAGTCTCTCAAGTACTGCTAGGGACCAAAACCAGAAAACAGTCCCTTTGTTATAATGTCTTTCCTCCTTATTCTCCAAATCTACTTTCTTATTTCTTTATTTTATCTAAATAAAAGAAAAAATGGTTAACTAATAAATATTACTTAGGGGCCACAGTGATAACACAGTGGTAGGGCATTTGCCTTGCATGCTGCCAACCCAGGAAGTACCTGGGTTTGATCTCTGGCAAGTACCCCAAGTCTGCCAGGAGCAATTACTGAGTGCAGAGCCAGGAGTAACCCCTGAGCACCTCCTGGTATGGACCAAAAAGCCAAAACAAACAAACAAAATATATATGTATATATATGTATATGTGTATATATATGTTACTTAATAGAAATTATCTCTCAAAGATGGGATGCATATCTCGGAAGCCCAGTTGGCTGTGAGTGACCTTTGTGACCCCAGCCCATATCTCTGGCTCTGAGCATTTAACTGGCCCATATAGCCTGTTGAGTCCCACATAGCTTGCTCAGGAGGCCTCAGCTCCTAATCAATGAAGTCTTAATGTTTAGCAAGAAAGCTGAAAAGATTTTGAATCTGCATATTGAACCCAGGTAAGCCACATGCAAAACAAATACCATACCTGCTGTACTATCTCTCCAGCACCAAATCTGTATTTTTAAAGGAACATTAACAAATACAAATTAAAACGTGAATATGTAAGAAATGCTTTGAATAAAAACTTTTCCCTGTTATCCCTGTGCCTATACTATAAAACCTCTTGTTTGTTTTTTCTTTGTTTTTGCAGTGCTGAGGACTGAACCTCAGCCTGACACATGCAAGGCATATACTTGGTCACTGAGCTATATTCCTGACCTTCTCCTCTTAATATATTATTTTCTTGGGTTATTTGACATTCATAAAGGATGCCTTTATGTATATCTCATCTTTTTGGCTTGAATCTGCATGTCATAATTTAATGATAGCTATAGTATTATTACCAATGGAGTCACTTCATGTGGTATATATACCCTATCCTTTGCTTCATGGCAGTCATAAAGCTGATTCTAATTATTTTATCGGTGTTTTTCAGAAACAGCTGAAAATACTAAAAAAAAAGGGATAGTTCTATCAGCATTACACTTTTTAAGGAAGTGATTTCCACCTATGTCGGATTTGAAGACCAGCTCATTCTTAGGCTTCTGAAACAAAATTAGGTAAGAAATGTTTTCCTTCATACTTTGAATAATTTGTGCTCTGCCTACTCAGTTTCCTTGAATGCTTCTATAATTCTATTCCTTTGGCCTTTCAGAGAAAAGACGGTTAGTGTTTTTCCTTAGGAAGTGTGTGTGCCAGCCAGCTGTCAGGCTTATGATACACCTGATCTCACCTGTCAAGGGAAACACAATTCAATTTTAAACTAAATCTCTTGCACAACAGTTCAGTGGAGCTGCCAACATCTCTCTTTATATTCTGTTCTCTGAAATTCTCCATGCTACCTGAACAGTATAGTTTTATTTTTAAATCCTTTGTGTAAGATGAAATCACTGCTAACTGACTTTCCTTGTCTTTAGTTAAAAATCAATGAATTATATAAAATAATCTAAGTATTTCTGTTACCTTTTCTCATTTCTAGAAAATAAAGCACCACTGCTTGTTTAACTTATGACTTGTCTAAACATGTTGAAAGCATTGACTCTAAGGCATAATACTCAGACTCTGAAAGGGAACTGTGACAAGTTCAGTCAAAAGGAAAAAGACGAATAATTTATAAAAGGTGCTGTGGATAATGATGCACAGCAGTTATTTTAAAATGCATCCATCTCACCTTTTAATGAGTTAGATTTGTCAACAGTCAATGTTTTATGCAACACTTCTAATAAAAGTGGCACACTAGGGCTACAGAGATTTGAGATTAGCTTCTTCAAAGCTTAAGAGTAGTTCCAAATTCAAAAGTATTTTTAAATAATAGATATAAAATTATATTTAAAATATTAAGCTTGTGACTCAAACACTAAATGACAAAATTCAAGAGTTTCAAAGGGGACACAGACTTACCATCATTATTTCACCATGAAACAATTTTTGTTGTGTAATTTAGAATGGAAAGATTTGTTTGGAGATTGTGTGTCATCTTAACTTTAAATTGTCTTATTAGATTGTTTTTTCTTCTTGTCTGTTTGTTTGTTTTGGGTCACATCTGGCAGTGCTTAGTGGTTACTCCTGGCTCTGCACTCAGGAATTATTCCTGGTGTAGCATATGGGAGTATATGAGGTTCTGGGGATTAAACTTGAGTCAGCTATATGCAAGGCAAATACTTTACCCTTTGTAATATTGCTAAAATCCCTTCTTACTTTTTAACAAGTGCCAGGATTCCATCTTATAACTCAGTATTGTTTAATTGTGTATATAAACCACATTTTTTTTTCTTTTTTGGTTTTTGGACCACACCCGGTGATGCTCAGGTGTTACTTCTGGCTATGCACTCAGAAATTGCTCCTGGCTTGTGAGACTATTTGGGATGACTGGGGATCTAACTGTAGTCTGTCCTAGGCTCGCATTGGCAAAGCAGATGCCTTACCTCTTGTGCCACTGCTCTGGCCCCCTATAAACCACACCTTTATCTACCCATCTAGTGTTGGGGAATTGAGTTTTGCATTATAAATGGACAATAGACTATTGTGGTGGAAAGTTCCTCATCACTCTTAAGGAAATGATCCTGTAGAATGGGATAAAATAGATACAAGTCTTGGCTGTCTTTAGAGAAAAACACAAAAACCCTCCTGAAAACTGATCTAGTTTCTTTAGAAATTATTATGGAAGTTTCTCAAGATGCTAAACATAGGGTTACCATGCAATCCAAAAATTCCATTCTTCGTATGTATCCAAAAAACATAAAGTGGGACCGGAGAGATAGCATGGAGGTGGGGCGTTTGCCTTGCCTGTAGAAGGACGGTGATTCGAATCCTGGCATCCCATATGGTTCCCCAAGCCTGCCAGGAGCAATTTCTGAGTGTAGAGCCAGGAAGAATCCCTGAGCACTGCCAGGTGTGACCCAAAAACAAAACAAAACAAAAAAGATAAAGTCAGTTATTTTATGGAAAGACACATTAGTGTTTTTCCTCATCATGATTTTACGTGATATGTTTTCATCATTTATGTTATATCTAGCTTTAATCTAGAAAAAACTAAGCATGTTATAGTCTGTCAAAATTTATTTTTTCCATCTTCTGTACTTGAGAAAGATAAGGATGAAAACAGGCAAACGATTTATTGATTTTTTTTGTTTTGGTGATTTAGAACTATGCTAATTTTCTAGCTAGTCAATACAAAGCATTCATAGCTCTCATCCCTTTCTTGATTGAACCAAAAAATTCTATGTTTTAATGAATGACTAGGAAAACATTAATCTTACTTTTTCGGCTGTTTTTTATTTTTATTTTTAAATAATATCTTTATTTAAGTGCCATGATTACAAACATGTTTGTAGTTGGGTTTCAGTCATAAAGAGCACCTTCACCAGTGCAACTTCCCACCATCAATACTCTTGCTTTGTTTCTTTTTAAAACAGTGTTGAATTTTCTGTTTATTTTTGTGGTGCTCAGAATTAAATTCAGAGCCTTAAACGTATAAGACAAGTGCTCTACCACTGAGCTACCCTCCAAACTTCATGTTGGAAATGATAAATAATATATTTTTATTTTGAAGAAGTTAAGATTTTTTTTATCTTGATTTACTTTTTTTGTTTGTTTTATTTGTTTTGAATTTGGGGGGGTTTGCTTTATTTTGTTTTGTCTTTGGACACACATTCTATGCTCAGGACTTATTCCTGGATCTGTGTCAGGGATCACAAAACTTTCACAGATATTTAGTAGTCTTGGAGGACAGTTTATGGTTCTGTTTGCAAGTCATTCCTACTCACTGTACTCTATATCTGGTCCTTTATCTTTATTTCTGGTTCTTTTTTTGTTTTTGTTTTCTGGGCCTCACTGGTGGTACCCAGAAACTATACCCCATGCATTGTTCATGGATTGCTTTCATCATTGCTCAAACAATGATTGTGGAGCCAGCAGTTGAACTTAGGCCTCTTGCATGCAAAGTATATGCACTTTATATATTACCCACTCTTATTCAGTCGTGGCTCTAACTTTACTTTTTTTTTTTTTTTTTTGTGTGTGTTTGGGCCACACCCAGAGGTGCTCAGGGGTTACTCCCGGCTGTCTGCTCAGAAATAGCTCCTGGCAGGCACGGGGGACCATATGGGACACCAGGATTCGAACCAACCACCTTGGGTCCTGGTTCGGCTGCTTGCAAGGCAAACGCTGCTGTGCTATCTCTCCAGGCCCTAACTTTACTTTTTCCTCTTACTCCCCCTGACATCATCATTAAATTGTTTCAATTCCTATAACTAATATTTGTTCTACATTTCCAGTCCTCAACAACAAGCAGCAATAAAGCAACATTATGCTGTGGTTTGGAAATATCTGTGAAAGTTTTGTGTAACTTCTCCAAATTCACTTAAATTGTACAAGTTCTCTTGTTTGAACAAATATTTCATCATTATTATTGCACATACTAATACTAGTTCTGATTTTTATTTAATGAAAATTAAAATTTTCTTTTTTGTTTGTTTTTTTTTCACCCACACCCGTTTGATGCTCAGGGGTTACTCCTGGCTAAGCGCTCAGAAATTGCTCCTGGCTTGGGGGACCATATGGGACGCGGGGGGGATCGAACCGCGGTCCTTCCTTGGCTAGCACTTGCAAGGCAGACACCTTACCTGTAGTGCCACCTCACCGGCCCTAAAAGTTAAAATTTTCAAACAAAAATGCCTATTTCTGAATTCAGAGATAGCTATATAAATTAATTAGAGCTCAGATACTTAACGTATAAAGAATTTCTGGTAAAGAGACAAAATATTATTTATAAATATTATATACCAAGACAGCTTCATGCAAATTCATGTACAACATTTCAGATTTATGAATTTAATAAAGCTGGGTAGTGGATCTAACTTATGTATTTAATGGCCTTCAGTGTAAAGTGATGTTCTTCTACATCAGTCAGTTCTATAAATGGCTTTCTAATGGGATACGATATATGCTTTTAATAGTTTTCTATGATATTAAGAGACAGTATTTATTGAGTTCTTTCTAGATGCCAGCAACTGTTCAAAGTACTATTCGTGGATTATGTCACATAATCCTCATAACAACCCTTTAATGATTTCATTATTTTATAGATATGGTAGAGCAAACTTGAAGGTTATACAACTAATTAGGAATGAAGCTGAGATCAAATACTAGCATTTGGACTCCAGAGCTCACACTCTCAAAACATGCTCCCTTTTCAGTTGTAGTATTAACATTACCTAGGAATTGCTTAGTAATGCAGAATCTGGGGCTCTGTCTCAGACTTACGAAAATCAGCATTTTAAGCAAGATTCCCATTTATTAGTACATTGCACTCTGAGAAGCACGGGTCTAGATTTTCACAATATTCTGTACGTGTGGGCTGAATTAAGTAATCTATTCAACTAGGTTTCTATTTCTATGTCTAATATGATATTGAATCTCTACCTTACTGCTCTTTTGGATATCCCATCATTGTATTAAACTTTCATAACTGAAAATGATCAGGCATCCAAGATAGATGCAAATTATATTGGAACCCTATCTATCAAAACAAGAATTGATTTAAACAGCAAATCTTTCTACAACAGCACTAACTACTTAAGCATTGGAGACTGTTACTATCAGAGTATAGTGCTTTTCCTTCAAGTGCAGGTGCTAGACACAGCTGTCTGGGTTGGAATCACCAGCTCCTTATTTCTAGCTATTGGAACTCGAGAAAGTTATTTAATTCTTTGTACTTTTGCTTCATTTTTTTGGTAAATGACAATGAAAATGGTTTGTCAGGGCCATGGAGATAGATCAGAGTTGGAGCATATGCTCTATTTTAGTCTTGGATTTGATCTGCCATTGCCACCAGACACACCATGCATCCATCTCAGCTCAGCTAGGTTTGGTTCCCCCAATATGGCACTTTATAGGATTGTTGTGAAGATAAAAGAACTTAATTCATGCAAAGAATTTAGAATGGAGTCTGATAAAAAGCAAGTGAATTAATGTTACCTACTATAGTTGTTGGTGTTAGCTCTGATACCTATCTTGAAATGAAATATATTCATAGGAATAATATGTTTTAAAATTATTATCAATTGTAAATGATGGTAATACTACAATAAAAAGTCAGGAAAAAAATTGAAGATATAAAGACAGTCATACATCAAATAGAAACAATAAAAATAAAGAAACAATTATTTAGAAATAGATTCATATTTCATAGTTATAAGTTGGTAATAAGTTGCCAGATATATTTACCACCTGTAAAGAGCTTACCACCTGAATGATATCTATCCTGTTGCTGAAATGATAGGGCACTTTTTTATTTATTAAAAACTTAGTTAAGTCAAATTGGTCAGATCAAAATCAAACTGAAATGTATGAATAGTATGTTGAATTTTTAAATATATGCTTTAAAAGTGAATAAAGATAATGAGAATTATAAGCTTGTTTACTAAGTAGGTTCATAAATAATACAGAAAAAGTGTGTTGGTAAAGGATGTTTGTTTAAAGATTGAGTGTCCTAGAAGTTAAATTCATTTCCTTCTGGGCGAACATAATTCTAAAATTAATCATGGTAGTCTTTAGGGGAATTAAAGTTTGTTGTACAAGTATTTATTTAACAACTATTCAAGGATACAGTTAATGTATGAAGTGAGATTGCATATTCCTAGAAAGTACCATTTTAAAGCTAATTTGTGAAAGGCACTGAGATAAAAAAAAAAATACTCAGTGAAAAGAATGCCCTGAGAAAATTTTAAATTGACAGTTCCAGGATCCACACCCCAGAGAGTTGCATTTGCTAAATCTGGAATAAGGCCAGGTATTTGAATTTTTAACAAAATTGTATTAAATTCTGCCTGAATTAATTGTGTGTTACAGTTTAAAACACAACAATAGGTGCAAAATTTTTAATTTAATTTAATAATAGCTTTTGTTAACTGCCCTTTTTTTTCTTTTTGGTTGCAAAATTGTCCTCTTTGATATTGCCTTTTCTATTTTGGTTTTGAGCCATACCTGGTGGTGCTCAGGGTTTACTCTTGGCTTTAAGCTCAGGGATCATTCTTGTCAGTGCTGAGGGGACTATAAGAGATGGTGGGGATTAAACCCTGGTCAGCCACAAACAAGGCAAACACCCTGCCTGATGTGCTATCACTCCGGCCCCTCTCATTTTACTGATCCCCCTGCTAGTCCTTAATTTTTTGCTGTTTTCTCCTTGAACCTCTCCCATAAACCTTTCTTTTGGTTTAGCAGTCGTATCTTTATCCTTGATCACAAAGTCTCTTTAACCTGCAAGTGCTGAAGTAAATTTATAAGCTATGGACAGTTAATTTTTTTCAAAGAGAATAAGAAGAAATGAAAAAAAGAATTATATAAAACAGAATATTTAAAACCCAATATTAGGTAAGTATGTTTCATGATACATTTGTATGCATACATACACATTCAATGTTTAGCATTTTTTTTCAACTGTGAGTCAATAGTCCCCAAAGTTAAAAAAAAAGATCTAAAGTCTTGCTTGGTCTTTTGACCTGTGTGATATAAAGAACATTATATATGTATATAATCTTCATATATTCCTCTCATATATTTCTAGCAATCTCTTCTGGACATTTTTGGGTGTCTAATGCTTAATTTGCCCTGACTTACTAATACCATATTCTTCTAAATTTTAAAACACATTTTCATAAGTTATCATTTATCATTGAGATTCAGATTTCAGAATCTTCTTTTTAGTAATTTAGCTCTTGCTGTATAAACTTGCCTAGAGTCTTATTTCCTACTGTGATGTGTCTTTAAAACCAAGTACTAGGAAGTCTTTAAGAGCTACCTGAGCAGTTACACACTGCTTGGCTCACCTCAGACACTGCATGGTATCTAGGCATTCTTCATCAAGATCATACAAGTAACTGAGATCTGGGAGATTACGCAAAAGATCTGTAGTATCTGCTTTGTATGCAGATATTCACCAATTATTTTATAATTTTCACATTGCCCTGATTAGTTTCTATGATAACAGCTCTAAATTCCCAACTTGTTCATGCCCGGAACATAATAACATTTATCCATTTTCTCTTAGCTATCATTAATTATCTCATTCAGTGATTCCAGACTATTCTAGCCTAGAAAAGTTATTTGAAGGTTTTATTTTTCTATAGCCATGTCATCTTTCTATTCATTATATTTTCATCTAGATATTTCACTTCATTTCTTTTTATAATTAAATATAATTTTATTTTAATCATAGTGGCTTACATATCATTGACAATAATTCTTAGGTACATATTAACATAAAATCAGGGGAATTCCCATCACCGAATTGTCCTCCTCCACCTCCGTTCCCGTCCTTCCCATAACCTCTTCTCTTACCCCCCGGGCTGCTAGAATAAGTGGTCCCCTCTGTGCCTAGCTTACTACTTAGTGGTCTTACACCTATTTGGTCTTGGTACCTCCCTTATTTCCCTGCCCCAATTGGGAGGCGGAACTAAATAGTTCAAGTTATGTGGTTTTGTTTGAAGAAGAGAAAAGTAATAACCTGGAGAAAAAAAAAGAAAAAAAGAATCAGATACTTCGGAAATGGGTGGAGTCCTTCTAGAGGCTTTCATCCTTGGTTTGAGAGACGAAGGGGGAAAAAGAAGGTGAAACACCACAACAGTACATAAAGAACTGTCAAATAAAATATCCAGTGAGCATTCCAGAACAAGACAAAACAAAAGGGTAAGCACCATATAAAAGCCATGGTATTGAGATAAAAAAAATGTGGCAGAGCACATAAGAAAAGAAAAGAAGAAAATAAATAAATAAATATAAATGGAGACATCCACTTCAATAGCCAAACCACAACAATGCAATCAAAAAAATAGATAAGTAAATAATAATAAAAAATTGTTTTTTGCTTTTTTTCCCCCTCCTACAGATGCACAGTAAATACTGGGGTCATTTGAAAAGGAATTTCCGTTGCCTAAGAGATACAGGGTTTCTCCACCCTTGAAGATATTTCACTTCATTTCTAATTGGTCTTTCTACCTTTATGATACTAGTCATACACTTCCTTAGCTCCCTGTTTGATTATTGGATAAGTCACTTTTCTCTTAGAGGAAAAAAGTCTTACTATATCTCTATAGTTATTGCTCTATAATAACCATATATAATATATAATAGCCATTATATAATAACCACTACACATATTTCTTCATTTTGACCTTTTTATCTATGATTTGGCTTTGGCTCTCTAAAATACTCCCAATTTATAGAACATTGATAGTCTCATCAGTATACTTAACAGATCTCCTGGTTGGCAGTGTTTCATGAATCTGAAGCAGAGAGCTTGTATATAGAGTTTGGGCTAAGGCTTTAGTACATACAAAGAAAGAATAGAAGAAGGAGATTATCATTATAATAAAATAAAGGTAAATTATTTACTGTTATAAATTTAATACATTATTACTAAATGTATTTACTTATTTATCTATTTATTAAATTTATTAAGTATTAATAAGTTACAAAAAGGAAATTTTTGAAATTTTGATAAATTAAATTTATTAAGTATTAATAAGTTACAAAAAGGAAATTTTTGAAATTTTGATAAATGATAAATTTTGAAAATATATTTTTAACATTTAGAAGAACATGGAGTTAATAAGGCAGGGCAAATTAAGTTTTAGACATTTTTCTTTTGAACTATTATTTACTCAAAAATGTCCAGAAGAGATTGCTAGAAATATATGAGGAGAATATATGAAGATTAAATATATAATGTCCTTATGTCACACTAGAGGTCAGGAGACTAAGACTTTGGATTATATATGACATTACTGTTTATTTATTCATCATTTTCTTCTCAAGTACCATCTGTCTGAGGTTTCTTATGCCCTCCATTTCTTACCAGATCATCTCAGAATTGAATTGCACTTGATAGTAAAATTAAATTTCTCTACCTATGGGGCCTGTGAGACTATGGATTGGGGAGGATCCCTTTGGAATGCTTTTATCTTTCATCACACCTTACTTTCTCTTCATCTGTCCATTGGAAATTTCAGACTGCAGGATTTGTGATTGATAGTTACACTTCTCAAGTAATAGATTTTGGGGCGGTTTGGGTCACACCCAGAGGTGCTCAGGGCTTACTCCTGGCTCTGTGCTCAGAAATTGCTCCTGGCAGGCTTTGGGAACCATATGGGATATCGGGAATCGAACCGGGGTCTGTCTGGGATTGGCTGCATGCAAAGTAAATGCCCTACCATTGTGCTATATCTCCAGCCCCTTTCAGGTATTATTAAATTAGCTAATGCCTTATAAAACATTTTAATATTAAATTAGCTAATTTCTTACAAAACTTTAACAAAAATTTTTGTTATGGCTACTCATGTCAATCAAAAACAGATTTTAAGGATTATAATTTCCTTTCCCCTGTCCTTTTTCACTTCCACCATTCCTAGATTATTGTAATTTGCTGATAATTTTTTCCTTTTTCGAAGATGGCTAGATTGGTTTTCTCCCAAAAGTAAATTATACTTTACAACTAAACTTTTTAAAGTGAAATGAGACTATTTTGGCAATATTTTCATGTCATGCTATACAGAACTGATATATATTTTTCATAGATACATAAATTATGTCATATACATATATATATCTTATGAGAATCTTCATCCTGTCAATGCTTAGGGAGCTCTGTGCAATACCAGGATGCAAACCATTGCTGTGACCTAGCACATGCAAGACAAATACCTTAACTCCATACTATCTCTCTGACACTATGTATTGTTGTTTAAACGACCTATTAAATAGCATCATATTATATATTTTTCCCAGAATATTCCCAATTTATACTCTTGATCTTATTAGTATTGAGATATGCTCATTATGGTAGTTTATGTGTAGTTTCTTAGAATTTTTATTTTGGTTGATGTATTAATCATATTAAATCATTTAAGGAATATAATTCAATAATTCAATAATTATTTACATAAATAAATGAGATAGGTTTTGGGAGATCTACAATTTATACTTCTACATTTTGACATTATCTCCTGTGTGAGATGCCAGTTGTAGTGAACAGAATTCTCACTTCAACATATGGTTGAATTGGCGGTTACCCATTTCTCTGTTCCAGAAGTAATATAAACTAACACATCTTTTTTCAAAGAAAGCATGAAAGCACAGCACATTTATCAAGGTGCTTGCTGATAATGCACCCTGGCATGAGCTGTTAGGTATAGTTAACATTTTTAGGTGTTGGAGATGGTGTTGGAGATGGTGGCGGCAGAATTTAATGCTCTACTTCTGGTGGCCACATGATATTCCAGCCAGTTGTACTGGGCCCTGGTGCTGGTCATATACTGTGCAATGTTTCCCAGCCTTATTTAAACTTGCTGTGAGGTGATTATAGTTTTAGTTACATTGCTTCAAGGGTTTTATCAAATCTGTAACTACTATTTGGTTGGAAAAGATTTTTATTTTGTAATAATCCTTTGTTGTCAGTGATTTAAAAAAGTAACAGTAGATCAGTGAATATTAGTAATAGATATCTAATTAACAAATTAATATATAGTACCTGAAAATATTATATTTAATTTTTTAGAATATACTATTCAATAGTGTATGGCTTTCATTTATATTCAAATTAATTTCTCATGATCAGTTTCAGGTATTCTTATGCAAATATAAAAGGTAAAAATAATTAGTTGTAATATATTAAAAATACTTCAACAGCTAAGTGTTGAGGTTTTTTCTAAGTATCATTGAGTAATTCTAAAAAACTGTATTCCAATAATGGTTTAAGTTTCCCACCTTAATTCATTAACTCAAAGGAAAGCATTTAGGAGTTCATTCTGGAAAAGGTAAAACACTTGAAATTACTATGAATTTAGTTGTAAATGGAGTTACAAATTTCAACACAAGAAATAAAATAATTTGATACTAGTACTCTAAGCACTTCTTATGGCTCTCTGGGCCCCTCACATGCCCTGGCACTAAACTGTCAGGCTCATACTGCTGGGGATACTCAAAAAACACAAAGGAAAGGAAATAGAGGAGAAGGGATAAATGGAGGAAGCAAAAGGCAGGAGGAAAGTATTGTGGAATGTAACGAAAATTAAAATTTTGAGAATATGTTGTGATAATACAGTAATTTCTTTTTGATTCCAAAATATATGCAAAATCTGCTAGTCTAAGCAGGTGATGTAGTTGTCAAAATGTACTATATATCGATACAAATAACTAATCTATAAATTTCATGATTAGATTGATACTAAAGATCTGACTAATTTAAAGATATTAGTGTATGCTTTTTGTTGGGGTTTTAATAAAGTTGGAGGCTAAGGAAAAAGGACAGGGAAGAAATCAATTGAGGAAGTGAGAAAAGGATAAGAAGTAATGGGGAAGGTGTTAAGAATTTTGGGTGCATTGGTGTGTACAGGAATGGTATATCTCTACAACACTAAAAACAGGATCCAAAAACTACCACATCCAAACTTAAAGTTGTGCCTTTTTTATATTAATAATTATTTTATATTAATAATTTTTATTTTGACCAAAGTGGATTACAAATCATTCACAGTAGTATTTTAGATACATAGTGACCTTGAATCAGAGCATTCCTACCATCACTGTTGTCCTCCTTCCACCCCTGTTTCCAGCCTGCATCCCATATCGCTCCTCCTTTGCACCCCAGGCTGCTAAGTGGTCCCTTCTATGTTATAGATTGGATATCGTTTCTGTTGTAGTTGGCTTTGGATTTGGTGTTCAAATCTGATCACTTTTTATTTCTACTCAATGTTCAAATGACTGTTTGGTCTTGGTGCCTCCATTATTTCCCCTTCAATTTCAAGTTAGTTCAAGTTAGTATTTCTGTTTAAAGGTAAGAGAAAAGAGAAAAGCGAAAAGAGGAGAGGAGAGGAGAGGAGAGGAGAGGAGAGGAGAGGAGAGGAGAGGAGAGGAGAGAAGGGGAGAGGAGGGGAGGGGAGGGAAGGGGAGGGGAAGAGAGGAGGAGAGGGGAGGGGAAGAGAAGAGAAAGAAGAGAAGAAAAGAAAAGAAAAGAAAAGAAAAGAAAAGAAAAGAAAAGAAAAGAAAAGGGGTGGGCAAAAATTCAAAGAAGCAAAAAACGGGAGGAGTCCTTCTATATATCTTATGCCAGGGGGATTCCCTTTCTAATCTCCCCAATATTTACTGTGCCTATGCAAAAACAAAAAACAAAAAACAAAAACAAAAAACAAACAACAAACCAGAAATTAAATTTTTTCTGTTGTAAATGTTGTTGCCTGTGTTTTTAGTATCTGTTTTTCATTCTCTTTTCTTTGCCCTTTTTTCTTTTTTTGTTACACCCGGTGACGCTCAGGGTTTACTCCTGGCCATGCGCTCAGAAGTCACTCCTGGTTTGGGGGACCATATGGGATGCTGGGGGATCGAACCGTGGTCCGTCCTAGGCTAGCGCTGGCAAGGCAGACACCTTTCCTCTAGTGCCACCACCTCAGCCCCCCTTTTTTCTTTTTTTACCTGTGCTTTGATTCGTGTTTATTTCAGGACCGTGATTAGTGTTCGGTTCTTGTCAGTATTGCTATGGTGCTTGTCAGGTTTTCAGTTTGTTTGTGTTTTGTTTTATTTTGGTTTTGATTTTTTGTATTATTTTTATGTTTTTCTTTTTTTTCCCTTTCTTTTCTTAAAATTGTGCCTTTTGAGGATGCAGGTGAAAAAGAGTGAGCATGGGGACTCTGGTAGAGGGAAATTGGCACTGGTAGTGGGATTGATGCTGGAAAACCTTGTGCTTTCAGTTGTGTTGTGTTAAACTCAACTGTTAACTTTGTAACTTATAACTGTGTAAGGTACAGCGCCTTAATAAAAAAATTATCCTTAGGGGCTGGAGCCATAACACAGCGGTAGGGCATTTGCCTTGCATGTGGCTGACCTGGGACAGACCCATATTTTAGTCCCGGCATATCATTAGGTCCCCCTACCCTGCCAGGAATGACTTATGAGCACTGAGTGCCGCTGGGTGTGGCCCCAACACAAAAAAAAACGAACAAACAAACAAAAGATCTGGAGAGATAGTACAACAGGTAGGGTGTTTGCCTTGCACAAAGCAACCCAGGTTCTATCCACATGACCTCATCAGCCAGGAATAATTCCTGAATGCAGAGCCAGCAGTAGTCCCTGAGCACTGCCGGGTATGGTTCCCCCCAAAAATCAGAAAAACAGCTTAAATTTTATTAACACATTGCAACTTGAAAAAAATAGCTCAATTATATCTGAAAAAATTACATCCCTCAGAAAAATCCATGATATTTTTCTTAGTGCAACTAAGGAACTTAATAACTTTAAAATACATCGAGTCAGGTTTATATACCTTTAACATCAAGTAAAATATATAGTTTTTACTTTAATGAGCACAGATATAATTTTTGAAAGAATATTACTTTTGATATTATTTTTCAGATTTGTCAACAGTTGTATTAAATATTTTGCTGGCCCCTCATTCGGTGCATATATGTTTAGGAGGGTGATTTCTTCCTGCTGTACATATCCCTTGATTAATACAAAATGTCCATCTTTGTCCCTTACAACTTTCCTAAGTATAAAGTTTGCATCATCTGATATTAATATGGCCACTCCTGCTTTTTTTTGGGTGTTGTTTGCTTGGATGATTTTCCTCCAGCCTTTTATTTTGAGTCTATGTTTGTTCTGACTATTCAGGTGTGTTTCTTGTAGGCAGCAGAAGGTTGGATTGAGTTTTTTGATCCATTTAGCCACTCTGTGTCTCTTAACTGGTGCATTTAGTCCATTGACATTGAGAGAAAGAATTGTCCTGGGAGTTAGTGCCATCTTTATATTAAAGTTTGGTGTGTCTGTTGGTAAGCCTTGTCTTAAAGTATGCCGTTCAGTTTTTCTTTTAAGAATGGTTTTGAGTCTGTGAAGTTTTTGAGCTGTTGTTTGTCTGTGAAACTATGTATTGTTCCTTCAAACCTGAAAGTGAGTTTTGCTGGGTGCAGTATTCTAGGCGAAGCATTTATTTCATTGAGTTTTGTCACTATGTCCCACCACTGCCTTCTGGCCTTGAGTGTTTCTGGTGACAGGTCTGCAGTAAATCTCAAGGATGTTCCCTTGAATGTAATTTCTCTTTTCGATCTTGCTGCTTTCAGAATTCTGTCTCTATCTATGGGATTCGTCATTGTGACTAGGATGTGTCTTGGGGTGTTTTTTCTGGGGTCTCTTTTAGTTGGCACTCTTCGGGCATGCAGGATTTGATCACATGTATTCATTATCTCTGGTAGTTTCTCTTTAATGATGTTCTTGACTGTTGATTCTTCCTGGAGATTTTCTTCCTGAGTCTCTGGGACTCCAATGATTCTTAAGTTGTTTCTGTTGAGCTTATCATAGACTTCTATTTTCATCTGTTCCCATTCTTTGAGTAATTTTTCCATTGTTTGATCATTTGCTTTGAGGCTTTTTTCCAATTTCTTCTGCTGTATGTAATTGTTATGTATCTCATCTTCCAGTGTACTGATTCTATCCTCAGCTGCTGTTAACCTGTGGGAAATCTCAAACATGTTTTTCTTCAATTCATCTACTGAGTTTCTCAGACCTGTTATTTGATCTGAAATTTCTGTTTGGAGTTTTCTCATTTCTATCTTCATATTCTCCTGATTCTTTTTAGTTTTCTCTTCTATACTTTGTTTGAGTTCTTTGAACATGTTCCATATTGCAACTCTAAACTCCTTATCTGAGAGACTGACTAGGTGGTTGGTCATGTTCAAGTCATCAGAGTTGCCATCTTCATTCTCTATGTCTGGCACTGGCCCGTGTTGTTTCCCCATTGTCACACTAGTACTGCGTGTTTTTCTACGTGTTGTGATTGTATTCATCGGCTAAATGCTGTGCACCGTCGCGAAGGGGAGCGGAGCAACCGTGCTCCTCTGGCTTCTCCCTTTCTGGGCGTGTCGACTCACCTCCACGGAAGGCTCACAGGAAGGCAGGCTGGCAGATGGGCCGCACCCAGGATGAAATCAGGCCAAAAATGCAGGACAGCAGAGTAGAGAGGCAGAAGGGTGCTGGCATCTGAGATCCAGCGAAGTTCAGTGGCTCCTCCCTTTCTGGGCGTGTCGACTCACCTCCACGGAAGGCTCACGGGAAGGCAGACTCCCCGGAAAGCTCACAGGAAGGCAGGCTGGCTGATGAGCCGCACCAAGGGTGAAATCAGGCCGAAAATGCAGCCTGAATATACAAGGCACTGACAGAACTTTACAAGAAAAAAACATCTAATCCCATCAAAAAATGGGGAGAAGAAATGAACAAACACTTTGACAAAGAAGAAATACAGATGGCCAAAAGACACATGAAAAAGTGCTCCACATCACTAATCATCAGGGAGATGCAAATCAAAACAACGATGAGATACCACCTCACACCACAGAGAATGGCACACATCACAAAGAATGAGAATAAACAGTGTTGGCGGGGATATGGGGAGAAAGGAACTCTTATCCACTGCTGGTGGGAATGCCATCTAGTTCAACCTTTATGGAAAGCGATATGGAGATTCCTCCAAAAACTGGAAATCGAGCTCCCATACGATCCAGCTATACCACTCCTAGGAATATACCCTAGGAACACAAAAATACAATACAAAAACCCCTTCCTTACACCTATATTCATTGCAGCTCTATTTACCATAGCAAGACTCTGGAAACAACCAAGATGCCCTTCAACAGACGAATGGCTAAAGAAACTGTGGTACATATACACAATGGAATATTATGCAGCTGTCAGGAGAGATGAAGTCATGAAATTTTCCTATACATGGATGTACACGGAATCTATTATGCTGAGTGAAATAAGTCAGAGAGAGAGAGAGAGAAAGACGCAGATGGTCTCACTCATCTATGGGTTTTAAGAAAAATGAAAGACATTCTTGCAATAATAACTTTCAGACACAAAAGAGAAAAGAGCTGGAAGTTCCAGCTCACCTCAGGAAGCTCATCACAAAGAGTGATGAGTTTAGTTGGATAAATAACTACATTTTGAACTGTCCTAATAATGAGAATGTATGAGGGAAATTGAGAACCTGTTTAGAGTACAGGCGGGGGTCGGGTGGGGAGGAGGGAGACTTGGGACATTGGTGATGGGAATGTTGCACTGGTGATGGGTGGTGTAAAAAAAAAAAAAAGAATATTACTTTTGAAAACAGTTTTATATATAATTGTATTTAGGCCCACGGAGTACTTAATGGTTAATAAATTTGCCTTTAAAAAACTGGAATTACATTAAGTCAAGTTTTTTTACTCTAAAATAGAGTAATTGTATTGTATGATAAAGTCATCACCCTTCATCCTGCTCTTCCCAAATACAATTTCCTCTTTCCAGATAGTTGCACTAGACTTAAGCACAACTGTAATTCTTATATTTCAAATTCATTATTTTTTCTTACAAATTAACTTTTAAACTAAGCCCTTGATATGATTCTTTTTGCTCTTAAGTATGATGTTTTTTTCTCTTGACACTTAGACTTAAAAATTTTTTTTATCACAGATTTCTTTTCCTGTTTTGCAAGAGTCTTTATGGTGTGGGGATATTATTTCATTTATTGCTGCACCAATCCTTATGGAGTTTGAATCTACACAAGAGTGACAGAAGGAGATGGATGGCTCTGCACAGATCTAAGAAAAGACTGATCATTGGGTTGTGGTTTGTCAAGAGAATACTGAAATTTTCAGAAGATTTCCACATTTCTGACATGAGTACCTAGAAGCTATTTATTCTCCCACAGAACTAAAGAGAAGGAAGACCTTTTAGAGGGAAGATAATAAGATTGTTCTGGATCCTGCATATTTGAAGTTTGTGTGGGATATCCAAGGTAGATAGATACACAGGCTGACTAGTGAGAACAGAAGCTCCAAGATATAGGTTGGAGAGGAAGACATGGATAAGGATAAAATTCTCCAGAAGACCAAGGAAAAGATAAAAGTAATGAAGAGTTAAAGGAAACTGAGCTGTAGTATCCTAATTATAGCTGGGGTGGAAAAGGCTCTCCTAGCCAGTGCATGTTTCTTGAGGAAGGAAAATCCTGGGATTGGTTTATATGGAGTAAGTTGGTCGAAGAATTCCCAAGCATTTTGCAATTGCTTCTTTGTAGTCATTTTAGTAATATTAAGCTTAGTTTAAAAAGGACATGCTCCAGATATACTGGCTTTTAAAACTATTAGATTTATGTTTAAACTCCAAAGTTTTGCTCTGTAACATTTAGTCTAACAACTTTATTATTGTTGCTGTTCATTTGAACTTTAATATTTTTGAAATTTCACAATATATATGCAACATTACACTGATTGATATAGAATGTTTACTGTCTTGTCCAAAATGTCAGTTTTATTACATATATTTATTTATTTTTCAGTTTTATTATATTTTGATACAGAAAACTATTTTAGAAATTTGAATTGAACCAATCCAAAGCAATGAAAATGCTCAATGAATTGCATTCAACTGTTTTACAATGGTATCTCTAGATCAATAAATTATTTCTTTCATTTGGAGGAGCTACTCCCTGCTATACACAAAACTTACTACAAGGTTTACTCAGGGATCACTTTTGGCAGTGCTTAGGGAGCATATGTGGTGCCATAGATCAAGCTGTGGTCAGTCATATGTAAGCCAAGCAAGTACCTTATCCCCTGTAGTATCTCTCTACTATCTGTCTAGATCTTCTTGAATACAATTTTAAATTTACTTTTACTTATTAGCTGTTACTTTTCAAAATTCACTCAAGAATGTTTTCTCTATTTTGATTGAATTACTAATTAACACTCCTAAGATAGGTAGTTTTCCTCCTATAATTTATGCTTCCATTGTTATCTCTTATGTGTATTTGATTTCTCACATTTGGTATATGATTCATCTTTTAATAGAAAAATACTGGCTTTTCTCATCACAGTTAGTCATTGGTCTGATAATCCTGCGAGTCAATTGACACAACGCAAGAAGCTCATATCAAACTCTGGCAGATTTAGTTAAAATTAAAATGCATGCTCAACTGTGGAGATTGTCAAGTATGGAAATAATATTTGTCCAGCTGGACAGCTTTCTTTTGTAGTTGCTAAATGAAAGTTGAGATTCTGTCTGCTCCTTGAAAGCTTCTGTGTCATGAAGGTAATTTGGACTGTTTGTGGTTTGACAGGGATTATTAAAATCAGATGAAGTGAAGGGAAGCAAGTGTGAGAAAATAAAATTGACACTGACACTCTCTATTATTTGCAGCTTGGATCATGATGACTATGTTGATACGATAGATTCACTGTTGAGATATGTTAAGCAGCAAATAAAGTAAAAAGCAAGTATAGTGATGGATTTTCAGATTTAACTTGAAGAAATCCAATATTTACTTCCACTGATTACATTTTAAATAGAATTCAGGTCATTTTGTGTGATTTTTTTAACCAACAATAAATTACCCTCTTATTTATACTCTAGGATGCACACTATACTCAATGATAATAAAATAAGATTAAATACTATAAATAGAAATTATTAAAGTAAAGGAATTTTATACTAGATGGGATCCTAAATGATCATTTTATCTTAATTATCATTTTGTAAACGGGAACTAGAGTTTTAAATCATCAGTTAAATCTTACTTGACAATTTACATATTAAATTCTGATTTTTCACTATAAGTGAGCTTGTATACCTTGCCACAATATTCTTAAAACTGGAGTAGGTTTTTTTTAAACAAAGTTTAAAAAAAGAGTTGTAGAGAAAAGACAGGTTCAGACTCTTGCTTTGCATTGATTTACCTTAGTTCAATTCCAGACACCACTTATGGTCTCTTAAGAACCACCAGGAGTGAGCCCAGAGAACAGAACCAGGAGTAAGCGCAAAGCACTGTTAGACATGGCACAAAAGCAATCAAAAAATAGTGTAAGCCAAAATATTTTTGTGCATTCAAAGGGTAAATGTAGATTTTATTATAATTATATGATGCCTGTTAATAATATTATTTAGATTATAAAGGAAATGCCTAACACAATTTTAAGGTAGAAGTCATTAGTAGAGGAAATTGCAGCTAGGAGATATAAATAAAAAAATCATAACTAATATATTAACTGCCATGTTTGTGTATAATATATATATAAAGCAAGGGAAAGCACCCAGGATTGTCCCCAGTACTAGGGAAGACATTTAGTGATTTTAAGCAGGGTAGTGAGGTGGTCAGATTTGTGAGAAGTCTTTACTTCCAATATTCAGGAAGATAACCAATAGGTGTCCTGCAATTTACTTCACATCAGTTAAAACTCTTTTTTTTTGTTTTTGTTTTTTTGGGGTCACACCTGGCAAGTGCTCAGGGGTTACTCCTGGCTCTATGCTCAGAAATCGCTCCTGGTAGGCTCAGGGGACCATATGGGATGCCAGGATTCAAACCACTGACCTTCTGCATGCAAGGCAAACACCTTACCTCCATGCTATCTCTCCAGCCCCTCAGTTATAACTTTTAATAATTGGAGTTAAGACAGACCCTACAACTTAAGATTCCAGTCCTCAAAGAATATCCACATTCAAATTCGATCCATAATTGTGGTCTCTAGAGGATGCTTACTTCTGTATGATTGGCTACAAATTAAAGAACTTTTACAACTCCATCACCACCTTCTTTCTTCAACCACTAAAATCAGATTTAGAAAAAAAACAACGAGGAAACTAGGACAAGTTGAGGAACAAGAAGAAGGCATGAAAGCAAAGCTAATATTTCTTAGTATATATATATATGTATATAGTATATATGTGTATATAGTGTATATATATATGTATATATAGATACATATATATATATATATCTTGGAGGCCAGGTAGAAGGTTTTTCTTTTTTTCAAAGCAAGAAATAATATCACATTTGGAACTCTGGTAGCAGAGGGAGAAGTCACATTTGAAGACTTGGTAACCTTTTAGTGCCCATTTAACATATTATTTAGAAAGTGTAAAAAAAAGATCTATTTAGGAGCCAGAGCAGTGGCACAGCAGTAGGGTATTTGTCTTGCATGAGGTTGACACAGGATGGACCTCGGTTCAATCTCTCAGCATCCCATATGGTCGCCCAAGTCTGGAATGAATTCGTAGTGCATAGCCAGTAGTAACCCAAGAGTGTCACCCGGTATGGCCCAAAAAACAAAACAAAACAAAACAAAACAAAAATGCTGTTTAAATTAAGAATCAACAAACTTTCTGTTAATAACAAATAATAAATATTTTAAGATTAGTAGATCAAATATGGACACTCTAGTTAATATATTATGATATGTGTAGATATGTTTATATTTTGGTCAGAAATGTAAAAAGGATTTAAATCATAAGAAAAATATTGTGTTATAGTTATATGAGACATGACTTAAGACACTAAACAAAGGTAGGTAGTAACCCTATAAACATAAAAATGTCAGTTTATATATATGAACTAAACTTTGGATATTTTTATTAGTTGAAAATGACTGAACTTCTAGTTTAGTGAAATTGAGAATTTAGTCCTTGCAAGACACATTGAATAAGAAAAGAAACATGAAATGGAAGGAGCAGAAATGACTGTGTGTCCTTTCCCAAAGAAGGGAAATTAATGAATATAAAGCAAATATTGGGGCCAACAGGTTGCTTCGTGGCTAAAGCAGTCACAAGTATAAGACCACAGGTTTAATCCCTTGTGCCACCACATGCACTAAGTGTTCCCAGCTGCACTGTACTCTTACAATTTCTAATACAACAAGCAGTTTCCAGTCACACTGCAGACTGTATGAGTACACAGCAACTAAAAAGTTTAACTCCTGGTGAAAACCAGGCCAGCACCACACTTGTCAAAGTGAAAGTGTCATTGTCAAACATGTGAAATTCAATCACACTTTGGAAAATAAGTCAACAGGTAAATCTGTTGCAGTAAATTACATAATAGCAGTAATAGGCAATGAAGAATGCTCAAGGTAGGTATTTAAAATGAGAAACAGGTCTTTGGAAAATCCTAAAATGAAGAGCAGTTTAGTGGTAGAGATGGGAAAGGAACAAATCAAGATGCTTATTAGTTGAATTAAAAGTACCCTGATTAATTTTCGTGAAAGTTTAAAAAATGTCTGCTTAGCAGAGGAGCAGGGAGATTTATTGTGTATATCTCACAAGGGAAAAAAGAGAAAGAACTGTAAAAGCCATCATTCAGAGGTGGGCAGAAACTGAACATTACAGAGGCTTCCATTTTAAAAAATAAATGCACTGCTATTTCAGAGACTGGAATAAACTTGATTGCTTTCATTCTAAATTGCAAGATTCACTAAGTACGCATCTGGTAGTTCAGGTTTTTTGTTTGTTTGTTTGTTTTGAAGTTAGTAACTAGTTTATTAGAAAATACATTTTCTTTTTTTTCTTTCTTTTAACATCTTGATTACAAATATGAATATGGTTAGGTTTTAGTCATGTAAAGAATCCCCGCTTCACCACTGAAACATTCCCAACACCAATGTCCCAAATCTCCCTCCATCCCACCCCACCCCACCTGTACTCTAGACAGGCTTTCCAGTTCCCTCATTCATTCACATGATTATGGTAGTTCTCAGTGTAGTTATTTCTATAACTCTTTGTGGTGAGCTTCATGAAGTGAGCTGGAAGTTCCAGCCCTCCTCTCATTGTCTTTAAGGATTGTTGCAAAGATGACTTTTATTTTTCTTAAAACCCATATATGAGTGAGACTATTCTGTGTGTCTCTCTCTCTCCCTCTGACTTATTTCACTCAGCACGATAGGCTCCATGTACATCCATGTATAGGAAAATTTTATGACTTCATCTCTCCTGACGGCTGCATAATATTCCACTGTGTATATGTACCACAGTTTCTTTAGCCATTCGTCTGTCGAAGGGCATCTTGGTTGTTTCCAGAGCCTGGCTATTGTGAATAGTGCTGCAATAAATATAGGTGTGAGGAAGGGGTTTTTGTATTGTATTCTTTTGTTCTTAGGCTATATCTCTAGGAGTGGAATAGCTGGTTGAATGGGAGCTCAATTTCCAGTTTTGGGAGGAATCTCCATATTGCTTTCCATAGAGGTTGGACTAGACGGCATTCCCACCAGCAGTGGACAAGAGTTCCTTTCTCTCCACATCCCCGCCAGCACCAATTGTTCTCATTCTTTGTGATGTGTGCCAATCTCTGTGGTGTGAGATGGTATCTCATTGTTGTTTTGACTTGCATCTCCCTGATGATCAGTGATGAAGAGCATTTTTTCATGTGTCTTTTGGCCATATGTATTTCTTTTTTATCAAAGTGTCTGTTCATTTCTTTTCTGCATTTTTTGATGGGATTAGATGTTTTTTCTTGTAAAGTTCTGTCAGTGCCCTATATATTTTGGATATTAGCCCTTTATCTGATGGGTATTGGGTGAATAGTTTCTCCCACACGGTGGGTTGCTCTTGTATCCTGGGCACTATTTCTTTTGAGGTGCAGAAGCTTCTCAGCTTAATATATTCCCATCTGTCGATCTCTGCTTCCACTTGTTTGGAAAGTGCAGTTTCCTCCTTGAAGATGCCTTTAGTCTCAATGTCATGGAGTGTTTTACCTATATGTTGTTCCATATACCTTATGGTATCAGGTCTGATATCAAGGTCTTTAATTCATTTGGATTTTACCTTCATACATGATGGTAACTGGGGGTCTATGTTCGCTTTTTTGCAAGTGGCTAACCAGTTCTGCCAGCACCACTTGTTGAAGAGGTGTTCCCTGCTCTATTTAGGATTTCTTTCTCCTGTGTCAAAACTTAGGTGATTGTATGTCTGGGGAACATTGTCTGAGAACTCAAGTCTATTCCACTGATCTGAGGGTCTGTCTTTATTCCAATACTATGCTGTTTTGATAACTATTGCTTTTAGTACAGTTTAAAGTTGGGGAAAGTAATGCCTCCCATTTTCTTTTTTCCTAGGAGTGCTTTAGTCATTCGGGGGTGTTTATTGTTCCAGATGAACTTCATAAGTGTTTGATCCACTTCTTTGAAGAATGTCATGGGTATTTTTAAGGGGATCACATTAAGTCTGTACAATGCTTTGGGCAATTACCATTTTAATGATGTTAATCCTGCCAATCCATGAGCAGGGTATGTGTTTCCATTTCCATGTGTCCTCTCTTATTTCTTGGAGCAGGGCTTTATAGTTTTCTTTGTATAGGTCCTTCACGTCTTTGGTCAAGTTGACTCCAAGATATTTGAGTTTGTGTGTCACTAATGTGAATGGGATTGCCTTCTTGATGTCCATCTCTTCCCTATCATTATTGGTGTATAAAAAGGCCATTGATTTCTGTGTGCTAGTTTTGTAGCCTGCCACCTTGCTATATGAGTCTATTGTTTCTAGAAGCTTTTTGGTAGAGTCTTTAGGGTTTTCTAAGTAGAGTATCATGCCATCTGCAAACAGTGAGAGCTTGACTTCTTCCTTTCCTATCTGTATTCCCTTGATATCTTTTTCTTGCCTGATCACTATAGCCATATATATAGTATATACCAGTACTATGTTGAAGAGGAGTGGTGAGAGCGGACAGCCTTGTCTTGTACCAGAATTTAGAGGAAAGGATTTCAGTTTTTCTTCATTGAGGATAATATTTGCCATTGGCTTGTAGATGGCTTTAACTAGATTGAGAAAGGTTCCTTCCATTCCCATCTTGCTGAGAGTTTTGATCAAGAATGGGTGTTGGACTTTATCAAATGCTTTCTCTGCGTCTATTAATATAATCATGTGATTTTTATTTTTCTTGTTGTTGATGTTGTGTATAATGTTGATAGATTTATGGATGTAAAACCATCCTTGCATTTTAGTTTTGATCAAATATCTAACTAAGTCTGGGTCAATTTGTCATGAGTAGAAAGGCTGAATACCCCTAACATGAACCACCATTGTATTACAGTGCATTTTATATCGGATTCAAAAGAATAAATAGAAGAAATACTACTTTTACTGTAGGCTTTTAAATGGAGACAACGACATATGGTATAAGAGATGAGAAGAAAAGTAGTAAGGCATAATACTTAAGGAAGTTGATTAGTAAAGAATAAACAAGGAAAGATTAACTATGAATATTAATTAGTAAAGAGATTCAATATGATGGGAACTGAAAAACATTTATAAGTTTTAATTAAAGTCAGAAGCAGACATAGAATCAGTCTGATTAGAGGAGATAAAAGAGCATACATTCCTCACTTTTGAGATGCTGTGCCATGAAAGAAATAGGCAAGCTTTTCTTGGTTTTTAAAAAGCAAGAAATTTGAACCTGTTTATAGTCAGAGGAAAGGGATCTTAATCTCTTAATTAGTAATAGTTGATGGAACAAGGTCCTGGAAGTAATTACATGGCATTTAAGTAGACGTATTAATCAACATCATGTTAATGATGTGTCCAAAATTTAGGATAACAGTATCACGGTAATGACAACTAATTGATGCTATTAACTACATTTTGGGGGAGAAACTGTTTTTAGAGAAATTTTCAAGCAAGGGGAACCTGAGACCACTTCTGGAAATACTTGGTCAACCAGGCCAGAGAGGTCAATGATGTGATAATGTGATACAGCTTGAGCACAGAAGTGCTCAGAGGCATCCAGGACTACACCCAGTTGTGAAGTAGGGGATCAAATTAGAAGCCTTCTGTGTGCAGACTATGTGTTTCAGTTTTTTAAGCTGTTACCAACCTAGTGGAGAGATTCTTACATTTTTGGAATACATTTTAAGACTCAAAATTCTGGGACAGTCAGATACCACAGGGATTAAGACATTAGCATTGATGGGGCTGGAAAGATAGTACAATGCAGTGGACCCAGATTTAATTCCTGGAATTCCATATGATCACCCCCAAGTAGTACTAGGAGTAATTCCTGAGCGCAGAGCCCCAAAATAAAGAAAAATAAACAGAAACTGTAGCTAGCATCATAGCATTCTGCAGACCCTGCACCGAATATATTCCCGTGAACACTGTCATAATTGGCCTCTGGGCACAGAACCAGGAGAAAGCCCCAAGCACAGCTAAATATAGCCCCCACCAAAATTATTGCTAGAGAGGTAGTATGGAGTTAAGGCACTTGCTTTGCAGTGTACTGATGCCCCTTGCAGTTAGATCCCTGACTATAAATATATATATATATATAGTCTCCTAAATGCATACATATCTGGTCACTCTTGAGCTAGAGCAAGAACTAGAATAGGCCTTAAGTACCATTGATTATGTCCCAAAATTCTCTATTATCTCCCAAGATGAAAAAGCAAATCCTTTATACTACACATTTACCATAAAGATTATGCCGGAGTCAGAGAGATAGTAGGGGATAAGGCATATTCCTTTCATGAGGCAGATTTTATTTGTTCCGTGGCCCCACAAGTTCCTGAGCATTCTCAGATACATTCCGATAAATACCCAAATACAGGTATATGGCACTGGGGCCCAATAAATGCATAAATAAATAAGTGTCATGCTAAGTTCAAATACTCTTATATAAATATTAAATGTAATTGATACCTCAATAAGCTATTATTCTCTATTGATATATATATATATTGAGGCCACACAGTGATATGTAGGGGTTACTTTTGGTTCTGCACTCAGAGGTAACTCCTAGAAGTACTTGAGAGATCATATGGGAAGCCAGGGGATGAACACAGATAAGCCACATGCAATGCCAACACCCTAGGTCCTGTACTATTACTGCACTGGCCCTCATAAATTTTTTTGAAAATGTGTCATATGTTGAACTTTTATTAGTATATACACTAAACAAAATTAAGGTTTTGATGAGTTTTGACTATTAATCATTAACCCCATGGTATGTGTTATTTAGTTCTAACCTCAAAATTTATAAATTTTTGACTTTTAAATCATGTAAATTGTGAATGGCAGTCTACAAAAGGTAAATTCATTTTCAAATTATCTTGGCTTTAATTTTGTATTAAAGCAAGAAATGGTAAGGATTTCATGTTGATTTTTATAGAGCTAATAAAATGAAAATATTTTCTAGAAAGAAGTGCTTTGAAAATTCAAGTATGTCAGTTATAGTAAGTAAAACATATGACAATTAATTCTGTTTTCTTGTCAAGCTACAATACTGCATTCTGGCTGGCACTGTCAATTTCTGCTTCATACATACACATAAAAATTACTGAGAAGAGTTACACTGAAGTGTTTTATATTTTGTCATGGGATTTTTATACCTGTATTTATGTTAATTTGTATTCTTATTGTCTATAGGACTATATGTTGATTTTTCTAGGCAGGAAATAATCACAGTTTAGCAATTTTTAGTAGAAAGCATAGCTATCTATGAGGGAAAACCAAAAATATAGATGAGAAAAAACTGAATAAATTAACAAGTTTTTTATTTCCTAATATCAGACTTTAATGTGTAGGATTTTTCAGTGTCTGTCAACAAATTGAGATCCATCTCACTTCTCTCTTAGTCTTAAGGAGATTAAAATTTCAATTTCCAGTAATTGACATAAAGGCATAAATTTCTGGCTACTCTGAAATATCACAAGGGGAGAGAGGTAGCCTTAAATATTATCTTTGAAATTACTTAGGTTTCTTAATGAAAAAATTCTAGATTCTAGAGGAAACTTTTATATTTAAATGTAACAGTAAACAAGTCAACATATAAAAAAATTAAAGTCTGAGTCTAAATAGAAATAATTATAGCATTGTGATTAACAGTAGATTTTGAAGCTGTCTGATTTCACTTTTTCCTCTTTCTATTAATTGATCTTGGACAGGTCATGAGTCCATCAATGTCTCAGTTTTTCTACCTTTACCATGGGTATAATAATAATATTAATATTTTGGGGGTTTTGGGCCACACTGGTGATGCTCAGGGGTTACTCCTGGCTTTGCGCTCAGAAATCGCTCCTGGCTTGGAGGACTATATGGGATGCCAGGGGATCAAACCGGGGTTTGTCCTAGGTCAGCCGCATGAAAGGCAAATGACCTACCGCTGCACCACTGCTCCAGCCCCAACAATAATAATAATTACTCCTGTTTTATGTTAAGAGCAAATGAAGGTTCAGAGAGATAGTGCAGTGGTCAGGGCTCTTGCTTTGCATGCTATAGACCTAAATTCCATTTCTGGCAACACATTTGGTCACCCAAACACCACCAAGCGTGATCCTACAGTTCACAGCCAAGGAGAAGTAAGCACTAAGCACTTCTGAATGTGACTCAAACCTTGACAAGAAATAAAGAGGTAAATGAGCTTATATATTAAGTTTTTGAATAATTCATGAACCATATATATGCTACACTAGTTAGCAATATTGCCCTAATTTGTTTAATTTGATAAAGTTTTCAAGATGTGGTAAAAGCTAAATTTTAGGTTCTAAAATGGTGGTAGGATTTTGTGAATGATGTCATAAAGCTACTTTGTGACTTGATATAAATAGAAAAATGAGTCAGAAAACGTTTATCCAAATTTAAGAAATATCTGGTCAATGTTTATTTTCACTTTGCTTTATTAATCTAACTATTCAAACCACATCAAAACAAAGAATATACCAAAACTGTGACTAAAAAGAATAATAAATTAAGGAAACTTTTGACTGTGAGAGTATGACTCCCTAATGTTTCTCTTTTCCTTGTGGAATTAATAATGCTCCAAATTAATTGCTCTCAGATGAGTGAAGAGTGTGTTAAGATAAATAAAACAACCATATTTTATAGAGCTAGAGGTTTAGAATGGACCATAAATCAAAAGACCCTACCCCTACCATAAATTTTTGTTCTCATTTCTTCTTTTTTATTTATCTAACATATATTTCTATCTCTACTTTACTTGACAACCTTTTTTATTTATTATTTTTAATTAATTTTTACTGTGGGCCAAATGAATTAAAATATTTCACAGTAATATTTAAGGTTCATAGTGACAATAAATCAAGGGCATTCCCACCACCAATGATGTCCTCCCTCCACCACTGTTCTCAGTATGCATCCCATATCTCCCTCCTTTACCCCCCAGAATACTAGTGTAACTGATCCCCATTTGTAGAGCTTGCTGTGGATTAGGTATAGATTCTGTTGTTGTTGGCTTTGGATTTGATGTTCAGATCTGATTATTTTTTTCCTTTTTTTTTTATTTAACCAACTTTATTACATACATGCTTGTGTTTGGGTTTCAGTCATGTAAAGAACACCACCCATCACCAGTGCAACATTCCCATCACCAACGTCCCAAATCTCCCTCCTCCCCACCCAATCCCCACCTGTACTCTAGACAGGCTTTCTATTTCCCTCGTACATTCTCATTATTAGGATAGTTCAAAACGTAGTTATTTCTCTAACTAAACTCATCCCTGTTTGCAGTGAGCTTCATGAGGTGAGCTGTAACTTCCAGCTCTCATCTCTTTTGTGTCTGAAAATTATTATTGCAAGAATGTCTTTCATTTTTCTTAAAACCCATAGATGAGTGAGACCATCTGCGTCTTTCTCTCTCTCTCTCTCTGACTTATTTCACTCAGCATAATAGATTCCGTGTACATCCATGTATAGGAAAATTTCATGACTTCATCTCTCCTGACAGCTGCATAATATTCCATTGTGTATATGTACCACCGTTTCTTTAGCCATTCATCTGTTGAAGGGTATCTTGGCTATTTCCAGAGTCTTGCTATGGTAAATAGTGCTGCAATGAATATAGGTGTAAGGAAGGGGTTTTTGTATTGTATTTTTGTGTTCCTCGGGTATATTCCTAGGAGTGGTATAGCTGGGTCATATGGGAGCTCAATTTCCAGTTTTTGGAGGAATCTCCATATCGCTTTCCATAAAGGTTGAACTAGACGGCATTCCCACCAGCAGTGGATAAGAGTTCCTTTCTCTCCACATCCCCGCCAACACTGTTTATTCTCATTCTTTGTGATGTGTGCCATTCTCTGTGGTGTGAGGTGGTATCTCATCGTTGTTTTGATTTGCATCTCTCTGATGATTAGTGATGTAGAGCATTTTTTCATGTGTCGTTTGGCCATTTGTATTTCTTCTTTGTCAAAATGTCTGTTCATTTCTTCTCCCCATTTTTTGACGGGATTAGATGCTTTTTTCTTGTAAAGTTCTGTCAGTGCCTTGTTTTTTGATAAAGGAGCAAGAAATCCTAAATGGAGCAAAGAAAGCCTCTTCAACAAGTAGTGTTGTCACAACTGGCTAGCCACTTGCAAAATGTTGAACTTAGACCCCCAGCTAACATCATGTATGAAGGTTAAATCCAAATGGATGAAAGACCTCGCTATCAGACCCGAAACCATAAGATATATAGAACAACACGTAGGTAAAACACTCCAGGACATTGAGACTAAAGGCATCTTCAGGGAGGAAACTGCACTCTCCAAGCAAGTGAAATCAGAGATTAACAGATGGGAATATATTAAACTGAGAAGCTTCTGCACCTCAAAAGAAATAGGGCACAGAATACAACAACCCCCCCACTGAGTGGGAGAAACTATTCACCCAATACCCATCAGATAAGGGGCTAATCTCCAAAATATACAATCTTTTTTTTTAATAGGTGGTGCACACCCAATTGTTCTTAGGACTTACTCCTGACTGTACTCAATGATCACTTTTTGATGGTGTGTTTGAAACCATGTGCAGTAAAGATTGTTTAGGCTTTCTTGCAGGACATGCTCTCAAGATTCTCATATCTCTCCAGCCACTCATACAGCAGTCTCTTTTGTTTTGTTTATGGCATACACCTGAGTGACTTACACGAAGTCATACAGAAATTAGACATTAGTGGAAGAACCAAAATATGCACTCTTCTTTATTGCTTGTTATATTAATTATGCATAAAAGTTAAATATGTTCTATTTTATGTTTATATTTTCATGGTGTAGCAGAGATAGTGCAGCGGGTATGGCGCTTGCTTTGCATGTAGCTGACATGCTTTGTATCCACACACACACACACACACTCACACCAATAAATGAATGGGTTTTTATTGTAGCTTAGGTGACTATAGTATTGATGTTAATGGTTTTGATGCATAAAGTCATGCAATTTCACCACCACCCAAATTCCTAAGTTCCTACACCAGCATTCTTATGGGACTTATCTGCCTCTTTTCTTTCTGTCTCTCTTTACCCTCATTGCTTGGTAGTAATCAGTTTCGAAACGAAAACCAAGAATTTTTTCATGTGCTCTAGTCCTATATTTTATTTCCTTTTTATACCACAAATGAGTGAAGTCATCTGGTATGCACCATTTTCTCAGAGTTATTTCACTTATCATGATGCCCTCCAGTCTCACCCAAATTGTAGCAAATTGCGAGACTCATCTTTTCATATAAGTGAGTCATGTACCATTGTGTGTATATATATATATATATATATATATATATATATATATATATATTTATATACACCACAACTTTGTTGTCCAGTCATCTGTAGTTGGACATTTGTTGGTGAACACAAATTCAATCCGTAGATTGAAACAGGTGTTTGATTCTCCTCACTGGACTTTTCCACATAGGAGAAATTACATAGACCTAATGTTTTCCTTATAGTTTCCATATAAGTGTTCCATAAATTCAGTGGTTGGTTTTTCTGTTATCTTTAACTCCTTTTAAAGTATATGTTGGTCATAAGAGAAAGGTATTTGAATTTTTACTATTGAAAAAATAGAAAAAAATAGGGCTGTAGTCACTGTGTTCAAAAGAAGGAAAGATACATATCTTGGAATAAAGAGGCATTCTTTTAAAATATGTTAGCATCAGTGGCAATTCAAAATTATTTATATGGACTTTCTTTTGATCACATAAGGTATGATGTTTTTATAGCTATTAGAATGTTCCATGATGCTTTTAATATGTTCATATTTTATTATAGTCACTGTTCTTGGTAAATTATAACTGTTACGACGTGCCTACAGCTCAAACTTGATCTACTGATATTTGACTTAGATGTAAATTTTAAACACTGATTATATTTAAAAGTCAATAATAAAATAGATTAGTTGTTAATACTCATTTAAGATATTAAAGCACAGTTTTAATAATATTATTTAACAATTATCAGCTATATTACAGGAGAATTAAGACTTTTTTTTTTTTTTTTTTTTTGGTTTTTGGGCCTCACCTGGCAGTTCCCAGGGGGACTATATGGGACACTAGGATTTGAACCAACCACCTTAGGTCCTGGATTGGCTGCTTGCAAGGCAAATGCTGCTGTGCTATCTCTCCAGCCCCGAGAATAAGATTTCTTTTGTAATTTATATTGTGAATTTTAAAGTGAATTACAAATCTTTCACTACAAATCTTTCACAGTACTATTTAGGCACATAGTGATAATGAATGAAGGGTACCACTAGTGTTGTCCTCCATCCACCCCTGTTCCCAGCATGCATCCCACATCTCCCTCCTTTATCCCCAATTATGCTAGTGCAACTGTTCCCTCCTTGTACAGCTTGCTGTAGATTGGGTATCGATTCTGTTGTCATTGACTTTGGATTTGGTATTCAAGTCTGATCATTTTAAAACAATATTATGGAATGACAATTTAAGAAACAATTTCAAAAATGTATTATACTCTTAAAAGCTATCAAGTTGTATATTTTTTATTCACCATAGATTAGGAAAAGTCTTTATTCATTGTGTCATTTATTATTATCTCTCTGATGATGATAGCTGCTTATTAAGAAGATAAGCAGAATTTAAAGCTATAACATGCCCCACAGCTTTATACCTCCTCTTTATTTTCTCCCTACAATGTTTAAAGTCAGTTTTACATTTCTGAATACCACTGAAATATTATAAACTAAATTGGTCCCTCAGTAATATATATATATTTTTATAACAGTGATCTTTCCACCCATTCTATTTAAATTGTTACTCCTTTCATTGTGTCTATGCTTTGAAAGAACAGATGATCTCTCTCCTGTTTCTTTGCTGCCTAATCCCCCATTCTCTCTTTCACACACACACACACACACACACACACACACACACACACACACACACACACACACACACACAACCTACCACATACAAACATCTTAAATCCTTGTCTCTTAAAGTGTGTCCATGTGCATGGCAATTACTGCCCATTCCTTCATCATAACAGTCCTCCAGGGATCATTGCTCTCCTAATGAGAAAACTAAATCTAAACCTTAACATTACCTACCAATCTACTCTCCCTCCTTTATTTTTCTTGTTGTCCTGGGTACCTATGTTCACTTTTGTTCGTTTTCTCGACCTATTCACTCTACTTGACCTAACAATTTTTTTGCCTTTTTGAATATAAAGGTGACTCTTCTCATCTTCCTTTACCTTGAAACCATATCATAGACATTACAAATATGCAATATGCAAGTCACACGGAAACTCTCCCATCCTAATTTAGTTGCCCTATTATTACTATCAAATGATAGTCCTTTAATGCAACCTTTGTTTTTTATTGATTATCTCTTTTAAATTTGACTACTTTTGTAGAGGTACTGGAATTTACAATACTGTTAACTGTACTATTCATGAAAACATCATTTTAATACCACATTCATCACTAGAGTGCCCACTTTATTTTAGCTTTAGTTCTCAGCACTCAGGTTGTCAGGATTTGGAGGAATTTAGGATGCTTACCTTCACATATATATATATATATATATATATATATATATATATATATATATATATATATATATATATATATATATATATATAGGATTACTTGGTGAGAATTTTGAAGTTTTGAAGCTTTCCTGACCAGTAGGTTGACAGGAGTTAAGGGAAGGTGTTGAATTCTTGCTGTGTCCACACTTGTTATCAGTGGTTTGAGGGTTTTCTGATTTCCTCTGTAGTTTCCCACTTGGTTCCAGTGAGAAGCCACGGGATACTGAATTACTCTGAGGGGTGCTTTGTTCAGCTTTCAAACTATAGATATGTGTGAAAATTAGATCATGCCTCTTGGAAATTTTGTTGTTGTTTTTTTTGTTTGTTTGTTTAATTTTGGTTCACCCCCAGTGATACTCAGGAGGTACTCCTGGCCCTGCACTCAAGAATTATTCCTGGTGGTACACAGAGGACCATATAGAATGCTGTTGATTGAGTCTGGGTTGGTCACATGCAAGGAAAGGACCCTACCTGTGCAGTACAATCCACTCCAGCCCCCCCTTGGAGTTTAAATAAAACATTCTACCTGGTTTTTAATAATACCTTAGTTCTCCTAGGGCTGTATTTCATTTGCCTATAACTGGAAATTACTGTTTGGGGATTTGTATTACAACTTGAGTTGTTTTATTTTTCCTCTTTATTTGGGGAGTGTCCTGATATATTTTTTTTTTCACAGAATGGATTTTGGAGATGAATCTTCACATAATTCCTTTGACCTACAAGGATTGTTAAATTCATTTCCTGGAGACTTGGAGTTTAAGCAAATCTTCAATGATATTGATGAAAAGATAGAGCAAAATGCTACAAGGTAAATAATGATAAATATTTGAAATAAGTTGGTGTCATGTTTTATATTTACAGTGTTACCTACCTGGTTCTACTTCTTAGATTGTCTGGAAAAATTTAACTGGATTCCTCTCTTTAGAATTTAGTATAATGTTCTTATTTGATTAGAATAAAAAATGATAGGAGATGCCTTCAAATAATTTATCAAATTGCTATTTAATTTTTTTCAAGTTTGCGAATATTGATATTTGCTTCTTATTAATTTATTTAGGGTCAAATAGTCTTATTTAAGTGGTTAATCAGAAGTGAAGAAACTTTTTTCTTTTGCAATGTTTGTCATTTTAAATTTCCTTCCCTGTGAAACAAGGAGTTTCACTCTAACAGATTAGCACTCATTATTACTTACCTGGAAAGTTATTGTTACTGAATAGGGAGGGAATAAAAAACTACCAAGTAGTTTTAAACTAATTTCATGTTTTTGAACATTTTTTGTTCAAAGAACAAAAATATTTTTGAATATTTTTTCTTCATATATATTGTAGACTTTAAAGTCAGTTTACTTACATAAATCCTTTAGGTTAATAAAAGTTCTGATAATTTATTTCTTGTGGGACAAACATACAAATTACAATAAAGATTTCTATTGTTAGTGATGAGGGCCAAGAGAGCCAGTCCATGTAATGAAGGTTGCCACATATAGTGGGGGGGAGTGCAGTTAGGGTAGAGAAGGGACCATAATGACAATGATAGTTGAAAATGATCACTCTGGACAAGAACGGGGTGCTCAAAGGAGGTAAAGTTATATGTTTGATATTCTTCAGTAACAATATTAAAAACTACAGTGTCTAAAAGAAAAAAAAGGGAAGAAAGAGAGAAAAATAAATGTCTCCCGCAGAGGCAGGCAGGGGATAGGACAGGGGGAGTAGGAAGAAAATTGGAGACATTGGTGGTAGGAAATGTGCACTGGTGAAGAGTGTTGTATACTTCGTGTAACTGAAACTCAGTCATGAGAAACGTTGTAAATACCTCATGGTGATTCAATTAAAGAATTTATTTATTCAAAATATTTGTATTGTAGAATGCACATATAACAATTTTTTAGTTTTATTACATTGTCAAAGAAACAGTAACAAGTAAGTGTATTTGTTTCTTTTTTTTCATTGTGTTCTATATAAAAATACAACTATTTTGTCTTCATAACAGTCAGGATAAATTACTTAAATTCATAAGCTAAAAAATACTGATGGAAAATTATGACTGAAATAAAGATATCTTATCTCAGAAATTCTTTCAAGAAAGTCAGAAGAGAAAGAAAACTTTTTATTATTAAACAAGCATAAAAACAGAATCCATCCCGAATGTCTGCTATGACTACAAAGGAGAGGAACCTCACACATTAGTAGGCCAGAATATACAATCTAATGCCTCTTTTCAAGATAAACAATTAAGATGCTAAAAAGAGAGCTTAGTAACACTTTTTACCAGGTAGCACTTATTCTAATATTATCATGTAATAAGGAAACTTATATTAATTTATTATCTTTGACTTGAGAAGATACAAGTGGTGGTTTTGCAAATAGATTGTAAAGCACTCACTGAAATTTGGCTCCTACTACTACAACTACTACTAGTTAGTAGAGCTATCTCCTGGTGTTTGCATTTTGAAAAGATATCTGCATGATAGCAGAGCATTTAAATTGTTTGCCTTGCACAGGGCTGACTCAAGTACGATCTTTCATATCCCATACTTTCCACTAAGCACCAGCAGGTGTAATTCCTAAGCGCAGTGCCAAGATTCACTCCTGAGTACTTCTGTGTGTGATTCCCCACCCTCCAAAAAAAAAAACAACAGCAAAGAAACAAAAAAAATAAGAGACAACTCGTAGTTTTTTTGTTTTGTTTTGTTTGTTTTTAGGTCACACCTGGTGGTGCTCAGGATTTACTCCTGGCTTTGCACTCAGAAGTCAATCCTGGCAGGCTCAGGGGACCATATGGGATGTCAGGAATCGAATCCAGGTCCATTTTGGGTCCGTCTGGGTTGGCCACATGCAAGGCAAATGTGTACCGCTGTGCTATCTCTCCAGTCCCAACTCCTAGCTTTTTGAGGTAGGAAGTCATAGCTGAGGAAGCTAACAAAATGCCTAAAGTACTTAAAATGATATGTTTATAAAGTAAATGCTTTAAGAGAAAGATAAATATTCTTCCCCCAACTATATTTTGGTGGTGGTTGTTCTTGGGCCACACCCATTGGTGCTTACTCTTAGTTCTGTACTCAGGGTTTACTTCTGGTGGTATTGAGGTGGGAATGGGGGACCATATGGGGTACAGGGATTAGCCACATGCAAGGCAAATGCCTACCTACTGTACTATTGCTTCAGACTCTCCCCTTACTTTCAACAAAAGAATTAGCCCTCTTAATTTTTATTAGCCCTTGCTATACGTATGTACATTTAAAAGAACATTAAAAGTATAAAGTTATTTTGTGTCATATTATAAAATTTGGAGAAATTTTATATCTTAATATTCTATGAACTAAAAAGGTATTACTATGGTTACATATATAATTAAAACAGCATGTTGTCATATACATATGAATTCACTATAAAGAGGGTTGTTATATTTTATATTGTTCAGAAGTATGAAATCACTTAAAATTTAGTGTAATATATTTATGTAGTTTATATTTCATACATACACACATACATACATACATACATTCATGACAGTTCTAGCCCATAGAACGCCAACACAAATAATGGGAATTGCAAAGGGACACTGGGAGTGTAGGAACTTTGACCTGGTTCAAATCCCCATTGCTATAGCTGGCTCTCTGAGCACTGACAGAGGTGACTCCTAAACTCATACAGAAATGTTCCAGGTGTGTGTGTGTGTGGCCCACAACTAGATGTGGACCAGATACCAAATCTCAAAATAAGTAAATAAAAATAGTTTAATAATGGGGCTAAAGAGATAGTGCAGTACTTAAGGTGTTTGCCGTGCCTGTGCTTTACCTATGTTCAGAACTCAGCACCATATGGGCCTCCAAGCACCATTGGGAGCAATCCCCAAGCACAGAGCTAAAAGTAGCCCTTGGAGGCTAGAGAATTAACACAACAGGTAAAGCACTAACATTGCACATGGCTGACTTGGTTTAGATCCCCAGCATCCCATATGTTCCCCTGGTTCTGCTACCAGTAATTCCTGAGTGCAGACCCAGGAGTAACCCCTGAACATGGCCATGCGTGATCTCCCCATAAAAAAATCAAAGAAAAAGAATCCCTTTACCCCAATATATTATTAATTGTATAGATTAATAAATTGGTTATCTAAATTCCAGAAGTGCATAATCTAAATTATTTTTAAAAGGTAATTTTTATAGGGCCACTTAGGCTCTATCAATTCAAGTCAGTGTATTTTGATGCTTTTTATTTGGACTAATTCATTTTATATGCTAAGCCATCTTAATATAATTTTTACCTCTGGTATCTGGTAAATAAGAAATCATATTTAGAAATAAAACAGTGATTAAAATATTGTGTTCTTTATTCATAAATTGTTACTTAGTGCAAAACTTTGCTGTCGATCTTAAAAAGAAAATATACTATAAAATATAAGAACCATGATTTTTAAATTAAAAATATTTTATTGCTCATATATTAAAACGAACCTTGAACAGAAGCACCTCAAGTGACCATTGATCTTCACAAGGGATAAAATAAGGGAATAGCTTTATGTGTTGTATGCTACATTTAGAATCAAGTCTATTTTTCATCAAATTCAATTATGTTTTTATTATACTCTGGAGAATAAACATAATAGTATAGGGTATATATATTTTTAAAAATAAAATACTGAATAATAACCACAGTTCAGAAGAGTGTAAATCATTTATGCACTCATTTATTGCCTTCTACTGGAATAGCTTTTAGAAAATTGTGTGTCATGACGAATCAGTTATGCCACACTTACACTGCAGTAGTTGAATTACCCTTGGCATTTTTGTATTCTAACTGTTCTATTTATCTCCCAACAGTGTACATTGAGGGAGTAACCAATATCTGTATGCTATAGGTTTTCCTGGTAGTTAAAAAGAAATAAAACATTAGTGATTCATTTCTTAAATATGGTCTTTTTCCTTATCCCAAATCCTGAAGGTTGTATTTCTAGCAGTGACCCAGCATCTATGTGTGAATTCCTTTCCTCCGCTTAATATTATCAGATTTTATGAGGCACAGGGTCTTTTGCTTCCCCCAAGCAGTGATTCACCAGAATAGACTCAAGTGCCCAGAGGTTGCTGAACCTTCACCTGCCCTTCAAGAGAGGCTGTCATTCTTGCAGACCATTTTCACGTTTACATCCTCTTTTCCATTCTAGTCAGTGAGAGGTGACTCATAGGTCTGACAGTGGAAATCAGTGATGTTGGTGAATCATTTTCTTTTAGCACATATCAAGATTGGTGTTAACAAGAGGGTAAATAACCTGCCAATGAGGGATACTATGGATGTAGTACTCACAGGCACAAATCTGTCACTGAAAACTACATATACACTGCACACACACACACACACACACACACACAAAATGTGAGCTGAATGAACTTAGTAGTTTAACAAGATTATGAAGGTATCACAACTCTCTTGGTTTCGTGATATGACACGGGATGATTTTTCTTCTCTTACTGTTTGGTTGAATTGATAGTATATTTTATTTTACTTTTCTCTTTTTACATTATAAGCAATCTTAGTGTGTACTTTAGGGCATAAGTCTTCCTGCTTCTGGTACAGGATTCCTGTTCCTACTTCTTTTTTCTAAACTAAAGAGATCAGGAGTGTTACTATGATTAATATATCTTAAACCATGGGGTATAAGGGGTGGGGGGGACATCAGTCTTAGGTGATGAGAGAATATTTGATACATGGCTTATCACCATTCCACATCATCAATCTAACTGTGCTTCTTCACAAATACATATTTAAGAGACTGCTTATTGTTCCATATTCATTATTTTATAAATAACAAGAGGATGCAAATGAATATACATTTCTTTTTAAATTTCTGTGTACTTCTCTTTTGAGTTTTTTCATCTAACTGAAACCTCTATCTCTTCTATCCTACTCAAGATAAGGTCATATAAAAAGACTCTGAAAGTTTCCCCACCTAGTATGTCTAGAAAAAGACCCAAACAGCCACTTTGAAGTTTCCCATTTTCTGGCCTCTTTTCAGTATGCTTATTCTGGAAATTAAAATTGCTCTTCCAAAGGGCTGGAGAGATAGTAAGTACCAGGTAGGGTACTTGTCTTGCACACAACTGACCCAGGTTCGACCTGGGTCTATATCGTTCCCTGTGCATATTCGGTAGTATTCCCTGAGCATACTAGGAGTCACCCAGCTCTGAGAACATCTGGGTCTCACCCCAAAACCAAAACAAAACAAAATTTTTTCTATGCAGACAGCATCCTGGGCCTTTGCTATTCAGTACCTCAAACTTTCTCTAACCTTGTTATTGTTTCCTAGTTTTTAAACCTTTCCAGTCTTCCCTCATATATTCTCAGCATGAAGTTTGGTGACGCATGCGCATAGAGTTTGAGGAAAAGTGAAGCCACTCTGCCTTTTGGGTCAATTTTTCCTCCATTGTTTTCTGACTCTGCTTCATTATTTGAATGTTTATAATGGTGTTTACTCCTTTTCCATCATCTTCTGATCTACATCCTTAGTGTTTCCTTTAGACCCCTGCTTGGGTCATGGTAAATAAAGCTAAACATAGGAACAGTAGCTTCATTAGCTGATTGTTAAGAGATCCTGTATTTGATTTATTATTATTATTATTATTATTATTATTATTATTATTATTTTAATTTTTGGCCACACTGGTGTCACTCAGGGGTTACTCCTGGCTATTTGCTCAGAAATTGCTCCTGGCTTGGGGACCATATGGGATGCCGGGGTATCAACGCAAGGTTCATCCCAAGGTCCATGTGCAAGGCAAATGCCCTACCCCATGCCATTACTCTGGCCCTTGTATTTGATCCTTTTAAAATTACAATTGAAGAGGTAGGAGAAACCATTATCCAGCCGTGCTCCTGGGATCATGTGGTGCCAGGGATGGAGTCTTGGTTGGCCACATGCAAAACTTAACCACTGTACTATCTCTCTACCCAAAAGTATAATTATTCTTTTACATATATTAGCTTTCTATTTCCTCCACCAAGATTTATAATGCAGTAAAGAGGAACAGGGGAATAATTCAAAGAGTTGAGCACATCTTATGCATGTGGGAGGTCTTGATTTAGTCCTTGGCTCTATATAGTCCCGGGGACACATTTGGACACGTAGTTGGGAGTTGTCATTTAGCACCACTGGATAGGATGAAAAAAAAATACCCAACAATAATAAGAGAGATGATATAGGAATTACTATTTAGGCACATTATTAAAGAATATTACATGTATCTTTTCATGAGAAATAAGGAAAAGGAAGCAATACCTATTTATAAAATGTTAATTTAACAAAACTTTCCTGAAAGAATATTTAGTTTTATAGAACCAAAGTATGAAATACAAAATAAGCATAAATATTTTACTATACTCCTTTAAGTGTTAAATTTGCTGTGTTAAAAATACTTTTTATTAATTAACTTAAGTATTTGTTTATTTAACTGTAAATTAATGCTAACTTATCATTAATATAGAAATATCTGAAAATGCCTGTCTGAGGAAAGTAAGTGACTGATTTGTACTTGATTACTTGATTTATTTTAGTACAACAGCTCTCTTCCTATTAATTATCTCGTAATTCTAAGGAATTAATTGAAAAGACTTTTGCTTGGATTAATCTTGTGCTGTAGGCAAAAAGTATAAATAAACATCAAAAAGATAAAGACTTTTAAAAACTTGAATAAATTACTCACACTTTAAACTCTGTCCTGTGACCTTTTCTGATTTTTAAATTAAAAAAATGTTCAATGAAAATATACACATAACTTTTTATGTCAAAAATATTGTCATAACTGAAATCTAACTACAATTATATTTGTAATCAAGGTGTTTAAATAAATAAGTAAATTATTTAATTAAATAAACCCTTGTAAAAAGAATATAGAAAGGTAGGAGAAAGCAAATTCAAAAAATATTGTCACAAGTTTTACCAATGGACTATACCTTTTCTATCCCTGTGAGCAATATTGTATCAGAATAATAAAGACTAAGTGCTTTTACAATAAGCTTACATGTCAAGGTTTATATTATAATTACTTTCTTTTTCACCTTTCCTAACTCTGCTATACCCAGATACTAATTAGCACTTGAGCTTCTATTATTTATTTAATGTTGTCTATATAATCACATTACATAACAATTTTTAGAAGCAATGAGTATATATTTATATATATACTTATATACCTATATACTTGAATTAGTGTAGTCAGACAAATTACATATTTAATTCTCCAAGTAAAAATGATTTTTAAGGTAGCATAGCATGAATTAATACTGAATTTTCAGGGGTCAAGGAATTCTAAGTGCAGTGATGTTAAAATCATCAATATTCTTTTTTTAGTTTTAGTGAAACCATTGTGATTTAGCGTCCTTCATAGTTGAGTTTCAGACATACAATTAATCAGGGTCAATCCCACTGCCAGTTCACCTCACTTCACCAATGTTCCCCAAGTGTATCCCATACCATTCCCTCTGTTTCCCAGCCTGCCAGTATAATAGGCCGATTTAAGTTTAGATGATTAGAGTTTGGGCCTCTTGATTACATTGTTGTTGCCTTTGGCTTGGATATTTTGTTCTGTCCTTTTTTGTTGTTGCCTTTGGCTTGGATATTTTGTTCTGTCCTTTTTTAATACTATCAGTGCACCTGAGATTGCTTGATCCCTGGCCTCCATCCTTTCAAATTTTTTTTTCCTTCCTCTCTTTGTATTCTGGTAAAAGGGGTTAGAGACAACTCCCATTTAGATCATTGCAGTCATTCTAAATACAACATATAAGTGATATTATTCTGTATTTATCCTTCTTTTGTTTTTGTTTTTGTTTTTTTGAGCCACACACATTTGATGTCATGGGTTACTCCTGTCTAAGTGCTCAGAAATTGCCCCTGGCTTGGGAGGACCGTATGGGATCGAACCACTGTTCTTCCTTGTCTAGCGCTTGCAGGGCAGACACCTTACCTCTAGCACCACCTCACCGGCCCCATTTATCCTTCTTCTTTTGGCTACTTAATTTAACATAATATCTTCCAGTTTCATCCATGTAGTGCAATTTGCGTGATTGCATCATTCCTTACAGCTATATCATATCTTTATTTATAAATACCACATCTTTATGATCCACTTGTGTGTTGTTGGACATATAGTTGATTCCAAGTCTTGGCTATTGTACTAAGTGCTGTAATGAATAGTGGTGTGCATACATCCTTTTGAATGTATCTTTGTTCCAATACCATGCTGTTTTGATCACTATGGCTTTGTAGTAGAGCTTTAAATTAGGTAATGAGATGCCTCAGTTTTGGCTATTGTAGGTCTTTATGGTTTCACACAAATGTTTCTATTTGATTGTTCTAAGTTTTTGAAGAATGTGCCAGAATTTGAATAGGGTTTGCATTGAATCTATATAGTAGTTTAAGTAAGATGGTCATTTTGATGATATTGATTCTTTCAATCCAAGAGCATTGAATTTTCTTCTCTTTCCTTAGGTGGTCTTCAGTTTCTTTCTGAAGTGTTTTTATTATTATGTGGGGTGGGGCACACCTGGTATCAAACAGGGGCTACTCCTGGCTCTATGCTCAGAAATTGCCCTGGCAAGCTTGGGAGACCATATGGGGTGCCAGATATGAACCCAAGTCTATCCTGAGTCAGACATATGCAAGGAAAAGACCCTACCACTGTGATAGTATTCTGGATCCTCTTTGTGAAGTGTTTCAATGTTTTAAAAGTATAGGTCTCTACCTCTCTTGTTAGGCTGATTTCTGTATACTTTATAGTTTTGGACACTATTTCAGGAGGATAGACTCTTTGATTTATTTCTTCTCTAAATTGTTATTTGTCTAAAGGAATGCAACTGTCTTTTGTGTATTGACTTTGTAGCTGGCCACTTTACTGTATTGGTTTATTGTTTCTAGGAGCTTTTTTGTGGACTCTTAAGGGTCTTTGATATAAATCATCATGTTATCTGCAAACAGAAATAGTTTGACTTCCTATTTTTTCAATTTTAATTCCTTTGATTTTTTTTCTCGTTTGATTACTATTGCTAGAACTTTATTGGGCGGGGGCAGTTGGGTCGCATCCAGCAACACAGCAACACACAGGGGTTATTCTTGGCTCTGTACTCAGAAATTGCTCCTGGCAGGCTCGAGGGACTATATGGGATGCTGGAATTCGAACCACCATCCGTCCTGAATTGGCTGCATGTAAGTATTTCTAGGACTTGTAATAATTTGTTGAATAAGAGTGGATACAATAGACATTCTTGCTTAGTACCTTAGTGGAAATGCTTTCAGCTTTTCACCATTAAGAATAATGTTGGCTGTGGGATATTTATAGATAGCTGTTACTATCTTGAGGAATGTTCCTTCCACACCTATTTTGCTGAGGGTTTCATTGTGAATGGTAATAGATTTTGTCAAATGTTTTCTCTGTATCAATTGATATGATAATTTGGTTTTTAATCCTTTCTTTTTACTGATATGGTGTATGATGTTGATTAATTTGTGTATATTGAACCACCCTTACATCCCTGGGATAAAACCCACTTGGCAATGGTATATAATATTTTTGCTGAGTTGTTGGACTCTGTTTGCTAAGATTATGTTTAGGATTTTTTATTCATGTTCATCAATGAGTTTGGTCTGTAGTTTTCTTTTTTGGTAGTATCTTTATCTGCTTTGGAAATGAGTATTATGGTTAGCTTCATAGAAAGTATTAGAGAGATCTCCATCTCTTCAATATTTTGGAAGAGTCTAAGGATCAATGGTAGCAACTCTTTTGTGAATATTTGATAAAACTCTCCTATAAACCCATCTGGTCCTGGACTTTTATTCTTGAAGACCTTCTTAATTACTGTTTCAATTTTCTTTCAATTGGCCTATTTAGACTTTCTTCTTCCTCCTCATTAGGTATTGGGAGATTATATTATTTCCAGAAATCTGTCCATTTCTTCTAGGTTCTCTAAGTTAACAAAGTACAGTTGTACATAATAAGTTCTTATGATATTTTGGATTTCTTAGAGTTCTCTTGTAATCTTTTCTCTTTCATTTCTAATCCAATTTGAGTATTTCCCCTTTTTTCCATGTGAGTCTTGCCAGGTTTGTCTTCTTGTTTCTATCTTTCAAACAGCCAGCTCCTGGTCTCATCAATTCATTTTATTTTATTTTTTTATATTGTATTCTGCTCTGTTTTTTTTTTAAATACCTTCTTTTATTTATTTACTTTTGGTTTTGGGGCCATACCTGAAGGCACTCAAGAGTTACTCAATAGTCATTCCTGGCAGGCTCATTGGACCATCTATATAGGATGACAGGGGATAGAAGCTAGTTGGCTATATGCAAGGCCCTATCCTCTGTGGTATCACTCTGGTCCTGCTCTAGGATCTATTATTTATTTTCTTTGCTTGTATTTGAGTTCCTTTACTGTTTTCCAGATGTTTCGAGATGTTTATGGTGTGCCTTTAGGTTGTTGATTTTGTCTTTTTCTTCATTCTTAATGTGGCCATGTATTATTATAGTTTACCCCTAACTACTGCTTTTGCTGTGTTTCATTGATTTTAGTAATTGGTTTCTTCATTATCATTAGTCTCAAGGAATCTCTATTTCTTCCTGATTTTCTCTTTGATCCAGCTGTTGATGAGCAGCATGTTGTGTAGTCTCCAGGTGTTAGATTTTCTCCTCATCTTCTTTTTACAATCAATCTTGATCTCTGTGACATTGTGATCTGATAGAATTACTGGTATAATTTTTATATTTGTGAATTTATGTAACTTTAGACTTGTGTCCTGAAATATGGTCTATCCTAGAGAAGGTTTCATGTGTATTTGAGAAGACTTGTGTATTCAGTTTTTTGAGGATGAAAGACTCTGTATAGATCCATTAGTCTCAGTTTTTCTAGTTTCTCATTTAGGGCTCTTATGCCTTTGCTAATGTTCTGCCTAGTGAATCTGACCAGCAGCAATAGGGGCATGGTGAAATCTCCATCTACTATCACATTTCCATCCATATGTTTCTCTAAGATTGTGAGCACAAAAGCCTTAAGTATTTTTGTTGACTCTACATTTGGTGTGTAAATGTTGATGCAGTTAGTACTTCTTGGTCTTTTCCCCCTGATCAATAAGTAGTGTCCATCCTTGTCTCTAAGTACTTTCTTGAGATTGAATGCAATTTGGTCTGATATAAGTAAGGCTGTCCTAGGTTTATTTTTGTTTTCCATCTTTTTACTCTGAGTCTATGTCTATCCTGAACTTTTTGTTTCCTGTTCCAACTGACTACACAGTGGTTTTTGATGGGAGAGAGTTTAGTCCATTGACATTCAAGTAAAAATTATTGACAGAAAGCGCTGTTGTGCCATTATATTGTGCCATATATATAATTCATCTTTTGAGTAGGCCATTTAGAGTCAGTTTGGTAAGTGTGAATGTTGTGAGTTCTCTTTTGTTTGAGAATGTTTTATCCCTTCCTCCCATATAAATGAGAGCTTTTCTTGGTAGTGAACTCTAGGTTGAAAGTTTTATTTAGTAGTTTTAATATGCCATTCCATTCTTTTCTTGCCTGAATTGTTTCAATTGGGATAACTGGTTTTATTCTTATGTTCTTTCATTTATAATTAAGATTTTTCTTCTCCCTTACAGCTTTAAAGAGCCATCTCTTTCTTTTTTTTATTTATTTATTTATTTATTTATTTATTTTGCCATTTGTATTACTATATGTCTTGGTGGTGTTGTCCTAGGGTTTAATTGCTTGGAACTCTTTTTGCCTCTTGGATTTTTATAGCAACCTCTTTCCAGAGAGTGAGAAAGTTCTCTCCTATTGTCCTCCTCATTACTTGTTCTTCCCCTTTTCCTTTTTCCTCCCTTTCTGGTACTTTTATAATTCAGAGATTAATTTCTTTTGAATTTGTTCATTAAGTACCTTACATTTTCTTCTACTGATTTGTATCTCCTTTCTTTTTTTAAACTTTTTTTTTTTTATCAATGCTGGCTTGTAATTTGTCTTCAAATTCATCTATGTAATTCTCCACTTTGTAATTCTGCTACTATAGATTGCTAACATCTTTTTCATTTCCTTCAGTTTCATTTGTATGGATTCTGTCATCTTCTGGAAGAGTTCTTTGAGATTGTTGAATTGTTCATCTGTATTTTTCTTAATTTTGCAGGCTAATGATTTCTTGATTTCTGTTGCTAAAACATTAAGTGTTGATTTTAGGTTCTCATCTATAAGGCTCAGGTGTTTTGGTGGGCTTGGAAATTTGCTAGGGGTTCTGTTCATATCCCCAATTATATTTATCTTCCTTTGTTTCCCATTGTTCTTTGCATTTATTGGGTTGTAATGCTGAAGTTTCAGCTTGTTTAAGAAAGTGATCTGATGGGGCCGGAGAGATAGCATGGAGATAAGGCATTTGCCTTTCATGCAGAAGAATCCCGGAATCCCATATGGTCCCCCGAGCCTGCCAGGAGCGATTTCTGAGCGTAGAGCCAGGGGTAACCCCTGAGCGCTGCCGGGTGTGACCCAAAAACAAAACAAAACAAGAAAGTGATCTGTTGAATTGGTATTATAAATGATGGCTAAAGGTATCTCTGCTTTAGAGGTTATTTTCCTAAATACAAGAGGTTATCTAAGTATGATAAAAATGTTGCCAAGTAATTCATTGGTTTGTTCAACTGAATATTGAGTTGTATATTTTCTAAAAGAAAAAAGTGCTAAGTCTAATCTGCCTGCAAGTAACTGAGATCAATTGAAATGTCTTCTATGTGTTCATGTGGTTTGATAGGAGGGACCAGAAAATACTGTTTTTAGCAGATAAACCTGAGATGGGGTGGGAGACTTCAGGGAGATCAGTACCAATGGTGGAATGTGAAAAAAGCTTTGGGGAAAACTTAGAGGCAGCACTGGCTGCGTTTGAAGGGTGGGACGGCAGACAAAAACCTGAGATGTGACAAGAGACATCAGGGAGTCAGGAGTGATGGTGGGACACAGAAACAAGTTGGGGGCCAAAAGCATCAATATTCTTTCATTTCATCCACCAAGTTTTTCAGCCCTGTTATTCCAGTTTGAAATTTTCATATTTTGTGCTCTCAGATCTTAATTATATGTGTCACGTTCAGTTTGTTCCATACTTTCTTTGAGTTTTATGAACATTCTCTATATTTCTTCTCTGAAGTACTTATCTTAGAGACTAAATAGGTGGTTGGTACTTTTTGGGGTCATCAGAGCGACCATCTTTGTTCTTTAATCCTGGTGGAGGCCTGTGTTGTTTCCCCATTGTTGTAATTGTAGTGTGATATTTTCTATGTCCCATGCTGGTGTCCCTTGACTAGGAGTAGCACTGGGCCATAGATTGGAGAGGAGCAGCTGTGCTCCACTGGCTCTTGTCTTGCATTCTGTCCCTCACTTGGGCACCTTCAAAGTGGCATCTGAATCCCAGAGCCACAGGGTCTACCTCTGGGACATGCATTCCGCAGTTCTGGGTCACTGCCTTGGATCCTGTCCCTCAACTGGGCTACACAGACATGGTTTCCGGGTCCCAAAGCCGCAGAGTCTGTCGCTGAAGCTTCTTGTCTCTGGGACACGGGCTCTGCAGTTTTGGGTCCCCACCCCTGATTCTGTCCCTCACCTTACTCAAGTAATTAACGCTAATTGGGCTCAACTTTGTTAATAATTGGTGTGACTTCACCAGAGTAAGGCACTTTCCTTATTGCAGCCTAATGAAGACTCTAATTCTATCTGTTATTTTAATTAATTAATTAATTTTGGGATGTGTGTTTTGGGTTACACCCAGCAGCACTCAGGGGTTACTCCTGTCTCTACACTCAGAAATCACTCCTGGCAGGCTCAGGGAACCATATGGGATGCCGGGATTCGAACCACAGACCTTCTACCTGGAAGACAAACTCCTTACCTTCATGCTATCTCTCTGGCCTCAATTTATTTTTAATAATTTTTATTTTGAATAAGTGGAATACAAGTCGTTCATAGTAGTATTTTAGTTATATAGTGACTCAAGTCCAATTCCCAGCACTGCACACAGTCATCTGAGCACAGCGCCAGAACTAGCTTACAAAACAGAGTGGAGGATATGGGAGGCAGGATGGGAGCGGTTATGAGAGGACAAATCGGTGGGGGGAATTCCCCTGAATCAATGTAAATATGTACCTGGAATATTACTGTGAATGATATGTAAGCCACTACAATTAAAATAAAAATTATGTTAAAAATCAGGTTAACATATATTAACTCAAATTATAATAATAAAAAAAAAAGAAATGTTGTGGTAAATGATGAGAAGTAAGATGAACTCTGAGGAACATTCCTGTGTCCTCCATCCTCTTTAAGGAATCTAGCATTTCCATTACCGTTAAAACTCAGTATACCTCTCCCTGCACTCATCCCACTTACATCCTTGGCCTGGAGTTGATAGTGCTGCTCATCCCAGAACATTTCCTTATTCTTTCACTACCTTTATTTGTAAACCTGGATAATACATAGTGTTGTGTGGAATGTTTGTTTAATACTTAACATGCAGAATATCACACTATGTTCTATTAACTTCCCTCCCTCCACCTCAGTATTTTTTCAGTTAGATTTATCCATGTTGATACCTACAGTATCATATGTAGGAACCATATGATGTACTAGAGACCAAACCATCGTGGACTATATGCAAGGCAAGCAGCCTACCCACTGTGTGATCTGGCCCCTGCAAATACTTCTAAAGATATTTGAAATAAATTACTGTTTAACAGAAACACTATCAAACAAAGACCAAGTAACATGATGGTGAAAACCTAGATTAAGTTATCACATCATCAAAATCTAAACATATAGACATCCTTCTACCCCGTAGACAGTAGGGTGAACTAAAATGCAAAATAGCCAACAAAAAACAAAACGGGGTGTAGATAATTAATTCTGCTACTGAAAAATTGGTTTTAAAAGCACTCTCTTAGGGGCCGGAGTGGTGGCGCAAGTGGTAAGGCATCTGTCTGCCTTGCCACATTAGCGAGGATGAACCACAGTCCGATCCCCCCTGCATCCCATATGGTCCCCCAAGCCAGGAGCGATTTCTGAGCGCATAGGCAGGAGTAACCCCTGAGCATCACCATGTGTGAACCGAAAAGCAAAAAAAAGCACTGTCTTAGTGTGGATCAATAAGGGAGCTCTTCTGAAATGCAACTGCTAAATCTCTTTATCAGTGTTTGTATAAATTACTAAAATACCTAGCCACTGAAGGCTTTGCCCTATTCAGAATTGTAATTATTAACCTATACTCATATGCAGATGTTATAGATGATAGTCTAAAAGCTGAGTACTCATGAAAACAGATTTAAGTAGACTAACTGCTGAGCCTTTCCATTTCACATTGCTGCAATCTATTAGGTTTCACTGAATGAGACACATGAGGATGCTAGACTATAAAATCTTTGATAAAGGGTCTATAGATTCATGGTGTTCACTTTAGGCATCTTATTTCTTAGTTCCTGGAAGTGCTTATATAAGTTAAGAAACTATATTCCAATTTCATATATGTATTACTGGAATTCTTGGATAAGACTTTTTTATTAGGAAATTGAGTGGCCTGTGCTCTGAAGAGTTATTTTATTGTAAATTCTTTGTTTCCCTGAACAAGTCTTTAATTCTCAGGTTGTATTGTTTCAAGGTAATTTGATTTGAGCTAAGTTGCACTTTGAATTCAGTGTGAATTTAGTTTCCCGAAAATTCTTCCTTGAGCTCATGCATTGTTTGTTTTATAGACAACCCATACCTGATACATTTTCTAGTCTGTCATGGAGTCAACTTTAGTAACCAGATGATAGTTTCCAAGGCCTGTTGTGTGCTATCTGACCAAATGAAAAAATGCAATAGTATTTTCAAAATGGTAGTAACCTTCTTACAGAATACTATTTCTTAATTCTATTAAAAGACAAATACAAAATTCCATGTTATAAGGGGATTGAGCCTCTAAAGATCTTTTCCTATTTCTAGGCTTTCTTGCAGTTTAAATATGCTGCCATCAGGTGGTAGTAATATGTCATATCCATGAGGCTTTAAAGATGACATTCAGCTTAAGGTCACAGAGACAAGCATGAATGAACAGATCTTTAATAAAAATTGAGCTAATATAGCATAGCTGCTTTGTATTAGAGCAAGGTGATTTTGTATAGGATATTAAAAACAGATCCATATTATATACTTCATTTAAGCTTTTTTCAGTCTTTTGTTAATTTGTTTTTTATATAAATGAAGGATTTCAAACTTCATCTCTGAAAAATTTGAAAACATGGAAAAGTAAAAAATTAAAGCAATTTGATCATCCCTTTTCCACCACCCCTTTGTTTTAGTTCGAGTCTATATTTTAGAAGTATTTTTTTTTAGTTTATTTTTATCTTTTGGAGTAGGGTTCAGTGGCAGGAAAGGGACTTAACAGTAATGAAAGTGTAAGCACAGTCTACAAACTATAAATACAGATTTTACTTATTTAGTCTTAGGAAAACACCTGGAAGTACTCAGGCTGCTCAAATATCCCTCCTAGGGTGCTCAGAGACCTACATACAGTGCTGGGGATGAAACAAGGGTCAGCCATATGCAAGACAAGCACTTTACCCTCTAGATTATCACCTTATACCCTGTGACCTAGAACATTTTATATTACACATCTTTTGTAAATGCTCTGTGACTTCTTGTAACCCTTTCATAATATTATGTAGTCACTTATCTTGAGATAGTATGTTTTTGATCTTTAGATACATGAGTATTTTCTCTATTATCCATGAGTTACCTATCAAAAGAATCATTGCTTCTACTGTATCTATGCTTGACTTTTGGTGTTACACAAAATAATTTCTAATCATCCTCAAGTAAGTAAATACCCACTAGTTCCTCTAATACCTTTGAAATGAAACTTTTAGAAAACTTGGATTTCCAGTTTTCAATAATGTTTGAAGATATATTGCTATTTATTTTCTAAGTTTATAAATGGTATACAATATGCATTACCTCTAAGCATCTAGAACTTGTAATAGTATGAGATTGACCCATTCTCTACTTCCTACACAATAATTTTTCTCTTATTTTGTTCATAGCATAGAACATTGTATAAAAGAAATACAATCTGAAGTGAACAAACAGTGCCCAGATGTGCAGCTGCAAACAACAGCTGACTGCTTCGCATGGCTAAATGACTATAAACATGATCCAGCAACGTCACCTTCTATTCCCCATGAAGATTTGAGAAAGTTTCTCAAAACACTGGTAAAAAAACAATAAACAAAAGCCTTTATAGTGTGGCATGGGATGGGTAATATAAGAACATAATTCATTTCTAAATGTTAATCTTAATTTTAGAAATCATCATTATCCAGTCATACCTATGACTTTAGATTTTACTTTGTTTCTATATTCCCAACATATAACAGTGAGATGTTAGCTTGTTTTGTTTTGTTTGGGGACTATACTCAGCTACTCAGCATTTACTCCTGAGGGTTATAAGGAGATCATATATCATAGGAAACCGAACCTGGGTCAGCTACATGCAAAGCAGAATCCTTCTTAGCTGTACTATGTCTTTGATTCCCTTTTATATTTTACTATTATTTTTAATCAATAAAATGACATTTTTTATAAATGGATATTAAACATTGTATTTCCTGGATGATTTGTAAATTATATATAGCATATCAAAACCACAAGGTGTGTTGTGTATACTACAATTGTCTACTGGATGAGTTTGCATTTATCACATTTTGTGTCCCTTTATAATGTTTATTTTCTCTTTGCTCATTATTAAGCATAATAAAATACCTATTTATTATATCTAATAAGTATACTTTTTATCAGTGCCTACACATTCAATTATTTACAGTCATGGCAACAGTTTAGACAAGAGCACTGTTAATTGATGAGGAATATTTTGAGGGGCAGGGAACTGTAATGAAGTTACACTTGGCAGTGCTCAGAGGCTACTACTACAAGTGCAGTGCCTTGGGGTTTGGTGACTAGAATCAAATAAGGCTTCTTGCATATAAATCCTGTATTGCAGCCCTTGGTGCAGCCAAGGAATTCATTATACTGATTGATACTGATATGATACCAACTGATGTATTTGAGCTGTCTCCTGACAGCTTTATATTAGAGAAGTTTTCATAGCCTTCAGTAATAAGTTCTTTTATGATCTGGTTTAAAGAGCTAGACGGGACTGGAGCTATAGTACAGAGTTTAAGGTACTTGCCTTGCACATAGCTGACCCAGGTTCAATTTGAGGCATCCCTATGGTACCCCAAGCCTGCCAGGAGTGATCTGTTCCTGGAGTTGCACCATCAGGAGTAACCCAACAACTGGTCCCCCCAATAAGACCTAGAGTGAAGGAGTTCAATTTCTGTCACACATGATCTCAGAAGCAATTTCCAGTATAGTCCCAAAACAAAGTAAAATAAATAAGTTCCTTTATTGCACCTATATCTTCCAGGTCTGAAAACAATTTCTCAAGAACGCAAGACAGTTGCTAGAAAGCAGTATTTCTAGTATTTCTTTAGCTATGGTTTTAATTTAAAAAAAAAAAAAAAAGCTCTGTTTTTGTCTAAACATCAAACATTGACTAAAGCAGATGAGGAAAATATCTTGAGGTTGTAGATGGCGCAGGATGACAGAATCAGATGAAAAGTTTTTGGCTGTTGTTATAATTGCAGATGTCTCTTTAATGTTTAAAAGTAATAACAGGAAGAGAAAGGAAGACTCTGTGCTCTGAAGCCTGATTCTTTTAAGAAACCCCTCTTACCCATTATCTCCTAAAGGTGGAGCCTTGAAGAATATGGATAGTTATTTCTTTCTTTTCTATTAAGAGCCATGTGTATTGAATTTCATTAATATTGATGTAATAATGCTTTCTCATTTAATTAAAAGCAAGGGCTTTTAATTATCTTTTAATCTGTCACACATAAGTCATTCTCTATTCACTGCAGGGCAAAGGGCGCCTTAGTTTTGCTCAATTTATTAGACTGATAGCCTTGTTCCAGACCTAATTTTTTTCCTTACATAATTGATAATGTTATTGTAGGGAAAAGAACCCCATTATTAAACAGGTTCACACTAAACAACCTTATTATCAAGCTTTTACATGTTAAGAGTGTCATTGTTGACAGCATTTTCATACACCTATTTTTAATAGAAAATTATTTATTAACTTAGCCATTTAAATACAAAATAAAAGCCCTCGTGAAAGTCATTTCAGAGATATTTTCAAAATTTAAACATTTAGACTGAGTACAAGTTTTATTCCTCTATACTCTACTATAGTAATCAAATACTAGAGTAATCAAATATCGAGCATTAATGAATGACACAAGAAAGTTGGAGGATTTAATATGACTTTATTTAAAATATGCTTTATGCAATGTTCTGTGCTGCTGACATCTTGGACTCTGATGACATTTCCAAAAGTTTCAAAAGAATTAAATAAAGGAGACAGTGAGAGAGAATGAAGTTTCAAGATCAGTTCACTGTGTGGCTTTCTAGAAAGCGCATAGGAGTGTGTGTTCTGTTATGAATGATGTTGGGAAATGAGCTTACATATGTGCTGACTTTAGCGTGTTGATCCATAAGCTGGATTTTTATCTAGGTGTCACAGGGTTTCCTTTATGAATAAGTCAGAGGCTACAGTGAAAACTTTTTTTTTTGTATAGTGCGGAATGTTGATAATAGCATTACAAATTACTAGAGATTGAACATTAACTTAGACATTACAAATCTTAGAAGAACTGAGAGAATTCCTGAAATTTGAGAGATGCTCATAATTCTGAGTAACATACAACACTTATGGTATCTTTTTATAATATATTTAAACCAGCTTGGTTTATGCCACTTGAACCTGAGTTCATGTTTCCTTTTGCAATGGGGCAAGGGAACTGTTTTTTTTGTTTGTTTATTTGTTGTTGGTGGTGGTGGTGGTGGGTTTTTTTGGCCACAGTACTATTGCTTAGCTCTTTGCTAATGTATAACTCCTGGCAGTGATTGAAGGATCATATGTGCTTTGGGGGATCGGATCAAGGTTGGTGATGTGCAGTGCTTTACCCTTTGTATGACCTCTATTTTCCTACATTCCCCTTATAAGCAGATGTTACTATTCAGAAAACATACACTCATTTCAGTATTACTTGAAATAGACATAATTATGAAAGTCAGCATGTCAGGAGAATGTGTGCAGGTAATTCAAAGCCCAAAAGAAAATTAATTTTTTTGTCCTTTCACTACTCATAATTATACCTACCACTGCTTTCTGTAGGCATAGAAAGTATAAAGGAATAATTTTATATCAATTTTGGGGGACTGATGTCTGAAATAATTCCCTCATTCCCATTTTTAGATAATTTTAAAGAAAACTGAAATATTTTCTGATTAATTTCCAAAATAAAACCATTCTTAACACCATTCCCAAAAAGTCATTTAAATGAAAGTTTAAAATCTTATAATGCATTCAGTGTTATTTCTCAGCATGGCAGCTATTAGTAACCCCTAGGCACAGACTATATTTAAAGGTCTCCATTTGGGGTTTTATAATAATAAGTATACTTATTCAGGCATGAAAATTATCTACCCAGGATTAATTAGGGACATGATCTGGAATTTATTTTGTCCTAACATCCATTTTCATTGATGTTTTGCTCTAGACTTTTATTTAGAATTTTTTGGCAGTAGCTTCCACATAACTATTTGTATGAGAAACAAATAACAATGAGGGCTAAAACCTTTGCTTATAGAAATGTAATGGAAAATCTCATCAGCTAAACTTTACAAATTAATATACATGAGAGCTAAATTTGAAAAATTGCAAAATTTCAAATGTAGGAAACAAAAGTAGAGCATTCAAATATTATTTTGAATATAAATTATTTTGAAATCATGAAAGCAAAATAATAGTGTCACTCTTATAATCATTCAAATGTTATCATTTCCTTTTATTAGGAAAATTTGTTGAAGAATGAACAAAATCAAGAAGAAATGATATTGGACTTACTTTGGGACCTCGCCTGTCAGAGCAGCATTTCATTCCCATCAACCTTAAGTGGAGTTTCTTTCCAGGTCCTCTCTAGAACTTCTCTTCATTCTGTTGAAGATCATTCCTCTATGGATCTGAAGTCTATATGGGACAATATAAGACTCCATCTGCGACGCTTCTTAGCAAGCAAATTACAAAGCCATAATGAAATAAACTATTCACAACGAAAAACAATCTTGAAAACTCAGTGCCTGCAACAACTTTTGTTTCTTTATCCAGTATCTGAAGTTATAATCAAGTACCAAAACATACAGAATAAACTACTAGCTCAACTTCTACAGAACTGCTTTTCTTCTTACATCAGGGAATCTAGTTTAGACATAATGGTTCATGATTACCAAAGAACAATGTCTAATTTATATTCAATGATAAAAGAGGATTTCACCATACTGAGTGAAATATTAGCTCCGTCCTCAACAGTGAAATTCATTAAAGAAACTTACCTGGATACTGCTACAGAAGAAATGGCAAAATTTCTTGCAAATTTTTGTGAACTGCAATTTAAAGAAAATACTGTCCCTGTGATTAAAACAAGCAAGAGCTCAAGCAGGCATAGAGGAGCAGTGCATGCTTTGGGTTAGTGATTTTCAAAGTTTCTGTTTGATCTAATATACCTTTTGATACCTTTAATTCTCGAATACTTTTCTCTTTGGTTAAATCTATTGCAAACTTGATATATAGAAAATAAATACCAAATTTCATAACATATATTTCTTTTTTTGGGGGGGGGCCACACCCAGCGATGCTCAGGGGTTACTCCTGGCTGTCTGCTCAGAAATAGCTCCTGGCAGGCACGGGGGACCATATGGGACACCGGGATTCGAACCAACCACCTTTGGTCCTGGATCGGCTGCTTGCAAGGCAAACACCGCTGTGCTATCTCTCCGGGCCCAACATATATTTCTTTTAGGCATTTTTCATTAGGTATAGTAAAACAGCATTTAGAATTTTAATTTTTAAAGGTATTTATTGGAACGATTTGTCAGGCTGCTTTCTTTTTTTAAAATAATATCTCTATCTAAGCACCATGATTACAAACATGATTGTAGTTGGGTTTCAGTCATAAAAAGAACACCCCCCCTTCACCAGTGCAACATTCCCCATCTCCCTCCTCCCCCTATCCCTGCTTGTATTCGAGACAGTCACTCTACTTCTCTCACTCATTGACATTATCTTGATGATAGTTGTCTGTGTAGTTATTTCTCTAACTGCACTCACCTCTCTGTGTTGAGCTTCATATTGGGAGGTGGTCCTTCCAGCCCTCATCTCTATTGTCTCCGGGCATTCCTACAATAATGTGTTTTAGTTTTCTTTTAAAACCCACAGATGAGAGAGACTATCTGTGTCTTTCTCTCTCCCTCTGACATATTTCACTCAGCATAATAGTTTCCATGACCATCCATGAATAGGAAAATTTTATGACTTCATCTCTCCTGACAACTGCATAATATTCTATTGTGTATATGTAGGGCTGCTTTTTGTTTCATAAAGCTTAGCGTAAAATTATATGAAATAATTTATATATATATTTTGGTTTTTGGGCCATACCTCCAGAGCTCAGGGGTTATTCCTGGCTCTGCACTCACAAATCGCTCCTGGAAGGCTACAGGAACATATGGGATGTCAGGGACTGAACTGGTTGGTCCCGGGGTGGGCCTCATGTAAGGCAAGTGCCCTACCTGCTATGTTATTTCTTCAGCCTCTATATAATATAATATATATTATATAATATAAACTCACCCAATGATGTACTTTTATTCAAAGAAATATATTCATAAAGTGTATAAACATAAAATTAACCCATTATATCTTCAAAGCCAAATAAAGCCAAAACATTATTATATGAAAACTCATTAGAAATTTATTTAAATTTTCAGTAACTTAAATTTGGAGTTTGAAATTGTACTATCTTACAGGCCAGAAGTAGTACAGAGGTTAAGCTTGCCTGGCTTCTCGAGAGCACATGCTTCAAATCAGATTCTATTCTTGGTACCACATAGTTCCCAAAGGAGGACCACCAATAATGACTCTTGAGCAGCATAGAATATCCCCAATTACCACTGGATATGGTTCAAAATTACCAAAAAAAATTTAAAGAATAAATAAAAAATAGTGAAATTATTTTAGTTTAAGCAATTCTATTAAGTCTGAATTATATGTGATAATTTGTTATGTATGTAGAACAATTTCACAGTAGTTGATGTTCGTTTGTTTGGGGGTTACACATAGCAGTGCCCAGGATTAGTTTGTGCTCTGTGCTCAGGGACCATTTCTGGTGAAATATGGATAACATATGGAGTATAATGCAAATGCCTTACCTGCTGCACTATATCTCTCTGGCCCTTCTGAATAGCTGATTTTAAGAGTTCTGTTAATTCCTATGGGAACACACAATAAATCTATATACACAGAGACAGACTTATAAACATAGATATTTTAAGATTTTTTATCTTATTCAAAAATGGAAGTATTATAACGTAATGTGTCTTCTGTCACTTGAATTTTCATCAGATTGAAAATAATCCAAGGTAAAAAGATTATTTTGAAAATTATGATTAGTTGTACTTTCTCATAAAACTTTATATATAGCTCGTATTATTTATGAGCTATATAATTTTAAGTCTTTGAAAATTATTTGGTGAATTGCTATTTTTGAATTTATGATGACTTTATAAAAGTTTCCATAGCTTACTATATTTTTGGTTACTTTTTAACAAGTGCTAGAATAACAAAGTACTCAGAATATGATTTTCAAATGATTTAATGTTTCTTTAAAATTATTTTCCTCTGAAAGCTATATGCATCATGAAATAGAAATATATCAGTCAAGTTTATGTTAAGACAGAATAAAAAGTCAATTAATCTAAGAACATTACAATTTTGTACAAAACAAATAGATTTTCCTACTATGTATAAATTTCTATGAGGTCTTTTGTGTGTTTGGTTGCCACACTTTCAGCAGTGTTCGGGGTTGCTCCTGACTCTGAGCTCAGAAATTAATCCTGGATGGCTTGATAGACCATCTGGGATGTGAGGGATCAAATCCAGAATGACCGTGTACAAGGCAAATGCCCCCTGTGTTGTCCTATCCCTCCAGCCCTGCTATGGAGTTTAATGGGTTACTATTGAGGTATTTTCACATTCATAAGAAAAGGTAATCTGTGCAAGCTTTAATATCAAATTTTGAAACATTTTCCACAAGACTAGCTGCACAAATCTTTCTCAAGGTCCTTTACCTGAACTTTGATTTAAACTAGCATTCTTCATCTTACTATACCCGTGGAACAACACAAATATATGGAATGGTAGTTGAAGATTGATATAAATAACTTATAAATGCATGTTTTTCATGTGCTATCCACCTATTCTAAGTACATCTCATTCCTTATTATTTAAATTTTCTAAGTGAAGAAACACATTTAACTTGTTTTGGATCATGTTGTCAGGATTCAAGTATTCAGGTTTTGAGATTTCCTAGAATCGTATTCTCAAGCACCATCCTTGTCTCAAAGTGCAGAACTTAAAACTTGGTCACTTTAAAGGAAAGAAATTTTAAACATCCATATTCCAAATAATGAATTCAGTTTGGTTTGTTAGGTACCTATCATAGTCAAGGTATTTAATAGCTGTTATTTTGAGCTAGAAATAATACAGGGAAAACAATTAAGAATAACTACTACTAACTGAGAGCTGCCAAACTTATTTTAAGATGATCAGTGATATTACCCGGTAATATTAACTTAATGATCAACTCCTAGTTTCTTAAAAAGTACAGCTTAAGATGGGAAAAATTGTAATATTATTAATAATAATTATACTTACTATAATTGTTACTATTTGAGGAATATATAGGCTGACTTGTATGGCTATCTATTGTTATCCTTGGTATATATCGTATTTTTATGTATATACTGTCTGATATTTTTCCTAAAAACTATAATCATTTCTTAAAAAACAATAGCAAACATTTAACTTTTCTTAACACCCACTAAATTAGAAATAATTATTATCTTTGTAATATGGTGCTATTAATAAGCTCATTCCATGATAACTTTCATGATGCTATCTATGAATTTATTACTTAAGTTATATAACATGTGAATCTTATTTATTTCACTTTAAAATATGTCTTCAAGGTCCATTCTTGTTATCACAATTGAAAGCCAAATTTCATATTTCTCATGGCTGAGTAATAATATCTATTAGAAAGACAGATGAGTGGCTAGAATGATAGATAGCAGGTAGGGTACTTGCCTTGCATGTGACCAATCTGGGCTTGATCCCTGACACTCTATGTGGTCCCCCCAAGCACCACAAAAAGAGGCTCTTTTTTTTTAAAAAAAAATATTTTATTTAAGCACTGTGATAACAAAATTGTTCATGATTGAGTTTCAGTCATCCATTGTACAACACCCATCATTAGTGCACATTTCCTACCACCCATGTCCCCAGTTTCCCTCCCAACACCCCCTATCTCTCTCTGTCTCTCTCTTTCTCCTTCCTCCTCCTCTTTCTTTTTGACATGGTGGTTCACACTATTGTTAATGATAGGTATGATGCATATCACTATATCCCTCGTTAGCACACAGTTCCTGTCCAGGGTGATCAGTTTCAACTATCATAGTGGACCCTTCTCTACTATAACTGCACTCAGTGCTTTGTTGTTGTTGTTGTTGTTGTTAAACTGAACAGGGGTTGTATTTAGACTAGACCTGTGGTCTTAATTTAATACAGTTCTCCATTTGTTCTTAATAATTCCTCAACATACAGGCAACATTAACAGGTTATTAGTGACTATATTCTTTTTCTCATTTCTTTTATTTTGATTAAATAATTTATTTATTTAAACACCGTGATTACAAACATAATTGTAGTTGGGTTTCAGTCATAAGAAGAACACCCCCTTTACCCTTGCAACCTTCCCATCACCAATGCCCCCATCTTTTCCCTCCCCACCCCCTTTCTGTATTCAAGACAGGATTTCTACATCTCTCACTTCCTGACATTGTTATGATAGTTCCCAGCATAGTTATTTCTCTCACTGCACTCACCACTCTTTGTGGTGAGCTTCATATCTTGAGCCAGTCCATCCAGCCCTCAACTCTGGGCATCATTTCAGTGTCTTTAATTTTTCTTAGAACCCATAAATGAGTGAGACTATTCTGTGTGTATCTCTCTCTCCCTCTGACTAATTTCATGTACATCCATGTATAGGAAAATTTCATGACTTCATCTCTCCTGACAGCTGCATAATATTCCATTGTGTATATGTACCACAGTTTCTTTAGCCATTCATCTGTTGAAAGGCATCTTAGTTGTTTCCAGAGTCTGGCTATTGTGAAAAGTGCTGTGATGAATACAGGTATGAGGAAGGGATTTTTGTTTTGTATTTTTGTGTTCCTAGGGTATATCCCTAGGAGTGGTATAATTGGATCAAATGGGAGTTCAATTTCCAGTTTTTTTTGAGCAATCTCTATATTGTTTTTTCATAAGGGCTGTACCAGTTGGCATTCCCACTAGCAGTGAATGGGTTATTTTCTCTCCACATCCCCGCCAGCACTGATTGTTCTTGCTCTTTGTGATGTGTTCCAGTCTTTGTGGTGTGAGACATTACCTCATTGATGTTTTGATTTGCATCTCCTAATGATTAGTGATGTGGAGAACTTTTTCATGTGCCTTTTGGCCATTTGTATTTCTTTTTTGAGAAATTGTTCATTTCTTCTCCCCATTTTTTGATGGGATTAGATTTTTTTCTTGTTAAGTTCTGTCAGTACCTTGTATATCTTAGATATTAGCCCCTTATCTGATGGGTTTTGGGTGAATAGCTTATCCCATTCTGTGCGTGGCTTTTTATACTAGTCATTATTTCCTTTGAGGTGCAGAGCTTCTCAGCTTAATATAGTCCCATTTGTGTTTCTCTGCTTCGACTTGTTTAGAGAATCTGTTTCTTCCCTGAAGACACCTTTAGTTTCATTGTCCTGGAGTGTTTTACCTATGTGTTGTTCTATATACCTTATGGTTTCAGGTCTGATATCAAGGTCTTTAATCCAGTTAGATTTGACCTTAGTGCCTGGTCTTAGCTGGAGGTCTGAGTCCATTTTTTTGCAAGTGGCTGACCAGTTGTGCCAACACCACTTCTTGAAAAGGCTTTCCTTGCTCCATTTACATTTCTTGCCCCTTTATCAAAGATTAATTGATTGTATATCTGGGGAGAATTCTCTGAATACTCTAGTCTATTCCATTGATCTGAAGGTCTGTCTTTATTTCAATACCATGCTATTTTAATGACTATTGCCATGTAATACAAATTAAAGTTGGGAAAAGTGATGCCTCCCATGTTCCTTTTCCGAAGGGTTGCTCTAGCTATTCTTGGGTGTTTATTATTCCAGATGAAATTCAGGAGTGTTTGATCCACTTCTTTGAAGAATGTTATGGGTATCCTTAGAGGGATTACATTAATCTGCACAATGCCTTGGGGTGTATTGCTATTTTAATTATGTTAATCTGCCCAATCCATGAGCAAGGTATATGCCTCCATTTACTCATGTCCTCTATTATTTCTTGAAGCAGGGTTTTGTAGTTTTTTTTTGTATAAGTCTTTCATATCTTTGGTTAAGTTGACTCTAAGATATTTGAGTTTGTGTGGCACTAATGTAAATGGGATTTTTTTGGATATGGATTTCTTCTCTATCATTATTGGTGTATAAGAAGGCCATTGACTTTTGTGTGTTAATTTTGTAGCCTGCCACTTTGCTATATGAGTCTTTTATTTCCAGAAGTTTTTGGTAGAGTCTTTAGGGTTTTCTAAGTATAGTATCATGTCATCTGCAAAAAAGTGAGAGCTTGACTTCTTCCTTTCCTATCTGGATGCCCTTCATATCTTTTTCTTGCTTAATTGCTATGGCAAGAACTTCCAGCACTACGTTGAATAGCAGTGGTGAGAGAGGGCAGCCTTGTCTTGGTCCGGATTTTAGAGGGAAGGCTTTTAGTTGATCGCCATTGAGAATAATATTTGCCATTGGTACATTGCCTCTGCTATATTGAGAAAAGTTCCTTCTATTCCCACCTTGATGAGAATTATCATAAAGAATGGGTGTTGGACCTTATCAAATGCTTTTTCTGCATCTATTGATATGACCATATGATTTTTATTTTATTTTTTTGATATGGTGTATTATGTTGATTGATTTATGGATGTTAAGCCATCCTTGCATTCCTGGGATGAAACCTACTTAGTTGTAGTGAATGACCTTCTTAATGAGACATTAGATCCTGTTTGCAGAATTTTGTTGAGGATCTTTGCATCTGTGTTTATCAGGGATACTGGTCTGTAGTTTTCTTTTTTGCAGCATCTCTGTCTGCTTTTGGTATCAAAGTGATATTAGCTTTGTATTACTGTTTGGTTGTGTTCCTGATTCTTCAATTTCATGAAAGAGCCTGCAGAAGATTGGTAAATGTTCCTCTTGAAAGGTTTGAAAGAATTTGTTAGTGAATCCATCTGGGCCTGGGTGTTCGTTTTTGGGAAGACTCTTGATGACCATTTTAATTTTCTCAATAGTGATGTGTCTGTTTAGATATGCGAGATCATCCTGGTTTAACCATGGAAGATTATTAGAGTCCAAGAATTTATCCATTTCCTCCAGGTTTTCATGTTTTGTGGCATAAAGTTTCTCAAAGTAGTCTCTGATTACTCTTTTAATCTCTGCAGCATCTGTGGTGATCTCCCCCTTTTCATCCTCTGTCTCCATTTCTTTGTGAGTTTTGCTAGTGGTTTATTGATCTTGTTTATTTTCTAAAAAGAACCAAATTTTGCTTTCTTTGATCTTTCAAATTGTTGTTTGGATTTCTATTTCATTGATTTGTGCTCTAAGCTTTGTTCCTTCCTTCTGTCTACCTATCTTTGGTTTCATTTGTTGGTCATTTTCTAGTTCTGAAAGTTGTGTCATTAAGCTTTTTATACAGGCTACTTTCTGATTTGTGCTTGCAAGGCTATAAATTTTCCTCTTAGTGCTGCTTTTGTTGTTTCACATAAATTCTGACAAATTGTGTCTTCATTGTCATTTGTTTCCAGGAATGTTTTGATTTCCTTTTTGATTTTATCTCTGACTCACTGATTGTTCAATAGTGAGCTGTTTATTTTCCATGTGTTAAAGCTTTTCTTCTGTGTTTCTTTGTAGTTCACATCTAATTTCAGTGCCTTGTGGTCTATGAAAGTAGTTTGTATAATTTTTATTTTCTTGACTTTATGGAGATATGTTTTATGGGCCAGCATGTGGTCTATCCCATGTGCTTTGGAGAAGAATGTGTATCCAGTTTTCTGGGGGTAGACTGTCATATATATGGCAGTCTATCCCCAGAAAATATATAATATATATAAAAATATTATATATATATTAGACCACTTTCTTCCATTTCTCTTTTCAGAGCTAATACATTCTGGTTGGGTTTCAACCTGGTTGATCTATCTACAGGTATCAGGGCACTGTTGAGATCTTGCACTATTATTGTGTTGATATTGATATTTTCTTTTACGTTTGTCAAGAGTTGTATTAAATATTTTTCAGGTCCATCTTTGGGTGCACATATGTTTAGGAGTGTGATTTCCTCTTGTTGTACATATCCTTTAATTAGTACAAAATGACTGTCTTTGTCCCTTATAACTTTTCTGAGTCTAAAGTTTCATCTGATACTAAAATGGCCACTCTATACTTTTTAAGGGTGTTGTTTGCTTGAATGATTTTCCTCCAGCTTTTGATTTTGCTTGTTTTTATTATTCATATGTGTTTCTTGTAGGCAGTAAAACGTTGGATTCAGCTTTTTGATCCATTTTGCCAATCTGTGTCTCTTAACAGGTACATTTAGTCCATTGATGTTGAGAGAGATAATTGTCATGGAATTTAGTGTCATCTTTGTGTAAAAGTTTGGTGTATCTCTTGGTCTTTCTTTCCTTAAAGTAGACCTTTCAGCTTTTCTTTTAGGGCTGGTTTGAGTCTGTAAAGTTCCTGAGCTGTTGTTTATCTGTGAAACCACGTATATTTCCTTCAAACCCGAAAGTGAGTCTTGCTTGGTGTAGTATTCTAGGTGAAGCATTCATTTCATTGAGTTTTGTCACTATATCCCACTACTGCCTTCTGGCCTTGAGGGTTTCTTGTGACAGGTCTGCTGTAAATCTTAAGGATGCTCTTTTGAATGTAATTTCCCTTTTAACCTTTCTGCTTTCAGTATTTTATTTCTGTTAACAATTGTTTTTAGTATTTTGCTGGACCCTCACTGGCTACATATATATTTAGGAGTGATTTCTTCCTTATATCAAAATCCCTTGATTATTAAGAAAGGCCTATCTCTGACTGCACTCAGGAATGATTCCCTGCAGGCTCAGGAAGCCTTATGGAATGCCAGGTTTCAAACCCAGGGCTGTTTCCTGCTAGGCAAATGCCCTACCCACTATACTATCTTTCCAGCTCAGTTTCCACTCTTTTTGTTTATTTTCAGGTTTGCTATATGGAAAGCAGGCACCTTACTTCTGTTTTATCATATCTCTTGCTCTTCCACTTTTTGTAAAACAGATCATCCCCATCTTGAAAGGTGATATCTCATCTTGTTTTGACATACATTTCTCTAATGATGTTTGCTAATATTTTCTTGAGTATATATATATATAGGAATATTTTAGATATATTTATCTAGAAGTTTTTCCTTATAGTTTCTGTAAGTTTGATAATGCGAATTGCGTGCAATACATTTGGTAGTATTCCAGATTTTATTTTATTTATTTATTTATTTATTTTTTTTGTTTTGAAACACATCCAGTGATGTTGAGGCAAAACTCCTGGCTCTGTGCTTGGGAATTACTCCTAGAGGAGATTATAATTCTTTTTCTTTCATGGGGGAAAGGGATTTTGGTTCACACTATGGACTATTCTTGGCTTTGTGCTAAAGAATGACACCTGACAGTGTTTGGGGAGTTGCATATTCAGCTTCAATGAATCGAGCCAGGGTTGACAGTCACATAAAAGGCAAGTGCCACACCTACTGTACAAACTCTTTTGCCTATTGTGTGTAAATCTTAGTGAGCCCTGTCTATTAAATTATGTACCTATAATATTCTTACTTATTTCAGGCAGTGTGCATCAATTGATTCTATTATTATTTCTTACTTAGTTGAGAACTATTTATTTTTCTCTAAGTAATCTATAAATTATGGATACATGCATATAAACATATATGTTTATATCTATATTTATTATAGAGAACATTAAGCACCAAAAATAACTGTTACTGCTAATTAACAATAAAGAGTTATATATTGAGTATTTTTAATCTTCTGAACAACTCTTTTGGGGGGGGGGTCCACACCTGGAAGTGCTAAGGTGTTACTTCTGACTCTAGACTCAGAAATCACTCCTGTCAGGGGATTTTATAGGATGCCATAGATCCAACCTGGGTCTGTCCCGGGTCAGCTGTGTAAAAGGCAGTTGCCCTAGCACTGTGCCATCACTCCGGTCCCTGAACAACTCTTTTTAATGTTAATATTTTAAATAAGAAAATTGGGGGGACCAGTAAGAGGTAACTTGTACTTAAAATTAAGGACCAACTCTCCATTTTCCTGCAATAAAATACTGCTTTATAAGTAAATCTTTTCTTTGACTTCATGTCTATATTTTTTGCCATTCTGTGTTACAGTTTCTTCTTTATATGCCATTTAATGTTTTATTTTTTGATTGTGTAAGCTATTTTAATATTTAATACATTTAAAAGTATGTGCCATGTATGTTTTGTCATTTGAGGAAAATGATGCAATCATAATAATATAGAATCTTTGTGATTTGTTGATTTCTCCTTGAAAAGAACAATATTATGTTTGCAGTACTGTTTTAAGAATGATGTAAGAACCAAGATTTTTAACTTGTTAGTGTTCTTACAGTTTCTCTAATAATATCTGAGGGTAACTTTCATATATTCTATAAAAGTTTATGGTACAATATATTCTTTTCTGATTTAGTTTATTGTGCTGTAAGGTTAAAATAAATGGCTTTCAAAGAGCTAGAAATTTGTGTTTTGCATTTTGATTTTAGCCTGAGTTTCACTGTCTGAAAAGTCAGGTTCATATTTACATATGTACAGATGACATCTACATTTTAGGAAAATAGTACCATTCTTAAAACATTTTTATATATAAGTTTGAAATGGCGTTGATGAAATTATTATTAAGACTATTTTTTTATTTAAGTAATGGTATAGTTACTTTTGTCAGTGCTTGAAAAGATGATTGCTTATGGGCATTCAATTTTAATTTAAATCCTTTATTTCACTATATGAAGTTGTAATGAACTGATTTCAATCTTAGAATAAATGCCGTAGTGCCGTGCATATCAGGTACTAATGTTTGTTTTTTTCTGACAGGCTAGCTTGAAACAGGTTAGATTTTTAAAGAATATGATTCATACCCTTTTGAATATTTGAAATGTTTTTTAAAAAGTAAAACAGAAACTGCAGTGGGTGAGAAAATTGTATGGCCTCTACAACCTAGTTTACTTTCCCAGTTCTTAGTTATTTTGTTTAAGGAAATTTGGGGCTTGGGATCATGACATCTCTCAGGGAACAGAGATTCTTCAGCATTAAGCAGTTCCTCTTACCAAAACAAAATGGATAATAAGTCACAAGTTATCTGTCTTCCATCTTATATATATTTGTGGCTCTTATTTACTGAGCAATGAGCCCAATTAAAAGTGAAGTACAGTGAGGCCAATATGAGGCCCTGCTGCACCTTGTCGTCCCTTGAGAACCCCAAAATGATCCCCAAATACCTTGCCAGTGAAACCCTAAAATTAAAACCAAAAAAGAATAAAAAGAAGCTACTTAGCTTCCTACAACACCACAGTATCTCTTTACGGTATTATCTAAGATAGAAATAAAGTTTCTATTAGCTCTCCAATCACAGCACAGAGCTGGAATTATTAAAAGAGTATATGGGAAAAATTCATTTCTTTTAAAGTTATCACAGATGTATTATATATTTATTTTTGGCTTTTGGGCCACACCCAATTCTGCTCAGGATTTATTTCTGGCTCTACAATCCGAAATCACTCTGAAACTATATGTGGTGCCAGGTATTGAACCCAGATCAGCTGCCTGCACACAAATTCCTTATCCACTGCACTATTCTATTTCCACAAGTTTCTTTAAAACTGTGATATAGGTCCAGAGAGACCGGACAGTGGGTAGGGTGTTTGACTTGCATGTGCTCACCGAGGTTCCATCCTCAGCATTCTATATGGTCCTATACACTACCAGGGTAATTCCTGAGTGCAGATCCAGGAAGAACCCCTGAGTATTGCTGAATGTGACTGAAAAAACTAGAAGAATAAAAAAGAAAGACAAAGGAATATAGTTTTAGTTTTGGTTTTTTTGATTGAAAATTTTTGTAAATACTAGTACTTGATTAACAGCTTTTATTCCCCCCTGCTATAACTGTTATAAATAAATAAAATGTTGGTATATTTCTTGTAATTGTTTTCCTCTCAAAAGGTGAAAGTGCACATATTGGGAGCCAAGTCAAAGGTGGTGGTCATGAACTTCCCTCCCCCTCGTTTTATAAATTTAGGGGTCAATTAACCCTTATGATATTTGTAATTGATAAAACATAACTTACAATAGATAGTATCCAAGCTTCCCCTTTCATTCTAACCTTTTTTATGACATATCAAGAAAAGAAAAACGGGCCGGAGAGATAGCATAGCAGTAGAGCATTTGCTGTGCAAGATGGATGGTGGTTCCAATCCTGGCATCTCATATGGTCCAACATACCTGCCAGAAGCAATTTCTGAGCACAGAACCAGGAGTAACTCCTGAGTGCTCATGGGTGTGGCCCCAAAACAAAACAAAACAAAACAAAAAAGAGTGACACAGGAATTATTCTCAACTAGAGTTTATGTGCACAGTTTGTTAGTGGAAATTGCCAGATTTATTTTCTTGATTGATAGTACAGCTATATGTTTCTCTGGCTAACCATGCGACTTTGTATGCCACATTAGCAGATACAAAAGACTCATTTTGACCTTTTTGTGACTTTTCTTCCCTAAGTAAAGTCTTTGACAATAACTATAAAAACTGTTCATCCTCCATAGTTGCAGACAAATAGAGTTGTTCATCCTCTAAAATTGCATGTTTCATGAGGATGGAAAAGTATAGAAAGAAATGAATAATCAAGCAATTATAGGAAGTAGTTCTTCTTTTTCCTTTTAGCTTACATCTGAAGACATTAATAATTCTCTGGCAGTGTTTTTCCCTGGATCCCCCAAGTGTTTTCATTTTCCTTTTTTTTTTTTTTTGCTTCATTTTTTAGTTACTTATTTTCAGATTCATTTAAATCAGATAATTGGAAATTAAGATCACAAGAACTAGAAATGCAATTATTATTCTGTATAGGTTGATTGAAAAGAAATCCATATGGCTTTTTTCTCTGATATGTATTTAAAGCAGACGAGGAAGGGATTTAATAATGATTTGGTGTTTTCCTCGAGAAGAACCATTTCTGCAGGACTATAGACCGTAGACATGGGCAATACTTTACCCTCAGAAAACACCTCTTCATTGATTAGACATAGAAAATCTCAGAATTAAACCTACAAAGTACAAGAATGATCTTGTATTCATAGTCTGTAGGTACGAATTTAAAAAAACATATAAAAAGAAACAGCCATATAGGTTCAACTACTACAAATTTGTTTTTTCTTTTCAAAGTGTCTAGAAAATCAACAGAACATATTTTGGTTTTGATATAATTGATCCTAATGTCTTATTACCTTCTCCAATTCTGTTACTGGTCATATTTACTTCTTCTTGAAGCTTCTTGCATATGCTAACTTGACCACACTATCAGAGAGAGAAGTGAAGTAGTCTTTCCATTATCTGAGTCGGGAGAACATTATTCATGAACTTTGATTCTTCTTTGTTTTACCTCTCTTTAGTTAATACCTCTCTTTTTAGTTAATACAAAGTGATCCAAAAAGCTCAGGGAATCAATCTGACTATTTGAATATGGGAGCTCTCCTATTATGCTCAAAGTATTGGAGACCCTTGATATACTCTGCCAACCTGCTGGCAGTTCAGTGTGAAGTCCAAGGGGTGAAGTGCTATGGATTACTGATCTACCTGGTGCCTGGGGCTTTTAGAAGAGCATCCCAATGGTGCAAGATGTATGGGCCAATCTCCATGATTAGATCCAGCAATTCTTGGATAGGCATGGGGTACCTATAGGCATAGGATCAAATTAGGGTTAGTAGCTTACTGGGTATGTGCTTTGACCCATGTACTATCTTTCTGCCCTCCCAATTTTTATTTCATCTTTAATGTAGAAAACAAGATAGGAAAAAACTCTTCATATCACTTAAGATTGTGTTTTCTATGTGAAAAATAATTTATAACTTCTGATTTTTTTGGTTTTGGATTTTGGCCACACCCAGTGAAACAGGTACTGCTCCTGGCTACATGCTCAGAAATCGCTCCTGGCTTGGGGGTCCATATGGGACACTGGGGGATTGAACCATAGTCTTTCCTAGGCTAGTGCGGGCAAGGCAGGTGCCTTAATGCTTGTGCCACCACTCTGGCCCCATAACTTCTGATTTTTAACCATTTTTATTGTGATACTGAGACTGACAACACCGTTTAGATATTTCTTGTATATATGATTCCAGCACCACACCTGTCACTCGAGAACCTGCTTCCCTCCACCAGTATCTCAGCAGCCCTTCCCAGACAACCTCTCCCATGTAAGCTCAGTTCTGTAGACAAATCTCCCATGACTTTGACATTTGTTGTTTTCTTACTGTTAATTATTATTGCACATTAGAGATGTTTTGTTTTAAAATTTATTGTTGGAGATGATCACATCCATTTACATAATGTAAATACTAAAAGTTAAACTGCTGACATTCCTCAAAATTGTAGATCAATGATAAGTTGATAGTTTTTTTTCCAGAAATGATCCTTTTCTGTAGGCATAATAAATTTTAAAAATTATAGTATGAAAAATTATATGCCAACACATTTTAAAATTAACATGAAATAGATAAGTCTTACAAATTCACAGCTTAATAAGAGTGAGGAGAGGAAAATAAAAAATACTTAAGGGATAATATAAATATGGCTATTAAAATATAAAGGTGTTTAATCTTAATCTGGAAGTTAAGTTTCATATTAGAAGTATAGATGATGCTTAAGTGTCTTCATTAATAAGTAAAAGATTATAATATAAATGCAAATATCACTGGCATAGACATTGAACATTCATTATAAATAAAGCATTAATTTATGATTCAAAAGTATAAAATCTTGGTAAGGCAGGAATAAACATACCTTTATGAATATTATAGAGGGCACCCTTAAAAGTTCCATGAGTGAATGCCATACTCAATGGCAAAGTGCAAAGAAGCTTGTCTTTTGTTTTCTTTTTAATTTAATTTCTTTAAAATGCCTCACATAATTGACACAGTTGATTACAATACTTTTGTTTCCAGATAAGTGGGAGAGAAACTATTAAAAATAGAAAAGAAAGAAAAATAAATAAGGAAAAAAAGTACAGCAAAAAGCACCTTTGTGATAAGTATCTTCAATGAGGTCATAAGGTCATTGTCAGAAGGTTTAGTAAAGTCTTGTTTCTACTTTACCAATGTTTCATTTTTTTCTGAAAATTAGGTGGCTTCAGATATACATTGGTGTCTAAATTGTTGCATTCTTACAGGGATGACAGTATTAAACAAAAATGGAGTTGTTCAGTAATTTCAAGCACTATTGCTGTTACTGTTTTTTTTTGTTGTTGTTGTTGTTTTTTGTTTTGTTTTTTTGTTTTTTGTGGAGTGTGCTTTCAGTTGCCAGGGTTTCCAGAAGCATGAGAAGGTGGGGGAAGAGTGCACACACTCATTCAAAAAGATTTTGGTTATATTAGACCAAATACCAGCATACCTGGAGTTTTGGTCAGATTGGTATGTCTGCAGAAAGCCATAGAAGAGTGGTAAAGCAGGGCCATTGGTTAAGTGGTGATTGTGGGTGATAGGTGCAACAGGCATAGCTTAGGCAAGGTTGGAACTTGGCCTGTCTTCTCCTACCTAGATTACTAGTTTTCAGCTGCCTGGCCAGTGTAACCTTAATTTTTCATGGTTTGCTTTACATCTCTTTTGAGAACAGAGTGTATCTGTGGAGCTGACCAGAAACCAAAACAGCAATTACACTTGTCTGTCTTGTCTTTTAAAGAAGCTCCTTTAAGGCTTCTTAAAGCAAATTGACTTAAGTATATGAATTCTTTATGTTATTGCTCTGTTTATTCCTTTAAATCTGAATGATTATTGGGCTGGATAGAGTATTCTTAGTGATGATATATTTATGTTAGTTTTATTTTGGTTTTGTTTGCTTTACTATATCCCACCATTAACTTCTGGCTCATAAAAGAAGTTTCAGTTGATTATAATTGTTGTGAATCTTAAGAACTTTTCTTTTTATATAATTTTTTTCATTTTTCTGCTTTCGATATTCTGTATCTATCTTGACTTACCATTCTGATTATAATGTGTCTTCAATTTTTTTCTAATTGGATTTGTTTTTCTTCTGGGCCATTTTGGGCCTCTTAGAGAATGGTTCATCTACTTGTCAACTCTGAAATTCTTAACTCTGAATTCTCTAGTGATTAATCATTGTATTGCCTTAGTATTTTTAGGGACTCTGATAATTGTTCCTCTTCACCTCACCTTATAGTTCTCTGATGTACTGTTTATTTCCTTTCAACATTTTGCAATACTTCGGTTGTTTTCCAGAGGTTTCCTACATCTCATCTTGGAGCTCCCCAACATTTTAAAATAATATCTTTATTTTATTTAAGCACCATGGTTATAAACATGTTTGTAGTTGGGTTTCAGTCATAAAAAGAACACCCCCTTCACCAGTGCAACATTCCCACCACCAATGCCCTCCATCTTTCTCCTCACCCACTCTGTGCCTGTATTCAAGACACGCATTCTATTTCTCTCACTTACTACCATTGTCATGATAGTTGTTGGTGCAGTTATTCCTCTAACTGCACTCACCAGAATAAAGGATCTTCTTTCATTTCTAAATATGCAAGGAAGTTGATTACATTTACTTTAAAATGAGTGTAAGGAGTAACTAAATGAAATAATTGGAACAATTACAGTTATAATTAATAACAATGTTGTTAGTAAGCATTATGTCAAATGTTTCTTCATTTGGATTTTTTTTTTTAATTTTGACTTATCTTCGCTGTATCTTCACTATGAAGTTAGTCAGCATAGAAATTTCAATTCTTGATTTCTGACTTCTGTGTTCCCCTGCTAAAATATTTAGTTATTCTGTATCTTGATTTATGAACTTAATAAAACTGCATAATTAGCTTACTTGCTTTAATAATAACATTTACAGGTTCTTAACTTTATAGGTCATTACATTTTGTTTAGCATATGGTCATTTTCCAAAGACTTATAAATGCTGGAATATTGTTTAATTAAAATGCATTTTACTCAGGTTAACAAAAAATATAATATGTGATGGGTTATTACACTATCAATGAGTTACTACTACTCATCATATAGTTTTATAAATAAATATTTAAGAAGGATTTTTAATAAGCAAAACATTGGTTAGTTTTTTTTTTTTTTAAACTTGACTCTTTGGGGCCCTGGAGATCATACTAGAGAGAAGGCAGGAAAATATAAGAAGTAAGGCACTTTCCTTTTGTGTATTCATTCACAGTTCAAATCTCCAGCATCAAATATGATTCTCCATGTTTTGTCAGGGTCACTTGAGTGCAGAGTCAAAAACTGCCTGAACGCTGCCAAATGTTAATCAAACCCACCCCACCATTCATTTAAATACATTAATACATAATAAATACATTTTTTGAAATTGGGTCTTTTAAATTGGAGATGTAGACTTTTTGTTTGTTTTTGAAACACACCTAGCAATGCTCATGACTACACTCGGGATCTCTTCTGGCTGGGCTCAGAGAATCATTATGTAGTGCCAGGATGGTACTCAGGTCTACTGTGTTCAAGGCAATAATCTTACCTGCTGTACTTTTGCTTCAAGCCAGGAGATGGAGATGTTAACTACTTGCCTCACACCAAAATCAACTTGGAAAATGTGCGCTGTAATAAAATACTTTTATTGTCATTGCACATGTGAATATAAAAATATTTTTAACGTCAGTGTCACAATTATAGAGTCATGTATTTGATCTTAAATTTTTTCTGCCTCAAAGTATTTATTGTTTAACATATCCACCTATTATTTTGGTTTGTCTGTTATACATGGGACTCTTACAAATCAAAATAGGGCTGGAGAGATAGCATGGAGGCAGGGCATTTGCCTTGCATGCAGAAGGAAGGAGTTTTGAATTCTGGCATCACATATGGTCCCCCGAATCTGATAGGAGCAATTTCTGATCATAGAGTCTTTAGTAACCCCTGAGTGCTGCTGGGTGTGACCCCAAAACAAAACAAAACAACAACAACAAAAACAAAAATTAATCTTAAGTAGCTTTCTGAATATGAATACTTTTTACACAGGATTTTAAAGAGTAACTGCTAATAATTTTGACCAATTAAATCAATATGTCTCCAGATATGGAAGTGAGAATGCAACCCTTAGTTTTAGGATAAATGTTTAAAACTAATCCTGAATTTCCAATCAGAAATTATTGTATTTTTCTTTGTATTTTGACTGTAATCTTAAATAGAATTTCCCTTTCTTTCTTATATTTTATTATATATCATCTATAAATACTTAATGTACACATATGTAATTTATCATATATAATATATTTAACATGCTTCCCCAATTTTCATAAGAATTTTAATGGATGAACTATCTTGATGGAGATTTAATAGTGCACATCTAAGAAAATGAGATGATTTGAAATGGGATGTGGTATATTGCTTCAATCAAAGGCAAAACTTATCCATGCTTCTTTTGGCAATCTCTTTTCATCATTGATTGAAAACAGGAAATCATTGTCTATTATATAGAAAGTGTAGTTTACCCTACTAGATTAATCTGTTCTTAATAGAACAATAGGAACTACCAAGTTAACAGTTGGGAGATGAGTGTGTAATAAGATCTTTGGAATTATGCCAGTGAAATACAAAGGATAGTAATTTGAGATTTTGATATTTTACAATTCTTAACATGCTCATACTCATCTGATTTTAGAATAACTCATTGTGTTTGTCCTTTCAAGAAAAAAATCAGTATAAAATTCAGTATTAGCATTTCAATGACCAAAAAGTGAATATTGTAATTATTATAGACATTGGGGTAGACACATAAATTTGCCAATTAGTCTGAGAAAATGAAAAATTTTTTCAACATTTTATGAAAATTATTGTCACAGAAAGTAGTATTACAAAATTTTTTTTATTATTTATTTTGACCATAGTGGCTTATATATCTTTCACATTAGTATTTTAGGTACATAATAACATTGAATCAGGGGAATACCCACCACCAAATTTGTCTTCCCCCCTTCCCCGTTCCATTTCTGCAACCCATATCCCCCACTATCACCCCCCAGGCTGCTAGAGTAGGTGGTCCCCTCTGTCTAGTTTACTATCAGTGATCATACATCTGTTTGGTCTTGGTGCCTTCCCTTGTTTCTCCCTCTATTTGAGAGGCTAAGCTAGATAAATCGAGTTATGTGGTTTTGTTTGAGGGAAAGAAAAGCAATAGAATGGGGTAAAGAATAAGAAAAAAATTTAAAAAAATTAAAATATGCTGAAAATGGGCAGAATCCTTCTAGTGGCTATCAACCTCAGTTTGAGAGAGGACATGAAAAAGGTAATTGAAATACCATAACAATACAAAAATAAATGTCAAATTAAATATCCAGTGTGAGCCCTACAGCAATAAAGAGAAGCACCACACAATAGTCTCAGTTCTGAAATCAAATCATGCTGGAGTGCAAAAAGAGAGAAAGATACGATAATATAAAATAAAAGGGAGACATCAACTTCAATATCTACACCAAAATAAGGATGTCAAAAAAACAATCAATCAATCAATAAATAAATAAATATGTGGAAAATGATTATTTTGTGCTTTTATTTTCCTTTTTCTTTTTCCCCCTGCATAGGCACAGTAACTATTGGGGATATTATAGAGAGAAGTCCCTTGGCCTAGGAGATACAGGGTTTCTCCATCCCTGAAGTATACTGTCATGGTATTAACTATAGATTCCTTGCATGAACATTTACTCTCCCCTCGGTGCTTTTGTGGTGTATGGAAGACTTCTGCTTCGTCATGGATGGTAAAATCAGACCTCTGTATCTAGAGATCTTGGTGACTGTGCAGCTCAAGGAATGGAGCTTATGATGAAGGCTTTCTTTGTGGTTCTAGCAGTTCTGCTTCTTCAGTGTCATTTTAATTCATCTTCTGTAGTTGGTGTTCTTGGTCATTATGTTGCTCCTAGGATGGAGCCTGGGATAGAGTCTTTCTTACCTTTCTGGAAGACCCATTCACTTGCGGTTGTCTCAGTCAGACCTCTGGAATTGGAGATCTTGTTTGTTGCAAATTGTAGACCAAAAGCTAGGTTAGAGCTTTTTGTTGTTGTTGTTGTTGTTTGTCCCAGGATGCATACTGTCTAGTCCTGGTTGTAACAACCAGCTATCTGTATATAGCATAGTATTACAAAATGTAACGGGGTTTGGGAGGACGATTTTTAGTTTTTTTGTTTTCTTTACTTGTTTGTTTTTTGGTTTGGGGGCCATACCCAGCCAGGATTAGGGGTTACTTCTGGCTGTAAACTTAGGAATTACTATTGGTGAGCCCAGGGGACCACATGGGATGTTGGGGATGGAACACAGATTACTCATGTTCAAGGCAAGTACCCTACCTTGTCTTATTGGTACCGCTGTTCCTTATAGAATTATCTATATTGCTTTCTTATATCTTTTTTCCAAGCTATACTATAATAAGTTATAATCATTATTGATTTTTTTATGACTCAAGGAAAAAAACCTATTCTGGGCTATTATTTGTAGAAGGTATTGTTTTGATGGGCATTTTTCCTTATAACTTTATTAATCATGGCCATATTTATTAGTATAGTTAGCAAATCCTAGACATGAAGAGTACTAGGAATTACAAAAATGAAAATTTGTATAAGATTTGATGTGGAATAAATACATAAAATTAAGAAAGATCCTTGGATGACTTAATGGATAAGAGATTGCTGCCCTGGGACCAGAACAGTAGTTCAGTAGGTAGAGCATTTGTCTTGCAAATGTATGGTAATAATACCCAGAGACCATAGAGATGAGGATTGGAATGTCCAGCCCATGGTATGAAGCTTACCACAAAGATTGGTGAGTGCAGTTAGAGGAATAACTGCACCAACAACTATCGTGACAATTGTAGTGAGTGAGAGAAATAGAATGCCTGTCTGGAAGACAGGCAGGGGATGGGAGAGAGATGGGGCATTGGTGGCGGGAAGGTTGCACTGGTGAAGGGGAGTGTACAATTTATGACTGAAACCCGACTACAAACATGTTTGTAATTATGGTGCTTAAATAAAGATATTAAAAACAAACAAACAAAAACAACTAACAGGAGCCAGCGCGATAGTGCAGCAGTAGCAAGTGGCTGACCCAGGACAGATCACAGTTCGATCCCCTGGCATCCCATATGGTCCCCCAAGCCAGTAGCGATTTCTGAGCACATAGCCAGGAGTAATCCCTGAGCGTCACCAGGTGTGACCCAAAACAAAAAAACAAAAACAAACAAACAAACAAAAAGCTAACAGAAAAAATAATATGCAAAGGGAAAAGAAGGTCTTTTGAGCACCACCAGGAATAATACCTTAGTGCAAAGCCAGGAATAACCACTGAGTATTGCAGGGTGTGAGCAAACTAAACAAAACAAGCACATAAACAAACAACAGGAAAAAATTTAAAAAGCGAAAGAAGAAGTATATAATGCTGCTCTGGAGAAGCCCATGTTCTCTTGTGAATACAAATTTCTCTTTTTCACTCCTCAATTTCTCTAAATTCCTTTTAATAAAAACTTTTGTCTCCCTCATACCCACCTCCAAAAGAAGACATTGCTGTTTAGCTTTGGTTGAAGCTCTATAATCAATAAGTAGCCCTAAAGATAATTATGCTATCTTTATTTTATTTTTTAGGTCGATACCCAGAGGTGTTCAAGGCATACTCCTGGCTCTGTCCTCAGAAATCACTTCTGGTGATGCATGGGGGACCATATGTAGTGCCAAGGATCAAACTGGGATTGACTGTGGGACCCAAACTCAAGCAATTAGCTTTAATATCTCATTATTTAGAGTAAATATATGCAAATTTATTCAAGCTGTAATGCTTGAGAAGTGATAATTTTGTGTTTTTGCCTTTTTCCTATAACTTAACCAACAACAAAATACGGAGCTTAATTTCTTTATATTTTTGTAAAAGGTCCTTCTGGAGATTTGAGTTACAGGAAAAAACATCCTTTCTTGTCTTTAAGTATTAAATATTTAGTGTGAGAGTCTTGAACCCATGTGAGTTATTTATGTTTTAGTTTTGTTTAGTTTTGATGTGGCCCAAGATTTCTGGAATACAGAAAATAAAGCATAAATGAGACAGATGTTTAAAAATATTAAATAACCTTGATAATGTTGCCATCTTTGGGGGGGTTCTTTTTTTTTTTTCCTCCAACCTGATAGTTCTTTAAGGTTCTGTCATTTTCAATCAACAGAGAGTCCATGTGATCGGTATATCTGATAGACTTGTCAATGCCTCTTTAAAGCAGGATTCCCCAACCTATTCAACACAGACACCCCCCCTCCCACCGCTTCATTTCAAGTATCATCTTGATAAGACAGCTATGTCACGGGCATCTGTGTATAGCCAGCTCGGACTACAACTAATTTGTGCAGGAAAAAATTAAATCAGGAGGTAAATTATTTCATGATTGCTCATTCCCAACAGAGTTGGGCATCATTCTGAAGAAAATATCAAATAATTGGTTTCAGGCCGTGTCAGACACATGCAATTCCCTTCTCTAATGGCTGTGTGTGGTAGCACCAGGCCTCAGGGGTCAGCAAAGAACTGGAAATAGCTTAGTGCCAGGCACGGCAACAGAGAGATGGAGCACATCGGAAATGAAGTGGCAATAAGTGCAATCCATAGGGGAAATGTGCTTCACTTGGAGTTTAATATATCAGTTCAGAATCTGGCAGGAAGCCATGCAACAATTGTTTACCTTTTTGTCAGCATCTGCATCTGTTCTGTTTTGTAAACAGCACTTAACTCTCAGTCGGTAAACGCTGGAATCAATAACAACTGTTAAGGGATTTCCTTATCCCCCCTCTTTTTTTATATTCTATAACAAATGCGCACTACAAACAATGTTTGCCTTAGATTAACAAGGAACAGACATTAACAGGGTCAAAGGGATTTGGTTGGGAACATTTTATAGCTTCTTGGGTTTACAGTAATTATATCTGTGTGATTTGAATGTATTTTGTAACCTATCCAAATTAAACTGTTAAAAAAATGCTAGCAAGCAGTAATGAAGATGATTTTTTATAATTATCTTAAGTACTGTGTATAGAAAACTGCTGGCACTGTTTGTAATAATTTAGTTCTGTACAATATTGTGTATTACAGCTGCTATGCAGAAATATTAAGTTGCCTTTTGCAGTTTTAGGAAATTAGTGATTATATCCAGCAGCACTAATTATTTTAAACTTAACAGTTATTAAAAAAAAATCATATGCCACCACAAGGCAAAAAGGGTCAATCTGTGACTAATGCCTATAAAACTAAATATATCATTAATAAAAGCAAATGCAAGCACTACTTTTAAGTTCATTGTCTTCAGGGACTGAGTAGATGAATGCTGTCATATACCCAGGATGTTACAATAGTTATGGCCTGTCTTACAAGTGAATATCACAAGATCAGAGGAACATATTATTACTAATGGGATTTATGCATACATCTCCCAATGCACTACTTGGAAAATTTACTCCTTAAAATTTCCCCATACACAGTCACTAATTTGCCTTGTTTCCACTTTATTAAACTACTTCATATCTGATTGAACCCAAATCTAATTTTTTTCTTCTGTTTCTACTTACTAAATAAATATTAAATCATAGGTCTTTTCATTAACTTTTCTCAAATGTATGACTTCTTAGAAACTTGATTAGATTACCAAGGACCATAAATAAAATTTGTGTCATTTAGTGAAGATTTGCCTTCTCCTGTCTTTTTGTCTTTCATATATCTTTGGTGTTTGATGTAAATTTTTCAATTTTCTTAATATTCATCAGGCTTTTTCACATAAATTATTTTGGTCAACATATTTTGTATAATTTGCCATGATTTTTATAATATATATTTAACTAGAAATAATAATTTAGAAATTAAGGTAATATCTTTCTTGAAATCAGGAAATCCATTGGCTTAGTTCTCTGGATTATATACAGGGAAATATACATGTAAGTTATAGGTTTATTATAAATTCATTGTTATTACATAAACTATCTTGATTTTAGTGTTTTCACCATTTTTAGAATCATAGTTCAAATTTCACGTGTGTACTTTTAAGTGTGAACTTCAAATTGATTTACTTAATTATTTGGTTTTAGCACTATACCCACCTGTGCTCAGGAATTACTCCTGGCTCTGCACTCCTAGAGGACCATATGGGATGCCAGGGATTGAATACAGGTGAATTGCTTGCAAGGCAAGCACTCTACCCACAGGACTATCACTCTGGACCCAACTTCAAATTTAAATTAAGGATGGCATGTTTTTAGGCTTGAAACATAAAGAGTTTCTATTTTTCCCTTTTCTTCTTCCTGAATTGCTTTATTTAAGTATACATTATATCCTCATAGAACCTACATTATGTTATTTATATGATTTGGTAAAAAATGAAAGAAGGTTTGACACTATTATATGTTCTGATCTATAACTGCAGAGAAAAAATTAATAAAAAGGTTTAGCTCCAGTTTAGAATCTGCCCTTTAAGATCATAGAGAAAAATTAGAAGTCAACCTTCAGTTTTGTAATTATTTCCTTTACAGAGAAAAAGATCACCTGGTACCAAACATCTCTTTACAAACTTGAAGAATATGGAAGTTAAAAATTAGCCTGTTTGTGTTTTGCCTTTTCTCAAATCTTAATAGAAAATTACTATCACATTTTATATCTCATGTTAAATATTTTAAATCGCACTAATTATTTTTGTGTAAACTTAAAGTTTTTCATTAGAATTGTCCTATCAAAGGTCAAAATGTTCAAAGCTCAATTGTTCCTAAAATAAAGTGGTTGCCTTCATGCATGTTAGAATTAAAGTTCAGTTGTCTAGTGAGATACATAAGGCAGTCATATGGGGGTGGATATTATCTATGGATCAGCAACTTACTTGCAAATTATTATTATTAAAAATAACCCTTTGGATACTAGGCAAAGACAGTAAACATTATCCCCTAGCAAAGGGAAAATTATGGACTATTAGCAGATTAAGGAGTGTACAATAGTAGTTAGAGCAAAATTAATATCTACTTCCACTGATGCAGTAAATATTATTGAGGGACAGTATACAACAAACTGATAACTGATAACATTGTTCTTTAAACTTATCGAAGTAATAGAATGACATGAGATAACTCAACATCATAACTTAGTTCCTCTACTGAATAAAGTAAAGCTTATATTAAAATTTTAATATTCTGTCGATTTATTTTAGGATTTATCCTGTATGTACTTATTTATTAAGTTGGCCCTTTTATTTGAAGATTGAAGATCTCTAGGGCCACAGAAATAATAATATTAGGGTAAACTACTTGCTTTGCACATGCCAAGTTGGGTTCAATCGATGGCACCAAATACATTTCAAGTATTGCCAGGAGTGATCCCCGAGCACTGAACAAGGAGTAAATTCTGAGCACCAGTGGCTGTGGGCCCAAAACAACAACAACAAAAAAGAAAGTAAAGAATTCAAGGTTTCTTTTTAGTTATTTCCTTATTTTTTAAATACATATTCATTTAAAAAATAATAGAGTGGCCTTTATACAAATTTCTAAAGAATACAAATAAGATTAACTTTTGTGGTTATCAAAACTTGCTTAGCTATTCACATTTTTACAATTTTAGCACCAAATTCTAGTAATTTGGTGATGTTGACATGTTATGTTCTTTCTTTTTTTTTTTTTTTTTCAAGAAGAAAATAAATATTTTAATGCCAGGAACATTTCTAGGTACTTACACACACCACATTTAATCCTCTCAATAGTCCTAAGAGATAGATGCCATATTCATTTTACAGATATATAAAGTCAACATATGACTTATACAGTAAAACAATAGATAGAAATAATAACTCAAACCCAGGACTATATGATTACAAAGTCCAAGATCACTGTAGTTTCTATGAAGACATGATATGTCTTCATAATATTTTAAATAATTTTAAAAGACATGTTATGTTCTTAGTCATTACATCGTAATATTGATTTGATTTTAAGAGTTGACTTTAAGTTATTGTGTGATATTAAGAGTTGAAAGCTAAGATTAAGATTGTTTTAAAATAATGTACATAATTCTAAAAATTAACTCTAGTGATTTGAGGAGGAGGAAGTTTTGGTATCTCAGATATTCTCTCTCAGCAGAGCGGTGAGAAAGGAGAGATCTGAGCTAAGGCAGTGATCAGCCACACTGAACACCAGGATCTGCAGTTTTCTGAATATGCAATTCTGTATATTCAGCTTGTTCTAGAAATGAGATGAATTTATGAAAGCTTTATCTGCTTGTTCATATTAGCCAAGGGAAAAAAATTAAGAAATTGAGATGGTTTTGATTGTTCATGAAAGTACTATAGAATGCACTTGTAAGGTTACTGCCTTATGATGGAGATGGATGGAAGGAGAGACCTTTCTCTGCCATCCCAGGCCACGTGGCTCTGCAGCCCCCTTCAGCTGGTGGGTCTGGAGGTTCATGGGAGCGGCAGGTAGAAATCTCACTCACAAGCAGGCTTTAGGAAGTATCACCTTTATTCATACCCTATCCACCACTTGTGTGGTCAATCTTAACCATTTACGCATGCTATCCTTAGCTTGCCCTGCATCTTAGCTTTTTCAGCCATGTCTCCTCCTCTTACCTCTCCATGCTGGCAAAGACCCTAAGGTCAAAGGCCTTATCTAACCTTCCCAAGACCCCTCCCAGGAATGGACGAGGTCTTGCAGGTAAAGTTACACGTAGTATCCACTCCCCAAGACCCCTCCCAGGAATGGGCGGGTCTTGTAGGTAGTTACATGTAAATCTGGGGTGGAGTCACATGCACTCATTAGTTAGGAGATTATGAGAGAAGGGTCTAGATCAGGGGTCTCAAACTCGCGGCCAGCAGGCTGTTTGCGGCCCTTCGTAGAACATTTTGTGGCCCACGGCCAGCCTTCAAATAACGCAGTATTCGCGATTATTAGCTTACTGAATAATCGCAATAAAAATCACATTGGTAAGAAAAAAAATCGCATTAAACATTCACATAACCTGAGCAGTTCCATTCGGGTATGGAAATGTTTAATGTGATTTTTTGCAATTTTTTTCTTTTTTTTTTTTTATTGATAAATAATAGCCAAAGATTTAATGAACTATATATTTTGTATTAAATACAGTATATCTATAATCTTGTGATTTGTTTGCATACATCAAAGTCTTCAGCTTCTATTTATTTTAGGATCCAAACACATGATGTTATTACAAAAGCAAAAAAACACCTGGACTATCTAAATACGAATTTTTTTTTTTGCATATTTTTTTTTTATTTAAACACCTTGATTACATACATGATTGTGTTTGGGTTTCATTCATAAAAGGAACACCACCCATCACCAGTGCAACATTCCCATCACCCAAGTCCCAAATCTCCCTCCTCCCCACCCAACCCCTGCCTGTACCCTAAACAGGCTCTACATTTCCCTCGTACATTCTCAATATTAGGACAGTTCAAAATGTAGTTATTTCTCTAACTAAACTCATCACTCTCTGTGGTGAGCTTCCTGAGGTGAGCTGGAACTTCCAACTCTTTTCTCTTTTGTGTCTGAAAATTATTATTACAAGGGTGTCTTTCATTTTTCTTAAAACCCATAGATGAGTGAGACCATTCTGCGTTTTTCTCTCTCTCTCTGACTTATTTCACTCAGCATAATAGATTCCATGTACATCCATGTATAGGAAAATTTCATGACTTCATCTCTCCTGACAGCTGCATAATATTCCATTGTGTATATGTACCACAGTTTCTTTAGCCATTCGTCTGTTGAAGGGCATCTTGGTTGTTTCCAGAGTCTTGCTATGGTAAATAGAGCTGCAATGAATATAGGTGTAAGGAAGGGGTTTTTGTATTGTATTTTTGTGTTCCTAGGGTATATTCCTAGGAGTGGTATAGCTGGATCGTATGGGAGCTCGATTTCCAGTTTTTGGAGGAATCTCCATATCGCTTTCCATAAAGGTTGAACTAGACAGCATTCCCACCAGCAGTGGATAAGAGTTCCTTTCTCTCCACATCCCCGCCAACACTGTTTATTCTCATTCTTTGTGATGTGTGCCATTCTCTGGGGTGTGAGGTGGTATCTCATCGTTGTTTTGATTTGCATCTCCCTGATGATTAGTGATGTGGAACATTTTTTCATGTGTCTTTTGGCCATGTGTATTTCTTCTTTGTCAAAGTGTCTGTTCATTTCTTCTCCCCATTTTTTGATGGGGTTAGATGTTTTTTTCTTGTAGAGTTCTGTCAGTGCCTTGTATATTTTGGAGATTAGCCCCTTATCTGATGGGTATTGGGTGAATAGTTTCTCCCATTCAGTGGGTGGCTCTTGTATCCTGGGCACTATTTCCTTTGAGGTGCAGAAGCTTCTCAGCTTAATATATTCCCATCTGTTAATCTCTGCTTTCACTTGCTTGGAGAGTGCAGTTTCCTCCTTGAAGATGCCTGTAATGTCCTGGAGTGTTTTGCCTATGTGCTGTTCTATATATCTTATGGTTTTGGGGCTGATATCGAGGTCTTTAATCCATTTGGATTTTACCTTTGTACATGATGTTAGCTGGGGGTCTAAGTTTAATTTTTTGCAAGTGGCTATCCAATTGTGCCAACACCACTTGTTGAAGAGGCTTTCCCTGCTCCATTTAGGATTTCCTGCTCCTTTATCAAAAATTAGATGGTTGTATCTCTGGGGAACATTTTCTGAGTATTCAAGCCTATTCCACTGATCTGAGGACCTATCCTTATTCCAATACCATGCTGTTTTGATAACTGTTGCTTTGTAGTACAGTTTAAAGTTGGGAAAAGTAATTCCTCCCATATTCTTTTTCCCAATGATTGCTTTAGCTATTCGAGGGTGTTTATTGTTCCAAATGAATTTCAAAAGTGTCTGATCCACTTCTTTGAAGAATGTCATGGGTATCTTTAGAGGGATGGCATTAAATCTGTATAATGCCTTGGGGAGTATTGACATTTTGATGATGTTAATCCTGCCAATCCATGAGCAGGGTATGTGTTTCCATTTCCGTGTGTCCTCTCTTATTTCTTGGAGCAGAGTTTTATAGTTTTCTTTGTATAGGTCCTTCACATATTTAGTCAAGTTAATTCCAAGATATTTGAGTTTGTGTGGCACTATTGTGAATGGGGTTGTTTTCTTAATGTCCATTTCATCCTTATTACTATTGGTATATAGAAAGGCCATTGATTTTTGTGTGTTAATTTTGTAGCCTGCCACCTTGCTATATGAGTCTATTGTTTCTAGAAGCTTTTTGATAGAGTCTTTAGGGTTTTCTAAGTAGAGTATCATGTCATCTGCAAACAGTGAGAGCTTGACTTCTTCCTTTCCTATCTGGATTCCCTTGATATCCTTTTCTTGCCTAATCGCTATAGCTAGTACTTCCAGTGCTATGTTGAATAGGAGTGGTGAGAGAGGACAGCCTTGTCTTGTGCCAGAATTTAGAGGGAAGGCTTTCAGTTTTTCTCCATTGAGGATAATATTTGCCACTGGCTTGTGGTAGATGGCCTTCACTATATTGAGAAAGGTTCCCTCCATTCCCATCTTGCTGAGAGTTTTGATCAAGAATGGGTGTTGGACCTTATCAAATGCTTTCTCTGCATCTATTGATATGATCATGTGGTTTTTATTTTTCTTGTTATTGATGTTGTGTATTATGTTGATAGATTTACGGATGTTAAACCAGCCTTGCATTCCTGGGATGAAACCTACTTGATCGTAGTGGATGATCTTCTTAACGAGGCATTGAATCCTATTTGCCAGGATTTTGTTGAGGATCTTTGCATCTGCATTCATCAGTGATATTGGTCTGTAATTTTCTTTTTTGGTAGCGTCTCTGTCTGGTTTAGGTATCAAGGTGATGTTGGCTTCATAAAAGCTATTTGGAAGTGTTTCTGTTTGTTCAATTTCATGAAAGAGTCTTGCCAAGATTGGCAGTAGTTCCTCTTGGAAAGTTTGATAGAATTCATTAGTGAATCCATCTGGACCTGGGCTTTTGTTTTTCGGCAGACATTTGATTACTGTTTTAATTTCATCAATGGTGATGGGGGTGTTTAGATATGCTACATCCTCTTCCTTCAACCGTGGAAGATTATAAGAGTCCAAGAATTTATCCATTTCTTCCAGGTTCTCATTTTTAGTGGCGTAGAGTTTTTCAAAGTAGTTTCTGATTACCCTTTGAATCTCTGTCATATCAGTAGTGATCTCTCCTTTTTCATTCCTGATACGAGTTATCAAGTTTCTCTCTCTCTCTTTCTTTGTTAGGTTTGCCAGTGGTCTATCAATCTTGTTTATTTTTTCAAAGAACCAACTTTTGCTTTCGTTGATCTTTCAGATTGTTTTTTGAGTTTCCACTTCGTTGATTTCTGCTCTCAGCTTTGTTATTTCCTTCTGTCTTCCTATTCTTGGGTCCTTTTGTTGAGCATTTTCTAGTTCTATTAGCTGTGTCATTAAGCTACTCAGGTAAGCTCCTTCTTCCTTCCTGATGTGTGCTTGCAAAGCTATAAATTTTCCTCTCAGTACTGCTTTTGCTGTGTCCCATAAGTTCTGAGAGTTTGTGTCTTTATTGTCATTTGTTTCCAGGAACCCTTTTATTTCCTCCTTGATTTCATCTCGGACCCACTGGTTATTGAGCATGAGGCTGTTTAACTTCCAGGTGTTAAAGTGTTTCTTCTGAGTCCCTTTGGAATTCACAAATAATTTCAGAGCCTTGTGGTCATCGAAGGTAGTCTGCAAAATTTCTATCCTCTTGATCTTATGGAGGTATGTTTTATGTGCCAGCATGTAGTCTATCCTGGAGAATGTCCCATGTACATTGGAGAAGAATGTGTATCCAGGTTTCTGGGGATGGAGTGTCCTATATATATCCACTAGGCCTCTTTCTTCCATTTCTCTCCTCAGGTCTAGTATATTCTTGTTGGGTTTCAGTCTGGTTGACCTGTCCAGTGTTGACAAAGCCGTGTTAAGGTCCCCCACAATTATTGTGTTGTTGTTGATATTATATTTCAGATTTGTCAACAGTTGTATTAAATATTTTGCTGGCCCCTCATTCGGTGCATATATGTTTAGGAGAGTGAATTCTTCCTGCTCTACGTACCCCTTGATTAATATAAAATGTCCATCTTTGTCCCTTACAACCTTCCTGAGTATAAAGTTTGCATTATCTGATATTAGTATGGCCACTCCAGCTTTTTTATGGGTGTTGTTTGCTTGGATAATTTTTCTCCAGCCTTTTATTTTGAGTCTATGTTTGTTCTGACTATTCAGGTGCGTTTCTTGTAGGCAGCAGAAGGTTGGATTGAGTTTTTTGATCCATTTAGCCACTCTGTGTCTCTTAACTGGTGCATTTTGTCCATTGACGTTGAGAGAAAGAATTGTCCTGGGATTTAACGCCATCTTTATTTCAAAATTTGGTGTGTCTTTTGGGTAGTCTTGTCTTAGATTAGGTCTTTCAGTTTTTCTCTTAAGACTGGTTTTGTGTCTGTGAAGTTTCTGAGCTGTTTTTTGTCTGTGAAACCATGTATTCTTCCATCAAACCGGAAAGTGAGTTTTGCTGGGTATAGTATTCTGGGTGAAGCATTCATTTCATTCAGTCTTGTCACACTATCCCACCACTGCTTTCTGGCATTGAGTGTTTCTGGTGACAGGTCTGCTGTAAATCTGAGGGAAGCTTGCTTGAACATGATTTCCCCTTTTGATCTTGCTGTTTTCAGAATTCTGTCTCTATCTGTGGGATTTGTCATTGTGACTAGGATGTGTCTTGGGGTGGTTTTTCTGGGGTCTCTTTTGGTTGGTACTCTTCGGGCATGCAGGATTTGATCACATATATTCTTTAGCTCTGGAAGTTTCTCTTTAATGATGTTCTTGACCATTGATTCTTCCTGGAAATTTTCTTCCTGGGTCTCTGGGACTCCAATGATTCTTAAGTTGTTTCTGTTGATCTTATCATAGACTTCTATTTTCGTCTGTTCCCATTCTTTGACTAATTTTTCCATTGTCTGCTCATTTGCTTTAAGTTTTTTGTCCAATCTCTCCTGCTGTATGGAATTGTTATGTATCTCATCTTCCACAGCACCAAGTCTATTCTCAGCTTCTGATACCCTGTCCCAGAGCTTATCCATTTTGTCATTCACTTCGTTTACTGACTTTTTCAGTCCTGTTAGTTGACATGTTATTTCAGTTTGGAGTTTTGTCATTTCTGCCTTCATATTTTCTTGGTTCTTATTAGTGTTCTGTTCAACTCGATCCATGGTTTCTTGGAGTCTGTTGAGCACCTTCCATATTGCTAGTCTAAAGTCCTTATCTGAGAGGTTGATTAGTTGTTCGGTCATTATCTGGTCCTCAGAATTGTCATCTTCATTCTCTATGTCTGATGCTGGCCTGCGTTGTTTCCCCATTGTCACACTTGTATTGTGGGTTTTTCTACGTGTTGTGGTGGTATTCATTGTCTATATGATGTAGGCAGCACACTCCTCTGGCTCCTCCCTTTCTGGATGGGCTGACTTGCCTCTAAGGGAGGGGAGTCCTCCGTGGATGAAGCCTCACACTGGGTCAAATCTTAGGCCCGAGCATGCAACAGAGAAGACAGTCCAGAGAGAAATGTTTGCTTCTGTGATATAGCGCCGTTCTTAGTGTGATTTTTCCTTCTTGTTGCAATGGAGTTCTTTCCTTTAGAAAGAGTGCACGGCCGCGTAGCGAAGCGGAGCGGCCGTGCTCCTCTGAGCCTCTTTTTGCCCCACTCGCAAGAGTTTCACGCAAGAGGACAGTAGACAGACATAGACAGGTCACACTCACAGTCTTTCACAGTTGAGCCCCACTGGGCCGGTGTACTTTCGCGGATTTTCCCCGCCTGGTGTCACACACAGGGAGCCGGCTTTTGCCCAGATAGCATTGTTATCTCTTCCCGAATGTAGTTTCTTTGGAGTTAGCTTCCCAGGGCTCTGAGGAGAGCTTCCAGAGTTCAGGAAAGACAGAGAAGGGTAGGACAGGGCTCCCTTCCGGTGCTCAGTTCCTCAGAAGAAGCACAGCCCGGTGGAGATTCTGCAGGTAGAGCAGTCAGCACTCTGCCTGGAAACCCCCACCTGCAGCCTTTTCTCACTCACTCACTGGCTCGCTGGGTAGCTCCCGAATGTAGTTTCTTTGGGGTTCACTTCCCAAGGCTCTGAGGAGAGCTTCCAGAGTTCAGGAAAGACATAGAAGGGTAGGACAGGGCTCCCTTCCGGTGCTCAGTTCCTCAGAAGAAGCACAGCCCGGTGGAGATTCTGCAGGTAGAGCAGTCAGCACTCTGCCTGGAAACCCCCACCTGCAGCCATTTCTCACTCACTCACTGGCTCGCTGGGTAGCTTCTGAATGTAGTTTCTTTGGGGTTCGCTTCCCAGGGCTCTGAGGAGAGCTTCCAGAGTTCAGGAAAGACAGAGAAGGGTAGGACAGGGCTCCCTTCCAGTGCTCAGTTCCTCAGAAGAAGCACAGCCCGGTGGAGATTCTGCAGGTAGAGCAGTCAGCACTCTGCCTGGAAACCCCCACCTGCAGCCATTTCTCACTCACTCACTCGCAATTTTTTTCTTACTAATAAAATTTTTTATTGCGAAAATTTGGTAAGCGAATAATTGTGAATACTTTGCGCCTAGCACAGACGTTATTTCCGCTGCTCCTGCCCTCTGTCCCTTGCATTATTGGAGGCCTAAGGGAGAGAAGTTTATTACAGAATTAGATTTTGTCATACCTTCATCATGACTTCATCAAAGCCTGCAGTGAAGAGAAAGATTGATGATGAGCACAGACAATTTCAGGAAAAGTGGGAGATGCAGTATTTCTTTGTTGAGCACAGGGGCATCCCCACATGTCTTATTTGCTCAGAAAAATTGCAGTGCACAAGGAATACAACTTGAAACGCCATTATTCAACTAAACATGCTGAGGAATGTGCAAAATATCAAGGAAATGAGAGAGCCAAGCGGGTTGCCAGTCTTAAAGTATGTCTGATGAGGCAACAAGATTTCTTCAAGAAAGCAACCAAAGAGAATGTTGCATCAGTCAAAGCTAGTTACATGGTTAGTGAGATGATTGCTACAGCAGGGAAACCATCCACAGAAGGAGAGTTTGTTTAAAAAAAATGCATGTTACAGGCTGCAAGTATCTGTACGGAAAAGAAAGGTCAGTTTAGCAAAATCAACCTTTCTGCCAGCACTGTGGCAAAGCGCATTTCTGACATGTCAAGTGACATTTATCATTAACTGTGCGAGAAAGCCAAATGTTTTGATGCATACTGAGTTGCTCTTGACGAGGGCACAGATATATCAGACACTGCGCAGCTCACAATTTATTCCATGGTGTTTATTGCAATTTGGAATTGACAGAGAAGCTGCTCACAATAATTCCAATGCATGGTCAGACCACCGCTAATGAGATATTTCGACATCTGTGTGATGCCATTGAGAATGCAGGTTTGCCATGGAAGAGGTTTGTTGGAATAATAACCAATGGAGTGCCATCAATGACAGGGAGGAAAAATGGACTGGTGGCACTTGTTCGAAAAAAGACTTGAAGAGAAGTGTATAGAGAAGGCCATTGCTCTTCACTGCATCAACAGGCCCTTTGCAGTAAATGCCTGCCGTGTGACAATGTGATGTCTGTTGTTGTTAAATGCATCAACCAAATCAGATCAGAGGCTTAAAGCACAGGAAGTTCCATGCTTTTTTTTTAGAGGAAATGGAGTCAGAATATGGAGATGTGCTCTATTTCACTGAGGTATGTTGGCTCAGCAGGGGAAATGTCCTGAAAAGATTTTTTGAGTTGAGAGAAGAAGTGAAAGCCTTCATGGAGAAGGATGGGAATGCTGTTTCTGAGTTGAGTGATCACAAATGGCTCATGGACTTAGCTTTTCTTGTTGACATCACACATAAGCTGAATGTACTAAACAAGATGTTACAAGGCCCAGGGCAGCTTATCAGTGCTGCCTATGACAGCGTGAGAGCATTCTCCACAAAACTTGTGTTATGGAAATCCCAGCTCTCTCAGACAAACCTTTGCCATTTCCCAGCATGCAAGGAACTTGTGGATGCAGGCATATCATTCAGTGGTGAGAAATATGTTGATGCTATTTATTTAGCTAGAGAAGGAATTTGATCACAGATTTGCAGACTTTAAAAAGCACAGAGCCACTTTCCAGATTTTTGTGGACCCCTTTTGCTTTGATGTGCAAGATGCCCCTCCTGTGCTTCAAATGGAGCTCATTGACCTGCAATGCAACTCTGATCTCAAAGCCAAGTTCAGGGAGGTTAGTGGAAAAGCAGACATGCATGGGCGATTTTTTAGAGAATTGCCCCACAGCTTCCCTGAGTTTTCCCAAATGTTCAAGCACACCATGTGCCTTTTTGGGAGCACATATTTGTGTGAAAAGTTATTCTCCACATTGAAGTTCAATAAATCAAAGTACAGGTCTAGACAATGATGATCATCTTCAAGCCATACTGAGGGTCTCAACTGCTTCCTCTCTAAAGCCAAATGTGGTTCAGATTTGTGAGAAGAAGCGCTGTCAAGTCTCTGGCAGCAAGGAATAGGCAAAAGATGCCATGTTCAGAACTGTTCATGATTTTCACTCAATGTTCTATTCATGTTCAGAAGAAATAATTAAAACTTTTAATAATGACGTTTGAGGACTTTTTTTGTGTGAAATCCCTTATGCAGCCCTGCCTCACCCCAACTTTGCCTCCTGTGGCCCCCAGGTAAATTGAGTTTGAGACCCCTGGTCTAGATGCACCATGTGGGACTGACTGGAATGAAAGAGGGAAACATTTTGAAATAGAGTTTTTACTTTTTGTAATGTGCTAAAATTTCTATTTTATTCAAAGCTAATTATTGTAAAATATTTTTCAAAGACATAAAGAAGAATTTTGTGATAGTAAGTACTTAAGATCAAATATAGCCACTGCAAAAACTGCATTTTGCTAGGAACATTTTTATGACTTAAAAAATAAACAGTATAAATTTTTATATTTCAAATAAATATAGAAAAATAAAAGTATCAAATAGATATTTAAGGCAGATCTCAAAGTCCTGTCTTTTATTCTGGAATCCCAATCCCCAGGATTATCTTTGTTTCACACTTTATTGAATATTCTTGATGTATTCTTATGCACATACAAGAATAATATGCATATTTATAGATTTTAATGTGATGAAGCTGATTATGTTGTTCTGTATTATGCAATTTGGGGTTGTGTTTTGATTTTTGGGCCACAACTGGTCATGCTCTGGTCTTACTCCTGGCTCTGTGCTCAGGGAATTATTTTAGAAATATTTATGAAAGTTCTATCTATTTGTTCATATAAAACAAGAGATATATATGAGATATATGGTATATAAATGTACCATATATATACATATACCAGATCTATATGTATATAAGTATGTGTTGTATATAATATAACATATATAATGTAATATATTGATATATGTGTTTTATATATATAAACTTTTAGGGCTCAAGAGAGGACTCAAACCAGGGCCAGATGCATGCAAGGCAAGCACTTAACCTGCTACTCTATTTCTATATAGATGCTTTATTTAGTTAATATTTTGTATCCTTTCCTGTTCATGTAGTATGTAGCCATGGTCCTAGCAACATCTTGATATTCCATAATATAAGTGTAACATGATTTATTTGCATATGATGACTTTAAGTAATTTTATCAGATTGTTATGATTTGGATTAAGAAAAAAATCATCATTTCCCCCTGAAGCGATACATGTCTTATATTGTTCAAATGTGCATACACATAGTACTGGAGTGGTGGCAATAGTGGTAAGGCGTCTGCCTTGCCTGCGCTAACCTAGGACGGAATGTGGTTCTGTCCACCAGTGTCCTATATGGTCTCCCAAGCCAGGAGCGATTTCCAAGCACATAGCCAGGAATAACCCCTGAGAGACACTGGGTGTGGCCCCAGAACCAAAAACACAAAACAAACAATAAAAATGTGCATACACATTTACCATTATGGTTTTATCTTAATACTTATATACAGTAACAAAATACTGTCAACTTTATTTGACTTTCTCTTCCCATTATCCTACTACTTTGAAGAGATTCATATTAGTGGCTTTGGGTTACATAATATCCAACACATCCATTCATATCCATGTGACAGTACTGCATTCGGAAATGCTACAAATTTCTCTGCAATTTTTTAAAATTAATCTATATGACATGAACTTCTTAACAGATATGCATACATATAATGATTTACATTTTTCAGGTTGTAATCTACTGTGTGATTCTATGATCCTATCATAGAATTATATATATATTAATTATGATTCTATCATTATTTATCTAATCCATTCATAGTTATTAGTCCTTCCCCAGATTCTTTTCCTTATATAACTGTGTGAGCACCTTTTTTCCTGGGAGAGAAATTTCTTCCTAGAGGTGTAATTTCTAGGCCAAAGAGTAAGATAATTTAAATTTTGATATATAGATGCAAATTTCAAAAAACAATATCCTCACAGGGTTTTAACTACAGATATTCAGAGGCATGACTATCTGGATTCTTGAATTATTCATTTAAACATTAATTCATTAATTATTATTTTTAAGTATTTAAATTCCTGTGCTCACATGTGTTCCTCTGGATTATCAAAGCTATTGCTATCTTGTCAGCTGCCTTCCATTGCAGTATAAAACAGACCTGGCTTAGCAAAAGCATGGGCTTAAGAAGGGGGCACTTAATGCTGAATGTCTTATAACTTTAATGCTTAATGTTATAAGCTTTGAAGCAAATGGAAATTTGCATTTCAGCTTTGTGATCTTAAATAGGTTTCTTACCTTCTATAGGTACCAGTTTGTTTTAATCTATAAGGTTCAATAATTGCAAAATGTGTCCAGGTAATAATATAGATAGAATCTGCCATAAATTACACACTTATTATTATATTATTTAAAATAAAAATAAATCTGTCAGACAAGGGGCTAATATCTAAGGTATACTAGTTACTGACAGAAGTTACTTAACAACTTAACAAGAAAAAAACATCTAACCCGATCAAAAATGGGGAGAAGAAATGAACAATTTCTCAGAGAAGAAAAACAAATAGCAAAAAGGCACATGAAAAAATGCTCCACATCACTAATTATGAGGGACATGCAAATCAAAACTACAATGAGGTACCATCTCACACCACAGAGACTGGCATACATCACAAAGAAGAACAATAAGTGCTGGTGGGGATGTGGGGAGAAAGGAACTCTCATTCACTGCTGGTGGGAATGCCATCTGGTCCAGCCCTTATGGAAAACAATATGGAGATTTCTCAAAAAACTGGAAATTGAGCTCCCGTATGATCTAGCTATACCAGTCCTAGGGATATACCCTAGGAACATAAAAATAAAATACAAAAATCCCTTTCTCGCACCTATATTCATCACAGCACTATTTACAATAACCAGACTCTAGAAACAACCAAGAATCTCTTCAACAGATGAATGGTTAAAGAAACTGCTATTTATACACAATGGAATATTATGTAGCCATCAGGAGAGATAAAGCCATGAAATTTTCTATACATGTATGGACATGGAAACTATGCTGAGTGAAATAAGTCAGAGGGAGAGAGAGACACACAGAATGGTCTCTTTTTGTTTTTTTTTTTTAAGAAAAACAAAAGACATTATTGTAATAATGCCCAGAGATGAGGGCCTGAAGGTCCGGCTCATGATATAAAGCTCACCTCAAGGAGTGGTGAGTGCAGTTAGAACACTAACAAGTACCATGGCAATGTTAATGAGTGAGAGAAGTAGAATGCCTGCCATGAATACAGGCAGGGGGTGTGGGCTGAGGGATATGGGGTGCATTGGTGGTGGGAATGTTGCACTGGTGATGGGGTGTGGTTTTTTGTGTATGACTAAAACCCAACTACAGTCATGTTTGTAATCATGGTGTTTAAATAAAGGAAAAAAAGAAAGATTAACCGAAAATGAAATAAAAATAACATTCATGCATATAGTATCAAATTTATAAGCTGACTAGGGGCTGCATATTTGTTATTTTTAAATCAAATTTTCATTAAAAACTTCATTATCTTTAAAGTGCTTCAAGTGGAGCTGGAGAGATAATACAGCATGTAGGGCAATTTCTTTGTACTTGACTGAACATGGTTCAGTCCCCTGCAACATATATGATACCTTTAGAAGTGATATTGGCTAGTGAGGTGGAGCTAGAGGTAAGGTGCCTGCCTTGCAAGCGCTAGCCAAGTAAGGACCGCGATTCGATCCCCGCGTCCCATATGTTCTCCCCAAGCCAGGGGCAATTTCTGAGCACTTAGCCAGGAGTAACCCCTGAGCATCAAATGGGTGTGCCCCCCTCCAAAAAAAAAAAGAAAAGAAAAAGAAAATCTCCACTTATCTAACTAAGTGCTAAGACCTTTGAAAAAAAAGAAAAAAGAAAAGAAAAGAAAAAAAAGAAGCGGTCCTTAAGTGTAGTCAGTAATAAGTCAGGAGTGCTGCCAGATGTAATCCCAAACCCAACAAGTAGAAACCTAATGCTTCATGTAATTTGTTTTGGGTGGTGCTTACTAACTTTTTGAACTGAAAAATAAATAATAGAAAGAAGATTAATTTAAAGTAGTATATGCATCTGGACTTTTGTTTCTCCACATAACTAATTTTTAATACATGTTAATGCTCACAACTTTCTATAGCAGAAGCACTAAATCTAACATGTTGGAGTTTTGCATTTTTAGAGCTCATGTCTTTTTATTTGGTCCTTGGATGTGCCACCGACACTCCAATCAGTATGTGGAAAAACTAATTCCTCCTCATTCCTTAAATCCTGCTTCTCTTCTCTAAATCCTGCTTCTCTTCTCCAACCCAAGTGAGTGCCACTAACAGTCACTGAAAACGAAATTGTCATTCTCCAATTGTCTCTCTGCCTCACCTCCTTGCCAAAAAACGAATCACCAGGATTGTTTTGCCTTGTCACTGAGTTATTTCAATTCTATCTCCTCCTCTCCATTTCTGCTATCACTGCCCAATTTAGGTCTTTATTTCTTTCCTGGGATCATTATAATCATTTTGTTTTGTTTTTTAATTGGGCTCCTTAACCTTATCCTTGTTATCCCCTAAGACATCTGCCAAGCACACAACACTTCCCTATTGAAAGCTCTTCAGTGCTTCCTATCATGTCAGCAGACCCCTGAGCCTCATTTTTGGAAATGAAGCCTGCTTTGACCTAGTGTCTGCCCTCTTCAGCCTGATAGTCTTCCTTTCCCCTTCTCAGTTTTTACTTTGGTAAAATCCCTTATTCATGCTGTGCTTTCTCCCCTATTCCTACCCTGTTCCTTCCTTTCTATGCCTAATTCTCATTTATCTTTTATGATAGCTCCATGTGTCACATCTTCTAGGAAACTATCTTTGAACCAGACTTCCTGATTCATGCTCTCATAGCATCTCCATATGTCTTTCTCAAAGCTCTTAGCATATTCTATTAAAATATCTCATTAGGGGTCTGTCTCCCCATATGGACTCTAAACACCTTAAGGGCAAGTATTATTTATTTCCTCAAATCCACTGCCTAATATACAATGGACGAGCATTGAGTTTAATGGAATCATTTGCTTGAAAAAAAAATCAGTATCTGGGAGGTATAACATACAAGACAGCTAATCAAGTTATTAATTGAATCTCAACTATTTTAAAGAAATGAGTGCTAAGAATAATAGGGACACAAATGTGTAAAATCCTTACTTTTCCTGTCTCCAAATATAGAGTGCTGAGATCATAAAAAATATAACATATTTACTTCCCTTATAACAGAATTAAAATATAAGTAAATGAAAAGTTGTTGAGAGTTATACATCTTTGCAGTTAATCCAGGATTTAGAAATCATTTAACAAATGATTCTGAACTATTTAAGATGAAAGGGAACTGTATTTGTTGCAAGGAGACCAAGACCTGTAGGAGAAGAAAACAGGATGAGTTGAACCACAATGTTCAATTTCTTGTTGTTGTTGTTGTTTTGGGGCCATGCCTGGTAGAACTCAAGGGTTACTCTTAACTTTGCACTCAGGAGCCACTCCTGACAGTGCATGGGGGACATATTGGATACTGGGGAATCAACAGCTTCTACCCTGTTTGCAAGGCAAATGCCCTACTGACTGTTCTATTGTACCAGCAATGTTAAATGTCCATTTTTTAAATTTTATTTAAAGAAGATGCACCACATAGTTGATAGAGTTGATCATAAAACATTGGATTCTAGATAGTGAGAGCAAAGTTATTTTAAAAAACGTAATAGAAAAAATATAAAGAAAAAGGAAGAGGAGAAAGTTAAATAAAAAAAGTATGGTAGCAAGCACATTTGTGAAAATTATTGTATCTTCAATGAAGTCATTAATACAACGCCCAAATGCTTATTTAGCTCTTAGTAAGCTCATGTTGTTTAACTGTCCAATTCTCTTATATTGGTGTGCTCCTACAGGGATGACAGCATCAAATAAATGAAATTGTCCATAAATTTAAAGCACTATTACTGGTATGGCTTTTAGGGGCGTATTCTCAGCTGCCAGACTTCCCAGAAGAAAGAATAGATGAAGGGAGGGTTCCTGCACTCACTCTTAAAAGCCCAAATACTGGCATACTAGTTTGATTAGATTGGTGTCCCTGAATCATAAAGGTATGAGGAGTCAGAGCCATTGGAAAAATGGGTGATAGACACAGCAGGTATGGCTTTAGCAAGATGGGGGTTTGACCTGCCCTCTTCTCCCAAGATGGCTGGTCTACCCATGATAGTTTATGGCTTGGTTTACATCTTGTTTAAGAAAAGAGTAAATCTATGGAGCTGGCTCAAAAATACATATCTAATCTTGTCTACTGGCATTTTCCATTTCATCACTTATTAATTGATTAATGAAATGGGGCTCCATAGTTGGTGGAGCTCAGGGGTTAATCCTAAATCGATAATTGCTCCCAGTCTTGCTCTCAGGAGACTATGTGTGCCACAGATCAAACCTAATTCTCCAAAATGCGACCAAGTATGCTCTGCATCTCTTTTAGCCATGTTCCTAATCCCCCTCATAATTCATCACTGTTGAAAGTTTTTACAGGATACTTATTTTGTAGCTTAGTCCTACTCTCTGCTATCCTCTGTGTACTTCCAATTCAACTTAGTAGCAACTAAAAATGTTTCTTTAGAGAAAAAACTATTTTCCCCATTAATGTTTTTTTAAGTTTGAAATCACTTTAAAATTTTATTTTACTAGATGTCTTCTGTACATTCCAACCTCACCATTAAAAAAAGGTTAATCACAAAGCTCTGTAATAGGAAAAAATACAAATAATGCCATATTAAATCAATTACCAAGAGTTGGATGGTGCAGGGGTAAGGCCTTGATACCAGCCTTAGTCTAATCCCCATTACAACACTTAAGGTTACAAAAATACACGTTAGAAGGTTTTCTGAAGCAGAAGCAGGAATAGCTCCCAAGCACCACTGAGTATGGGGCAAGCCCTCTCTTCCTTAAAAAATGAAATTGATTAGAAAGTTCTTTGCATAAGGCTTTTTAAGTATATTAAGAATTTGGAACAGGGAGTTATTTTTAGTATGGAAGAGTAAGCTAGAGAAGCCTCATGAAGAATTTGAACTTGACTGTGGATATAAAAGATGAGTAGAACTTGCTTAGGCAAAGGGAAAGTGAAAGAGTTTCCATTGCAATTTAGGAAAGATGACTTTTTCTTATTGGAAAGTGACAAGAGGTACTTGTCATATAGGAGCTTTCCTAAATGTCTTTCAATTAAGGTACTTGTCTTGAAATTGCAAGTAACATCTTTGTTTCTTTTTTCCCCATCTTTGCTCTTATGCAGATAAGGGAGATAAATTCCTAAAGATGAGTTTAGTGGTTCAAACAGTTCATTAGACCTCTGAAGAATATAGGAATGGAAACCACAACTGGAACCTAGCTTTCCAGCTATGTTTTCTCATTTGCTGTTTTCCCTAGGCCTAGGTGATGCTCTTGTTCTCAGACCAGTTCTCTACTCATTTTGGAATGTGACCTTTGGCAATTTCTTGCTCACATTCTAACATCTTCAGGGGGGAATTTTGAGGGGTATTGTCGGGGTGGGGGGGAAAGTCCTCCTAGAAGATCTCTGTTTGTGAAGAGTATTAGCTTATTACTAGAAAGGAGTTCTTTCCTCTTGGTCAACAAAAACTAATGTGTCTGATGCATAGATAGCTGAAAGCAGGATTGTGGCAATTTGAAAACCAGCCTTTGATGTTTAAATTACACACGATCATCATTCAAGGCTTTTAATAGAAAAGTAACTTTTTGTGGAAGTCACACCTGGCAGCAGTTGGAGTCTACTCCTAGTTCTGTACTCATGGGTTGTCCCTGTGAAAATCATGGGGTGCTCAGGGTATCAAAATTCAATTCCCAGTGATAGGAATCAAACACTGGTTGGTGGAATGGCAAGCAAGTGCCTTAACATTTCAATTCCCATTGGGAATGCCATCTACTTCAGCCATTATGGAAAACTATATAAAGATTCCTTAAAAAAATGGAAATTGAGGTCCATATGATCCAGCTATACCACCTCTAAGGATACACCCTAGAAACACAAAAACACAATACAAAAATGCCTTCTGAACACCTATATTTATTGAAGAGCTATTTACAATAGCTAGAATCGGGAAACAATCCAGATGCAAGACAACAGATGAATGGCTAAAGAATCTGGTACACAATGGAATTCTATGCTGCTGTCAGGAGAGATGAAGTCATGAAATTTTTCTATACATGGATGGATATGGAAACTATTATGCTGAGTGAAATAAATCAGAGAGAGAGATAGACACAGAATAGTCTCATTCATTCATGGGTTTTAAGAAAAATAAAAGGGACACAAACAAACCCATCTCACAACAGTTCTCCACTGGAGAACTATTATAAAATACAACTTGTCTGCTCAGAGTGGTAATAGGACAGGGTTGCTTACCTTGCATGTGGCCAAACCTGAGTTCAGTCTCTGGTACCACATATGATCCTCTCAGCTTATCCAGAATTGATTCCTGAACATGGAGCTGGGAATGTCCTCAACCCTGAACATCACCCCTGAACATTGTGTGGCCCAAAATCAAACAAAAAGGGGGGAAGAACTAAAATTTGTATGGCATATGTGATTACCTCACCAGGGAAAATATACTAGGAAACTATTGGAAATAAACTATTTTATCCAAAGAATTCTAATTTTTTTTTTTTGCTTTTCCCTCCTTCTTAGGGGCACAACTGCGAGTACTTGGTGTTTATTCACAGCCTGGTGCTTAGAGATTACTCCCATGATACTCAGAGGACAGTGCCAGGACCAAATTCAGGGTTCCTCAAGGCAAAGCATATGCTCGAGCCCCTTGAGCTCTTTTTCCGACACTTTAGTGTGAATTTTGATCAGAATAGTGTGAGGCAAAGTCTTCCAAACTGAGAACAGAGTTGCTAGGTGGAAGTACAAAAATGTAATAGAAATTAATGCAATGGTTCTTATAGTTTCCAAATTCAAAGCCAAAGCATCAGAAACCCAATAGAAGTCCATTTTTATCCTAGCATAAAATCAATGTTTATATAGTTAATAGTCTAAAACCAATTGTTTAATTTTTATAAATGTGTTTGCTTTATTTTTAATTCAGAAAGGTATTCATTCCTATGAAATAAATAATAACAGAGCAAAGAGCTCAGCTTTGGTCATTTATTTATATCAAAATAGGATAAGAATCAGCTCCATATTTCATTCAACTTGCTTTTGTATCCATGGAGTTTACTTAGCTCTGAATTTTGCTTTAATATTGATCTTACCCTCTTCACTCCTTCCTGAGCACAGTAGTGTGTTCACTGTGCTCTAAAGAGACAGAAATGGCCCCAGAAGTTGATGGGGACTGGTATAAGGTATGCCCCATCATCACAGTGATGTGTATACTGTAGTGCTTGGTGCATTGTAGGCCTAAGTAAGTCTTTATCGAATGAGCAAGTGAATACATTTGAAGATGTTATTTGTAGATCATAAGTGTTCTGATATGTAGGATGCCATCTGCCTCCAGAATTCATTCAAGGCATATTTAGATTTTGATGGAAATATGACTTTGCCTTTATAGCTAAATAACAATTTCATTAGGTGAGAAAAGTTGCAAAAATGTAAAATGAAGTATAAAATTTGCTCTACCAGGTGCCATCACACATAAGAGATGGCCTTCCTGTGTCTGATGCCCACCTTACTCTGTTATAATAATCAGCAATTTTTCAGGTGAATAGAGGAGATTGCTGTTCTCACTATGGTTATATCTTTTCATATTAATTTTAACATACATTCAGAAGAAGGTATTTTAATTTTCCTACCAGATAAAAACTATAAAGAAAATCTTATTCTTTATTTTTAGGATAAAAGTGAAAAATGTTCAATCTCTTTTGAAAGGTTATGATTCAATTATGTAATATATTAGGAAATGCACTCATCAGGTATTCTAACACATATCCACCTTTTTTATGATATTTTATTACAATAATTCAATTTTTAAATTAATTTTAGCATATTAAGAACTGATAATATAGCATCTTTGTCATGGCATATTTCTTTAGAATTGAAATATCAAGTCTCAGATAGTACTTTATAGTAAAAATGAGTTTTTAACTTAGTTTAATTTTTCCCCTTATTGTTTGATTTTTTGTCATGATAATAACAAGTAACGCATATGATAAGTTATGTAACTAATGCTGAAAAAAATTTGAGATCAAGAAACAGATATTAGGAAAATACTTTCTTAATATTTTTATTATTCAGTTGTATTTTATTAAGATTTTTCTCTGAAAGCATCAGCATAGCTACCTATAACAAAAGTTAAGCCAGCATAAAACAAAAGAAATGGCAGCTGCAAAAATATTTAGAAAATTGCCCTGAGTCTGCTTCTCAATTTTGAAAGATATAAGCTATTACTTGATTAACATCTTTAATGAACAGTGACCATTGTGGGAATCAGATTTTCCCTCTCAGGTTCTCAGTCAATAAACAAAGTAAGAAAGACAGAAAGTCTAGAGAGGGACATGAGTATTGTACCCTTGGCAAATGAATAAGAAGTCGGATCTCTCATGAATGTAATACTGACAGGGCAGATGGAGTGGACTGTGGGAGAATTTTGTTATCATTTTCTAGTAAGTTTAGGTAACATCCAGTGGAGCCAATGTTGGCCTGGGAATCATAAAGGGGAAAGAAGAGAAGCAGTTTCTTTTCTGCTTTTCTCACAACCCCAAAAGAATAACTCCATGGTGACCATCTCCACCCTTTTGGCCAGATCCCTACATGCTGGTATGCGCAGCAAGAAGATACTTTCTATGTAGGCTCCCTAAAGGGGAGAGCAGCCTCTCTATCCTCTGGGAGCTTACCTGATGGTGAGATTTATTCTAAATTAAGTGGCTCTGTCCACATGCCTACCTGTTGTTAGATCACAATTATTTATCTTTTAGGAAAGAAAACATGAAATGCAACCACTGTTTTGAGCAAGACCTACCAGAGAAAGAAGCTTAGAAATATGCAGTTATAGTAGAATATAGTCCAATTCAGCCTTCACTAATAGAAGGCTTCAGCTATCATTTATCTACAACTCTCAGAACAATGGCAGTTTAGCATTAATCTATATGTTTAATTGATGTTCCTGGATTTGCACATTTTGCAGTAGTATGGGTAGGATTGATGACCTTACACATACAAAGCAAAAGCTCTACTACTGAGCTACATCTTAGACCATTTATCTAAGCTCGTTACAATGGTAGAAACATTATTATGCCTTCTTTAGCCCCTCTGCTTACCCATAGCCTGTAATGAATGAAGCAAGACACACTATTTCATTCTGTATAAATACTGAGACTTTTTATTCATTACATGAAAAGTGAAAGAAAGGGAGCTAGAGAGATAGTATATAGGAAATACAGTATTTGTCTTGCAAAGCCACTTGGGCCATAACCCTTGTATGGTCCCCAGCACCATATATGGACCCCTAAGTAGAGTTAGGAATTTTTCTTCCATCTCTTTGGGCCACACCTAAGTGTCAGGACTTATTCCTGTCTCTGTGCTCAATGATCACTACTGCCAGGCTTTGGGGAAAATTTAGTCTCCTAGGGCCTGCATGCAAGGCAACTGCCCTACCTGCTATACTATCACTCTGACCACAGTTAGGGATTATTCTTGAGAACAGGGTAACAGATTCTAAGCACAACTGACTATGGTCAATACCCTTCTCCCTCCTACTTTCACTGCCACAAAAGAAAATAGAAAGGAAATTACTGGGGAAATACTGGATAGATCTATTCTTCTTGCAAAGAGAAACAAAAATTTCAAAAAAATCCTGGTCTTTTTAGTGGAAGATCCTAATACTTGGTAGTTAGGACTACTTCTCTAAAAATAAGATAAGAGAGAGCACCTAAGCCAGAAAATCAATAGAACCTAATGTTACAATGACTATTTGAATACTCTTGATTTATATGGATAATGTTGTTTGCATAAATATTGGTGCATAACTATGTCAGACTTAAAATTATGACAATATGCCAATGAAGGGCCATACAACAAGGAAGAAGTAAAAGTTATGAGTGTTCGGTTTCCAATCAGTTTCATGAATATTTAAGCTTAAAGAGTTAACATCTAATAGTTAAAGTAACATCTAAAAAATAAAATAAAGTAACATCTAATAGTTAAAGTAGCTTGTAGTGATGTTTGTAGTTGTTTCTTTCCCGAATATCTTCTGCCACAATGAACACTACAGTAATTCAAGTTAAGCTCATTTTATATTAGCAGATTTTACAAAATGTGTTTCAGGCAGGGAGAAAACGCCAAATAAAATTTGTTAACAGTAATTGGCTTGGCCTCTGACTTAGAAGCTTGGCCTCTGACTTAGACACTTGGCCTCTAGCTATATGTATCATTTTAAATTCATCAATTTGCATAGATGTGATGTAATATAGAAATGCAATAATGTATGTTTGTTGGAGTATCTTTGTCTTGGTCAAAGACTAATGTTTGAGTTGACAATTCCTAAACTACCAATTATGAAGTGTCAGTGCTCATATGAAGGTATATGCAGATAAAATCAGGTCTGAGGGGATACATCTCCGAAGAAATGTGTAATATCTAATATTTACACAGCTTTAATTTTGCATCAGTTCTAATCCATTAGCTCATTCTAACTTCCCATACAACTGTCATAGAATAATTGTCTAAAGACAGTTAGTAGGGTTTGGTGTCAGGATCTGATCCTAGTCTTTCTGGCTCATCATTTTACGTTAACTCCTCTACTAGACTATTTCTCATATTTCAGGTAGTGATTCCTTGAGCAGTAGGATGTCACATGATGGAATATTGTGAAAGTATAGAAGAGAGAGGTCAGGGTCACACTCCAAATCTCAAGAGTTAAATGTCTTCTGAATTCAAATTCAGATGTATCTCTCTGTAGTTCCATGTTCATTCATATTTGCTGCCACATAAAGGGTTTTTGATGCTAATTGTGGGATATCTAAAATTTTCATGCAATGCAGTTTGTGTCGATTTTCACTCAGTCAAAATTATTCAAATTCCTCATTTGGTCATTATTTACATCCTCCTTTATTTATTCAAATTACATCAATAAAGCCTTATCCTCTCTATTGAGTGGCATCTCTGGAAGTTCTTCAAAGAGATAAATAATACATTCTGTTTTGAAAAAAAAGATTGTCTTTCTTTTATTTCAAATGCTCTCCTAATCAAATGAATTTGAAAAATAAGTAAAAGTTACTAAAAGAGGGTTAGAGAAAAATAGAAGATGAAAATGTTTTCATTTCTTCTTAGAAAACAACAAAATACAAGTGTGAGACTAGAACTACAGTATGGTGGGTAGGATGTTTGCTTACATGTGGCCAACCTGGGTTCAATATTAGCATCCCATATGGTCCCCCAAGCACAGCCAGGAGAAACCATTGAACACTGCCAGATGTGGCCCCAAAACAACAAACTAACCCCTCCAAAAGTGTTTCTTCTTCTTAATCTTAATATATAGAATAAAGAACAAAGCCTATAGTCTTCTGTGATTTTTTCAGCTATGAAATAGGCTTAGCAGACAAAGAGATTTCTTTACCCAAACAGTATTTGCATTCTGCTGTTTCTTTCCTTGCTCTACAGATCCCTAAAAGCTGGAAGGCCCAGTGTCACTTAAAGAGTTCTCTGTCCCATCTGATCTCAAGCACTGACTTGGGTACTGAGAAAACTACTAATCATTAGTTCCTATGCAGAACCTGCTGACTTCTTATTGTAATACTGTTAAAAAGTTTTCTTTACTGGAGCAAATATATTCCATTTGGATTATGTCATGAATTTCATCTGAAATAATGAGACTTTCAGTAGCTTTTGTGTGTCACCTCTTTTTTTTTTTAAGCACACTTGTCTGGTGGCACTGAGAATACTTCCTCACTGAAAATGGATCCATTTACAGTCAATAATAGGTGGCTAGTGTTCATTTTACTTGGGAAAACTAAAATGTGAACCTTTTATCCTATTATACTGATCCACTGGCTTCAGATTATCTGATTCTCTAGCTTCTCATTTTCTCCTGTATCTTAATGCTATTATTGACAAGAATTCTGTTGCTAATGGTTTCAGAAAATAATACATGTACTTTCAGTCTCTACTTCTATTTTTATGTTTTGTCTGATTTAGCTAGACTTTGATATTTATTCCAAGTGTTGTTTTTTTGTGGATAAATGTGAGAAGCTGCAATGACCATCTAGATTTATTTTCAGTGCCCTTAATTTTGCTACAAGAAATTGTTGCTACTATTTTAACTATGAGTTATGAGTGAAAAACATTTCAAAATATATGATTTGTTTTCTTTTAGTGATATCTTTAGATATTATAGCATTTGTATTATATAGATTTGTATATGTAAATAGATTTATATACATACTTAATGGTAAATTTTTAAATTTAAAATTTTTTAAATTAAAATTTTAAAATTGGTAAAAATTTTAAGTATGATTTTATTTTGAATGAAAACATTTTAGAGTCAACTGTAACAATATACTTTGTCAAATTCCCAAATCACATTATATTTATTTTTTTGCATACATTTTCATATTAGAAAAACAATTTCAAACCTATTTTGTCAAATAAAAATGTAAAAAGAATATGTAAATAATTTTGTACTTATGTATTCATTTATCAACTTTCAGTTTATGGTTATCTTTTGAAAGATACATTTTAGAGAGACTTTCTATATTCTGGAACAAACCTTACTACTTTTAGGATCCATGGAATTTTATTTATTTATTTATTTATTTTTGAGTGCCAATTTTATTTAAAGGACTATATGGATTCTGAGAGACTACTGTGAATAACTGTGCATAGTTTCTGGACTCATGGAACCAATTTTACATTTATGATGAATGTGCCTGAAAAACTCCGACTATTATTCTTTAGGTGTTTTTCTAGGAGCAATTCTCTTTTTTGTTGAACTAGAAAAAATGTATAGATATGCTCTTAGATATTTCCTCCAGGTGTTCCATATTTCTTTCATGCATAAAAGAAAATCATAAATTCAGAAGCTATGTTTTCTTTGTCATGGTGTTTTTCACACTAGTGTTTCTTTGGTTGGCTTACTAAGACCAAAATTCAGGTTTTGCATTGCTTCAAAAGTAATTTTTGATAAGGTGTTTAATTAGAGCCCATTTGTCACCGAGGCATGGTTTCAAATTCCATTGTGCAGAAAAGTCTCAGAAAACTCAATTAAAAGCATCTAAAAATGACCCAGGAATTCTCACTTTCTTTAATTCTAAAATGTCCTACACTATAGTTCTCTGAACATACTTCTGGTTAGCACTGAAATTATCACTTGATTCCTATTTTCAAGATGGGTCAACTCAGATGTAGCACAATGATTTTCAACCATTTTATTATGTCTGAGATCTGGCACCAACCCATAATCCAGCAGCTGATTTAGGAGTTTATCATTAGTTTCTCAAAGGGGTCTGTAGAATATCATGATACTTTTAAGAAAGTCTATTTAGAAATAGAAGAGAGCGAACTGGTAAAAATCACTCCAAGAGATGGTAGCAAGAGTACATGGTTCTTCAGAGCAATAGGAAACATTATTTAGCAGAAATAGTACCACTGTCATCCAAAACAGTATAACCTAAACAGTTAAATTTCAGAAAATACAAGAAGTTAATAGATATCTTGATCAATATTTTATTGGTTAAAAAAAGTTGAAAAAGTAGGTTAAAAGCATATATACATTATCATAGAGTAAAGTTAAAGTATTGATTTCCATGAAACACTTTAAAGAGTGTTTTGTGTATAGTAATTTCCATACCTATTGGCTCATAGAATCCTCTTCAAATTATTTATTTACTTGAGAAATAAATTTCTCAATAGAAACAACTCTTCAGAACAACATAAATATGTATCATAACTCATGAAGATAAAATCTATGTTCTATATAATCTAAGTAATAGGAAAGTTTAGAATTTTATATCAGATCTTAGAAATACATTATTGAAATTATATGCAGGGAAAAAAAATCAATATTATGTAGTTAATATTTTGATGTTAGTTGATGTTAATCTAAATTGGAAATGTATTTTTTATTTTATAATATTTAGGGATTAAAGAGAATTTTTAGTTACTTAAATGACCAAGTTTACTCTAAATCAGGGGTCTTAAACTCGTGGCCCACGGGCCATTTGTGGCCCTCCATACAACATTTTGTAGTCCTCGGCCGGCCTTCAAATATCGCAGTATTCGCAATTATTCACTTACCAAATAATTGCAATAAAAATCGCATTAGTAAGAAAAAATTCGCATTAAACATTCACATACCCCTAGCAGTTCCGTTTGGAGTATGCAAACGTTTAATGTGATTTTTTGCGATTTTTTTCTTACTAATGCGATTTTTTATTGCGAATATTCGGTAAGCGAAACTTCTTATGCGACCCTGCCTCACCCCGACTTTGCCTCCTGCGGCCCCCAGGTAAATTGAGTTTGAGACCCCTGCTCTAAATGAAAGCAGTAATATTTATTTCAGATAAATGATTACTTATTGATGGCCAACTAAATGTAATTTTACACATGTGTGTCCAAAATTACTTGAGCAAAAAATTCATAATGATTAAAATAAAACTGAGTAAATCAAAACCAGATTGACATTTGTAGGGAAAGGAAACCCATATACGAATTGTTTCCATGTAGGGTTTTCTGGAGAAAAGACTTGCAGAAAAGGAACAAACAGAATCTTTTTTTTCCTATTTTCTTTTTATTTTTTTGGACCGCACCCGTGATGCTCAGGGGTTACTCTTGACTATGTGCTCAGAAATCACTCCTGGTTTGGGGGGCCATATGGGACGCTGAGGGATGGAACCATGGTCCGTCCTAGACTACTGCCAGCAAGGCACACGCCTTATTGCTCCATGCCACCTCTCCGGCCCCAAATAGAATCTTTTTTAAAAAATAAAAAAAGGGTAGGGGGTGGAGAGTAGGGCATTTGCCTTGCACTCAACTGATTCAGGACAGACAGTGGTTCAAATCCCAGCATCCCATATGGTGCCAAGCCTGCAAGGAGCGATTTCCGAGTGCAGAGCCAGGAGTAATGCCTGAGCGCCACAGGCTGTTACCCGCAAAACCAAAGAAATAAATAAGGAAAAAATTTTAGGCTGGTCCAATGGCAGTGGTTTATCAGAACTTATTAATGTTAGTATCGCAGAAGTTGGTATATAGCCCCCTCACTGCTCAATTTGACTGGTTTAAAAAATTTTTAAGTAGAGAATAATTTAGTTTAAAAAAATTAAGGGAAATGTCTAGAAAAAAACCCTTCTTTCTGTGGCAACAGTCTATAGGATAGAAAAATCCATGTTTTTAGATAAATAGAAATTCTAACACACTTGTAAGATATTGTGCATCTGTCCTGGATAGATAGCACAGCGGCGTTTGCCTTGCAAGCAGCCGATCCAGGACCAAAGGTGGTTGGTTCGAATCCCGGTGTCCCATATGGTCCCCCGTGCCTGCCAGGAGCTATTTCTGAGCAGCCAGCCAGGAGTAACCCCTGAGCACCGCTGGGTGTGGCAAAAAAAAAAAAGAAAAAGAAAATATTGTGCATCTATCCCCTCACCTTTACCCCCATCTCTTAATTTAGTATCTCCTGAGAGCAGTATCTCTCATATAGGAAACACTGATTAGGAGTGTAAACCAGCCTTTCAGTCTACATAAACAAAGCAATCAAACAAACCAATCAAACAGACCAAGTAAGAATCCAACAATGAGTAATGAAACAATATATTTATCCTCTCTGAGGACTTGATTATTCTAGTCAAACCTTTGTTTTCTTCTGCATATCTATATATCTATATATATGTATGTATACACACACACACACACACACACACACACACACACACACATATATATATATATATATATATATATATATATATATATATATATATATATACTATGTTTTCTGAAGAAAGTTCTTGGGGCTGTTTAGATATAGATGTGAATGTAAATGGGTTCATATCAATTTAGTTTTTCATATCAACTAGTTTTTTGTGGATATTGTCAGGGATTTTTTTATGAGGAGTACATAACCACAATTGGGCCTTACTTCTGGTTGTGCTCTCAGGAATCACTCCTGACAGTGTATGGGGGACCATATGGGATATTAAGAGATACACCCAGATTGAATATATACAAGTCAAATGCCTAACACCTGTACTATCGTGATGTCGATTTTTTCTCATACTATTATTAATGCATATTTATTGTTAAAATGCTGATGTGAGGGTATGAAGCAAAGGCACAGCTGTAGGGTATTTGCCTTGCACACGGCTGACCCAGGATGGACCACAGTTCAAACGCTGACATTCCATGTGGTCCCTAAGCCAGGAGCGATTTCTGAGCATATAGCCAGGAGTAACCCCTGAGTGACACCGGGTGTGGCCCAAAATCCAAAAAAAATGCTGATGTGATTCAAATATCATAATTATAAAAGAGGGGATTATATAAGAGGGGATTTTTCCTCTGAAACTGTTCTGTTTTGTTTTGTTTTTTATTGTTTTTTGTTTTTATTTTTGTTGTTGCTTTTTTTGTTTTGTTTTGTTTTTTGGTGCCCCCCTCTGAGGTCTTAAATTGTTCTTATAAAAGTAATAGATCTCACAATTACACAGAAATTATTTTTAGCCATCATAGCATTAAAATATCTATAACTTACTTTGCTTCTTTTAATAAGATAGGGACAATTCTTTAAAGTGTTGGAGATTCCTTTTTTCTAGTCTTTATTTTAATAAAAACTTTTGGTTTATCTATTGGTATTACCTATATAATACTTTGTGATTTTTATTATTGAATATTTTAGATATAAATTTTTTTTGGATATATGACATGCAAATATTTTGTCCCATTCAGTTAGGCCATCTTTGTTTTGATGAGGTTTCCTTTGCTATGGAGTTTATTAAATCAATTTAGTGCCATTTGTTTATTTTTAAATTTATTTCCCCTGCTATTAGCTACATCTCTAAGATTATCAAAGAGTTTGATACCTATTCTTTATGTAATATATGGTTTCAGATTGTATACCAAGTCATTAATCTATTTTCCATTTTTTGGGGTAGTGGTTCAGTTTTATTCTTTTGAATATAAATATAATTGCCCTGTCTTTCCAAAACCATATATTAAATTACTTTATTTGCTCTCTTCTATTCTCTTGGTTCCTTTTGTTGTAAATTCAGTTGTCCATAAACTGTGATTTTATTTTTGAACCTTTAATCCTATTCATTGATTTATGCATCTGTATTTATTTGAATATTTTGAAATCTTAACTACTATTACTTGGTAATATAGTTTGCATTGGAATTATGATACTTCCATTTTGTAATCTGAAAGTGTTCTTGCTCATTTTTTATTGTATTGTAATTATAGGTAAATTTTGTTTTCTTGTTCTATTTTTTGTTGTTGTTGTTTTTTCGGGCCACACCCGTTTGATGCTCAGGGGTTACTACTGGCTAAGCACTCAGAAATTGTCCCTGGCTTGGGGGGACCATATGGGATGCTGGGGCATCGAACCATGGTCCTTTCTTAGTTATCGCTTGCAAGGCAGACACCTTACCTCTAGCACCACCTCGCTGGCTTCTTTTTCTATTTATGTTAAGAATGCTACTAAAATTTTGACAGAGATGAAATTAAAACAGGACACTGATTATATAGTCATTTCATTATATTAATTTTCCATTGCCTGAGCTTGAAATATATTTCCAACTCTTTTTAACTGTGTCTTTTTTTTATATAATAATGTCTGATAGTTTTCAATGTATAGGTATTTCATTTTAAAATAATATATTTCCAGGATTGTTCATTTTTCCATGATATAGTAAATGTATATTTGCCTGATTTATCTTTCTGTTTGTTTATTATTTATATGTAGAAAATAACAGATTTTCATATATTAATTTTAGACTTCTACTTTACCTATAGTTGCTTATTATTTCCAGTGTTATTTTCTAGCATATCAAATGGATACATTTTTATGCATTTATTTTCTATTTATATTATGTCATCTGCAATCAACGATGATTTTATTTCTTCATTTCCAAATTAAGTTCCCCTTCTATCTTTTCTCCCATTTTATCATCTTGCTTGTACATTTAACTAGATTGATATTAGAGATGGAATCACATAGATTTTTCTGATTCTTGCTGAGGAAAAAAAAACTTACATTTTTCTCTCTTTACAGTTATTCCTGAATGTGTACAGAAAGGAAAAAATTTCTCCCTCTCCTTGGATGAACTAAAATTCTTATCACATCTCATAAAAACCCTTTTGAAGATGGAGAAAAACATTCAAGAATTGTTTGAAGAAATGTTTTTCTCACTCAGGATACCCACGAATACTTCAGGTAATATGTGTATTTGGAGCCAGAGAGAAAGAACAGTGATAAGGCACTTGCCTGGCATATGACCGATCTGGGATCAATCCCCAGCCCTGCATATGTTCCCACAGCCTCAAAGCCTCAAAAGGAATAGGCCGTGAGTTGTACGGGGTGTAGCCTTATAGAACACAAAACAAAACAAAACAAAAAGGTGTGTGTGTGTGTGTGTGTGTGTGTGTGTGTGTGTGTGTGTGAATCTAAATCTAAGAATCCTTTATGGTCTGCCCTTCTACAACAAAACTGTTATTTTTAAGTGTGATTTGTTTATTTAAATAAGAAATAAGTATAGTGTGCATCATGGATTTACATTTTTATTTCTTTTTTCAATTATTAGTAGCTTTTATTTTATTTTTCTTTACTTTTTCTTTCTTTCTTTTTTTGATTTTTGGCCCACAGCTGGTGAGTCTGAGGGGTTACTCCTGCCATGCACTCAGAAATTACTCCTGGTTTGAGGGACCATATGGGACCCCGGGGAATTAAACTGCAGTCTATCCTAGGTCAGCATGTGCAAAGCAAATGCCCTACTGCTTGCGCCACTGCACCTGCCTTTTATTTTATTTTATTTTATTTTGGTTTTTATCATACTATCTTTTTTACATATCCCAGAAATGAATGCAATTATTCTGTCTGTCCCTCTTCATCTGACTCATATTGCTGAGCATAATCCTTTTCATATCTATCCATGTATTAGAAATTTCGTGGATTTGTTTTTTCTAATAGCTATGTAAATATACTACAGTTTACATCTGCAGTGTTCAGGGGTTTCTTCTGACTCTACACTGAGAAATCGTTCCTGGCAGGCTCGGGGGAACATATGGGACACCGGGGTTCGAACCACAGTCTTTCTGCATGCAAGACAAATGCCCTACCTCCACGCTATCTCTCCGACCCCAATTTTAATTAAATTTTATTTATTAAATTTTATTTTATTCTTTATTTTATTTAAACATTATGTCAACAACATTGCTCAAAATACAGTTCTGGGTTTTTTTCAGTTACATAATTGTTTATGATTAAAGTTGCCTCTATTCAATTTTCCTTCTCTCTCTCTCTCTCTATCTATCTCTCTCTCTTTCAAACTCTCTCTCTCTTCCTCCCTTTTCCATTTACACATTATGGTTTGAAATAGTGTTAGTGAAGAAGTATTATGTATATTAGTTTATCTTCTTTTAACACCCATTTCTTGTCCAGAGTGATCATTTCTCACTATCAGCATCATAGTGTTTTCTTCTCTGCCCTAAATGCACTTCCCCTCTGTTATGGTAAGCTTCCTTCTATGTACTGGTTCTCCTGACCCTCATCTCTAATGTCTCCAGTTATTATTATCATACTATCTTTTTTTCATATCCCACAAATGAATGCAATTATTCTGTCTATCCCTCTTCATCTGACTCATTTTGCTCAGCATAATACTCTCCATATCCATCCATGTATTGGAAATTTTGTGGATTTGTTTTTTCTAATAGTTATGTACATGTACTACAGTTTCTTTACTCACTCATCTTTACTCGGGAACTTGGGTTGTTTCCAGATTGAGGCTATTGTGAGTAGGGATGCAAGAACATTAGAATGCAGAGGGCATTTGTGCATTGTGTTTTGGACATCTAGAGCATATTCTTTGGAGTGGTATTGCTGGGTCATTGGAAACTCAATTTCTGGATTTTTTTTTGGAGGAATATCTAAATTGTTTTACCAAAAGGCTGTAGCAATTGACATTCCCACCAACTGTGAACTCTTTTTTTTTTTCTCACCACATCTGTGCCAGCACTGGTTGTTCTTGCTCCTTTTGATGTATGCCAGACTCTGGTGTGATTTAATATCTCGTTGTTTTGATTTGCATCTTCCTGATAACTAATGAGGTGATTCTTTTTTTCATGTGCATTTTGGTCATCTGTATTTCTTCTTTGAGAAAATGTCTGTTCATCTCTTCTTCCCATTTTTGGATAATGTTAGATATTTTTCTTGTTAAGTTCTATCAGTGCCTTATATATCTTACAGATCAACCCCTCATCAGATGGGTACTAAGTGAATTGTTTCTCCCATTCCATGGGCAGTCTTTGTATCCTAGTTATTGTTTCCTTTGAGATGTAGAAGCTTCTGAGTTTGATGTAATCCTACTTGTTTATCTTTGGTTCTTCTTTGTCAGTGTCTTTTGCTGTCATGGACTGTTCTGATATCAAGGTCTTTAATTCGTTTTGACTTGTTGGATTCTGTTTTCTAGAATTTTGTAGAGAATCTTAGCATTTGCTCTTATTTTGTTGAGGATCTTTGCATCAAAAATTTTGACTAGGGGCCGGAGAGATAGCATGGAGGTAGTGAGTTTGCCTTTCATGCAGAAGGACGGTGGTCCGAATCCCGGCATCCCATATGGTCCCCGTGCCTGCCAAGGGCGATTCCTAAGCATAAAGCCAGGAGTGACCCCTGAGTGCTGCCGGGTATGACCCAAAAACAAAAAAAAATTTTTTTTGACCAGTAATTCTCTTTCTCTGTCTCTCTCTGTCTCTCTGTCTCTGTTTCTCTCTCTGTCTCTCTGTCTGTCTGTCTCTCTGTCTCTCTCTGTCTCTCTTTCGCTCTCTCTGTCTCTGTCTCTGTCTCTGTCTCTGTCTCTGTCTCTCTCTCTCTCTCTCTCTCTCTTTCTCGTTGTCTGTTTGCTTTTGATATTAGGGTGATGTTAGCTCCATAGAAACTGGAGGTTTCTGTTTCTTCAGTTTCCTGGAAAAGCCTGAAAGGATTGGCAGTAGTCCATTTAAAGGTTTGAAAGAATTCATTAGTGAATTTATCTGGCCCTGAACTTTTGTTTTGGGGAAGACTTTGATTACCATTTCAATATCCTCAAGAGTGATAAGTCTGTTTAGGTATTCCACATCATCTTGGTTCAATCTTGGAAGGTTACAGGAATACAAAAATTTGTATTTTTTTCCATTTTTCCCAGTCTCTTTTTTTGTGGCATATAGATTCTCAAAATAATCTTTGATTATCTGTAGTAGCTATTGTGACATCTCCCTTTCATTTCTAATTATGTTTGTTCGGGCTCTCTCTTCATATTTGTACTTCATATATGTGTAAAGTTTCATAGATGTTTTAATTGACAAAGCATTTTAAATCAAATTTATATTATTTCCTTTATCGCAGATTAATTCATTTTAAATTCAATGAAATAGTTTGTTACATGGAAAAAACGTAGAAGTTGGAAGCTCTATTAGCTTCTCTTCTCCCAATAGGAGCCTAATTAACCTTGAGAAAATGTAGTTTCATTAGACTTCAGTTTTTTATGAAGTGTTTTTCATTTAAAATATGGTGTGGAACTATATGGTGGCTGTATGCAGCTACCCTGGCTTGGATCCATGGCACATGCGGTAACCCTTGAACCACTAGAAGTGGTCTCTGAGTGATTTCTTAGTAAGTCCTAAGCACTTCAGGGTTTGGCTCTTAAATAATCAAAAAACTTAAAAAATATAAAATAAAAATAAGAGATGGTGTATCTTTTGACTAATATCCCAATTTAATATTTAATATTAAACACTCAAGGTCAGAGAGATAGTTTAATGGATTAGGTGCTTGCTTTTACCATGGCTCCTCCTTATATTATGATGGTCTCCCCAAATACCTCCAAGACTTATTCCTGGAGGTGATCTCTGTAGTATAGTGCTAGGAGAAAGAGCCCTGTCAGTGGTGGCTATAAAACAAACAAAAATTTTAATAATAAACTCAACACATTTTATTCTAATTTATTGTTTAAGATTGCATGAGTGAAATGATTTAGTGAAATGATTTAAATGAAATCATTTAAAATTGTATGTTTTAAGTTTAGTTGAACTTAATAAATTCATGTATATAAAATGTTTTTATACTTTCAGGTAGAATTTAAAGACATACTAATCAAAGTATGATGTATATTTTCGTATCTAACTATTCAAAATTCCCTCTTATACATTACTATATATATGAAAACACATACTTTATGCATGTATATACATTAGATATAGAGATAGTTTATTTTGGGAAAATAGCCTTATATTATTTTTATTAATGATAACAGTTGGACTTAATTCAGTGAGTGAGAAAAGTAATTAATAATCATTTTGAATATTTCAACGCTAAAATGGATTTCTTATTTAAATATGCTTACTTCTGTTTTTCTTTATTTTGCTTAAGCAAAAAAAAAAAGATCATAAGATTGGAGTTTTTATTAAGCATGTTTTAACAGCCTATGTTTTAAATTATGTATAAATATCCCAGATAATTATAAAGTATATATAAAGTAAATAATTTTTTAATTTGGAAATAATTTGAAAAATTATAGACTGCCGTCTATAAATCTGACAATAAATTTAATATTTTTAAAATATTTGACAATACAACTTCATATAGTATAAAGTTCCTTTATATAGTATAAAGGAAGTTATAGTATATGATTACAAGTTTAAAGGAAGTTATAATATAAAACTCTAACTTTAAAGGGCCTTAAAAGTTAGTATGGGAAATAAGCATCATATTTGTCTTGCATGTTGCTGATACGAGTTTAATTCCTGGTATCATATCTGGTGCTTTGAGCCCACTATGGGTCCATTCTAGTACAGAGACAGGAATAGCCCCTGTGGTTTGTCCAACTCAACCCCCAACTTTAAGGATGAGTGAAAAAAGTAGATTTAATTAGCAAATTATATGAGACCTTAAAGGATCTTATAGATAGAATGACTAGGTCTAAAAGAGAGATCTAAATAGAGAAATATGGAATCCTAACATTTGATTGACATGTTGGTACCTTGAGCAATTGACATTTGGGTTTAGTAATCATTATGTTTGCTAAGATTTGACATCCTTCACTCATGTCCCTAGAAATATTTTTGGAGGAGTAGATTAACAGAGTAAATTCTAAAACACAAGACTCCTACACTTTGGACTCCTCTTATATTTGTCCTAGATCTGGCTTTTGAAAAGACGTCAATTCTAATAATTCTATTCTCCCTTATAGACAGCATGCTCAAGATTAGAATTGTGTCAGAAAGAAATAAAAAGATATAAAAATAAAGTGGTCAAATTTAAAGAAAAATTTTGACACTGATTTCAAAAAAAGGAGAAAAAGAAAATGCAAGTTCAACCACATAAAATTAAAATTTTTGATTAAAATACTCAAATATCATTTTGAGTCTTGAAGAATATATATTTGAAAAAATATTTATTATTATTGAATAAAATCAAAAGATGATGATATCATTTTGATATGACAAGCTCCAAAATTGTTACTATATAAGCAATGAACATATAAAAACAACTTTAGGGGCCGGGCGGTGGCGCTAAAGGTAAGGTGCCTGCCTTGCCAGCGCTAGCCTTGGATGGACCGCGGTTCGATCCCCCGGTGTCCCATATGGTCCCCCAAGCCAGGAGCAACTTCTGAGCACATAGCCAGGAGTAACCCCTGAGCGTTACCGGGTGTGGCCCAAAAACCAAAAAAAAAATAAAAATAAAAATAAAAACAACTTTAAATTCCATAAATAATAGTGTTTTTTAGAAATTCCTTATAAATTTCAGAGCATATGGAAGACATTTTGAAGGACAGGTTTAAGAATGTCTAAATACTAGAATATATCTTGTGATATATGTGTTCTTCATAGTTGAAATTAACTTTTTGGAGCAAATCTAAGACTGATTTAACCTGACATAGTTTTATGTAAATGGCTTCCTGAAAAGAATAATGTGGAGAGAAATTGTCAAGAAAATCTTAAATGTTTTATTTAGTGTAGCCAAACTAATCAATTCTTATCAAAAGCTTTGGTTTCTTAAAGCAGGAAAGAAAAGATTCCTTGAAATGAATGATTAAAGAACCCAAATTAATCTTACGTATCCTGATAGTTAATGTTTTACTTAGAAACCCTTTGTGGCAGAGAACGGGGAAAATAGATGAAACAATTTGGTTTCTTTTGTATTTCTTTTGATTGGAGCATATTTTGCTAATAAAGATCTTGGAAAGAGTTGACTATTATGTCTATATAACCAAAACAATGTGATGAAAGTAATTTTTGCCATTGTCCAGATGTTTTAAAAAATATCCAGGTGCTTAACTTCACATAGAGAAAAAATGAAGATCATTAGCCAAATATTTTCCTTTTTCCTTTGATATTTACCTCCTTTCTGTAGACTTGGCCACATTGGCCATGATTTTAGAAATTTGAATATGGCACAAAAGATTTTGTGGAAGCACAAGAAATATTTTTCTGAGGAAAAAATAGATTTACTTATTATTTTTATTTGTTATTGTTTGGGCATGATTTTATGGTATTCTATTTTGGTTATTTCATAAATTTATAGGACATTATTTGACTGGTACAGTGACTTACTGTATTTCTTTGAGGTCATCACATCTTATGGCTTGCCCTTGGGTTTGATTTATGGGGCATTTCTAATATGCCTTGAGAATAAAGTTGTTTGGGGGCAGTTCCTCAATCTTTCCAAAGGTGGCATCTGAGATTTATCTAAACCAGGAGGCTTCTTGGCCATCATTTTTCTTTAGACCCAGCAATGACAAAGAGCAATGGCTGTTTCAATTGGATGTAAGAACACTTAGGGTTTGTCTCAGAAGAATCAAAGATTTCAGATCTTCTGAAAGATTGTTTGTACTCTTAGGGGGTCTTAAGAGGGGTCAAATGGCTTCTAAGAGTTCCTTAGCTGGGTGGTTAAGGGATTGTATTAGGGAGGCGTATGTAGTTAAGGTAAAGAGGCTCCTAGGGTTTGTAAAGCTCATTACACTAGGACTTTAGCTGTTTCTTGGGCAGAGAGGTCGAAGGCTTCCACATTGGAAATTTGCAAGGTGGCCACCTGGGCTTCTCTTCATACTTTATCATAGTATTATCTCTTGGATGTAGTCTCTTCTACAGATTCGGCTTTTGGTGGGAGGTTGCTTGTGAGCCAGTAAAGAACAGTAAAGAAAAGAAAGACTTGTAGTTCCCACTTAGAGCTGCCAACAAGGCAAGTTGCTTTGTAGTGCACACAATGGGAGCCTATGAAGACCAATTTGGGTGTGAAAGTGGATGTCACAGGGAAGTACTGCCAACCTCTACTCTCTATGAAAGAAAGCAGCAGTGTTGAAACTAACCAGAAGTGCAAAATGAACCACAGCGAACTCTGTAGCGGGAGGCGGCGCATCAGCTGGCATTTCTGTGACCCTTTGCACTCTACCTACATCCTTCATGTAGGCGTTTTCTTCAATAGACATTATAACTGTACATTACGTATTATTAGTTATATTTTAGTGTGATGAGCCAGAGACCACCTGCTCTAGGTAGTGCTAATAATTTATCTATAGTTTCACTATATTTTGAATAAGTGAAATAATATATAAAATGCTCAAAGAGCTCATATTTTTACAATACTAAACTTTGAAAATGACAATGCAGATAAATATAAAAGTGCCATCACTTGTTAAAACCATGAAATTAATAGTTAAGATTCTCACTAATCTGCCTTAAAATGGTCTCTTTCCATTCTCTCTAAGAACTGAGATGGAGGGAATAAATTTAAATTTGAGGGAATATATTATATTTTGAATATTATTATATTTGCTTAGGGATTTTCTAGCTTCACTATAAAACTGGTCATCATCAATGGGTTTCAAGAGGGGCAGAGAAATGGCACAGCGGTAGGGCATTTGACTTGCATGCAGCCAATTCGAACAGAAGGTGGTTTGAATCCCATCATCCCATATGGACTTCTGAGCACAGAGCCAGTAGTAACCCCTGTATATTCCGGGCTTGACCCAAAAACCAAAAATAAAATAAAAAAAAGAAAAAGAAGTAAGAAGTTTCAGAAACTGATATATATGTGTGTAGATATACATAGAGAGATACATATATATGTATATTCATCCATGTTAAAATAGCACAATCACCTTGTCAAAAATTAAGTGTTTTCCACTTCTTTGTCTAGCTTTAATTTTCATATAAATTTAGCAATGTTTAAATAGTATAATGTACCTTGCATCCTGTGTAGAATTTCTGTTCACTAACAGTCAGACCTATATCTAATTTTTCTAACCACTCAAAATAACTCTTCATTGCATGTTCTATAACTTAGCCATCTATGTACTAACGGATGTGTAGGGTTCTTTCCCCCTTTCATTTGTCACCACACACACACACACACACACACACATACACACACACACACACAATACAGTGGAGCAAACTTTTTTGAGCTTATATTTACACATATATATCTGGGCAGTAAAATTTAAAAATGAAATCGCCAACCAAAAAGATATGATCATTAAGAAAGTAAAAAAGAAAATAAGCTTTAATCTGAAGAAAAATATTTTTAAAACTTATCTGATAAGATATTTGTCTTTGAAATATATAAAGAACTTATGATTCAACAAGAGAACTAAGTTGGTTTGAAGAATGGGCAAAGAATCTGGAAATATACCTCATCAAAAGCAGATACAGAGATGGCAAATAAGCCTGGAGAAAGTTGCTCAATATCATATTTCACCAGGAAAATAAAAACTAAAACAAAGAAAGACAACTTTACATTTATTAGAATAGCTATAAAAAACCGTTGATTAATAACACCAAATTCTGGCAAGTATATGTAGAAATAGGAACTGTCATTCATAGCTGATAGGAATGTAAATTGTACAATCTCTTTGGAAGATGGTTTGGTTCTATTTTAACAAGCAACAAAGATATCCTTCAGTAGACTGAATGAGTAATGGTATATTATTTAATTATAAGATGAAATGAGATATCAAGTCATGAAAAGATAGAGGAAATTTAGTGCATATATTAAATATGTTAAATGCATATTTTAAAATGGCAAAGTGAAAGATGCCAATTGAATAAACCTAGGTATTATTTGAGTCCATCTGTATAATATTCTGAAATAAACAAAATAGAAAAAGCATAAAAACAGTAAAATTATCTGTAAAATCCAGGAATGTGAAGGGGACAAGAGATGAACAGGTAAAACATGAGAGTTTTACTTTCTGTACACAACAGCCATGGTGAATATGAAACACTACACTATTGGCAAAGTAGAACTACAAAGCACAAAGAATGAGCCTCAAATATAAATATAAACCATGATTATCTTTCATCAACTCTAATCATCAATTAGTCTCTGATCATCAATTTATTAAACAAATGCAAAGGGTTATTGTAAAGAAAAAGAGGAGAGAGACTATTTGGACCTCTATGTTTGTTGCTTAATTTTTCTATAAACCTAAAATTACTCTAAAAACTAAAGTATATCTTCAAAAACTGGACAGTTTGAGAAAATACTAAGAATTTGTTTATGCCGGACCAGAGAGATAGCATGGATGTAGGGCGTTTGCCTTGCATGCAGAAGGTCGTTGGTTCGAATCCTGGCATTCCATATGGTCCCCCGAGCCTGCCAGGAGCGATTTCTGAGCATAGAGCTAGAAAGAACCCCTTGAGTGCTGCCGGGTGTGACCCAAGAAAGCAAAAAAATAAGAATTTGTATATGCAGTATTGTTAAGGTTCAGTCCACAGATCCTTAGGACCCACGGACAATTTGCAAAAAGATTGTGAGTTGGCTGAGGCGAGGAGGGAAACAGAGAGTGGCAAATATACACCAACCATGATCTCATTATCATATTGTATATTTGAGATGGAAAGTTTATTTCTTTATTCATTTCTCAGAAGAAAACACAAATCAAAAATGCTTATAAAACACTAGAGTTAAGGAAAACTTTTCTTCAGCATAGGAAAATCCTAATGTTCCCAAAAGAAGACCTGAGAGCTAATACAAAAGTTAAAAAAAATTGTGCATGTGACTGACCCCAATTCAAGCCCTGGCACTACAATAGCTCCCTGAATACCACCGAGAGTAATCCATGAGTACAAAGCCAGGAGTAAGATGTGAACAATCCCACGTGTAACTTAAAAAAAAAGAAAGATTTATTTCTGTTTCTGGACACTTTAAATACAAGATTTTGAAATTTAAACTCAGAATAAAGTAGTGTTTTATTCTTAGGCATCATTCATAAGTAAACTTGCAGAATTTTTTATGTTACTGCATATATAAACTACATTTAGAACAACATATTATAGCCTCATATTTAGAAGCACATACTAATCATTAACCTACTGAGAAGAAATACTTAAATTTTGAACTTTCTTTTCCCAAGGCATAACTAGAAAACCTTTAAAAATCTTAAAATAAAAATTGCCTTATGGTACTAAAAACAAAAAAGCCTGGCATACGTAATTCATTATATATCACATCTAAGCAAAAAATATTATGGGGAGAGAAATGCTAAGTCATTCATTTCAAATTAAACTAGCACTAATAGATTTTTTTAAGTAGAAAGACTTATTTTGTCATATTTATTGATTATGGTTTTATAGATTCATTTTCCCCAATCATCAAGAGTTTTAATTCAAAATATAAATTAATAAAAACATTAAGGAAATAGACCAATTTTAGGAGCTAGAAATATTAATTATTTTAGTGTGTTTTTCAAATGAATTGAATTCCTATTTGGAGAAAGATTTTTTTAATAAATTCATGATTAGCTCTGTACTTTTATTTGTTATTTTACAAGAATAAGGAATAATGTGCTAAAGAACATAATCACATATAAGTACAGTACCTTAGAGTTTGACTTTTTAAATAAAAAAAGACGATAATGTTTACTTTCTACTCTTAATATCCTGACTACCAATATAAAGTAAGCTAATGACAAAAGTATCTATAGTTTATAAATACATGTACAGAAGGCAGGAATATAATAAAATCCATTTCAGATAGTTGTATGTGTAGAAAATATTTCTCTAACTTTGAAATGATTATGGTGGGAAAAAATCATCCTGTGCCTTACTGATTTCTGTTTTGTGGCATAAGTGTGTACATACAATTAATACTGGTGTTTCATAGAATTTTAACCTGAATTTATTAATTATATATAGTATGTTTTACTTTCATATGTATTTATGTTTTCTTCCACTGTATAGGAACTTGGGAGACATTCAACAGTGGAGTTGCAACAGAGAAATTTAGAGAAAATAAAGCCATGATTTTTTCTGAGCAATTACTACCAGTACAAGAGGTAAGTGAAGAGGAAAAGATGGTTATTTGCTCATTTAATTGAATCAACATATGTTTCTGAATGCTTTATGAGTTAATAGGTTGTATTTTAATATTTGCATATGACATCAAACCAGTCTAGTGTGATCACTGTTCTCCTTGCACAACCTCTACTGTGGGAAGAATGAAGCTCTGAAAGCCAACAGTTGGTTCTTTTCATCCCAATTATTGTTTGTAACTTAAGAATTTGGCCCACATATGCAAGGCCACCTTTCCCACTCTACTATCACTCCAACCCAAATAAACTTTTTTTAGTACAATGCTATGCCATTTATATGCTGGCAGCAGTACAAATAATGAAGATGTAATATACATATTATTGCAGTTTAATTTTTTAATTTAATTAAAGAATCATGATTTATAAAGTTATTAATAATTGTGCTTTAGGCATATTAGTTCAACATCAATCCCACTACCATTGTCAACTCCTCCACCATTGTTCCCATACTCTATCATATCACTCCCACATCCCATTCCCATCTTCCACCTGTCACTTTGACAAGTACATTACAAAATTTGGTGCTTGCAGCTTAGAGTTCTTGTTGTCAGAGTTGTGACTCGGTGTTGTTGACTCTGTGCTTTGGATATGTAGCTTCACCATTCTCCCACGAGGCATACATCCCAAGGCAAAGAACGTGTCCCAGCAGTAAAAAACATGTTACATGTATGTGAGGCCCTAGGCTCACACTCCAGTGCTACACCAAACAAGGACATAATAGCATAGTTTTAACAGAGAAATTCAAGAAAAAATATAAATGTTACTAGAACCAGAAATTATAATAGCTACTTTGAAGTTAGCAGCATATAATATTCAAAAAGTATTTGAGACTGGACATGTAGGACAGCAAGCAGGGTTCTTGCCTTGTATACAGCTGATCCAGGTTCATTCACTGGCACTCTGTATGTTCTTCCAAGTCCTGCAGGAGATCCCTGAACTCAGAGCCAGGAATAAGTACTAAACACTGCCAAATGTAGCCTAAAGGCAAACCAAAAGTTATGATTAATTGCCATCTATTTTGTGTACAGAACGGAAAGCCAGTGTTTTCTTTTTGTTTTGTTTTGTTTTGGTTCAGTTTTGGTTTTGAGCCATACCCATCAGCACTCTGGGGTTATTCCTGGCTCTGCACTCCTAAATCGCTTCTGGCAGGCTAGGGGTGGTCATATGGGATGCCGGGAATCGAACCTGAATCCCAGGTTCTTCTGGGTCTGCCATGTGCAAAGTAAATGCCCTACCGCGTGCTATCACTTCCCCCGTTTTTTTCTTTTTTCTTTTTGAGTAACATCTGGCGGCACTGAGGGGTTACTCCTGACTCTGTGCTCAGAAATTGCTCCTGGCAGGCACAGGGGACAGTATGGGATGCTGGGATTCGAACCACCTCTGTCATGGATCGGCTGTTTGCAAGGCAAATGACCTACCACTATGCTATCTCTCCAGCCCCATTTCCCCCTCCACACACTTTTCTTCCTGAATCAACAAATAAGTATTCTCTAGTTTTTTGTTTTTTTTTTTTTTTTGGGGGGGGGGGGCTATGTATGATTCCAACCATCAGAAAGAAAAGTAGAAGTAAGAAAATAATTTAAAATAAAATAGACTTTCATTTTTCTTGTTGTGTTTTGTTTCTGTGTGCCACATCTAGTGAAGCTCAAGGCTTACTCTGACTCTGTGCTCTGGAATCACTTCTAGTTACTCAGGGGTCATGTGTGGTGCCAGGTATTGAAGAAGGCTTGGCTATGTGCAAGGAAATTAATTACCTTAACTCCTGTACTATATCCCTCTGTTTGAAGTAAACTTTAAGAAGGAGATGTGAATGGTAGAAGATAATGGTTTTCTTTTTTTTTTTTTAAAGAAGCTACTAATGTGCTTGGCTTTCTGCATTTTTTAAAAATAATTCAGATTAGTTAACATATAATTATGCATAAATTACTAAGGGCAGCAGTAATTATCACATAAACATAAATAAGTAACATAAATATACACAAACAAATGGTCACAATGTCAATTAATGATAGTTTTCACAGATCATATTTCTGTGGTGAGTAAATGAATGGGTTTCATTAGTAGAAATGCCCCTGAGGGGAGGAACGTAGTAGTAGTAGTAGTAGTAGTAGTAGTAGTAGTAGTAGTAGTAGTAGTAGTAGTAGTAGTAGTTCTTTTTATAGTTCCCTTTTCACATTTTTATCCAAAGTATGTTCGAAGGAAATACTTCTGAAGTTTTATTTCAAACAAAGATTACATAAACTGGGTCGATTCAACTATTGATGACTTTCAATATATGAGATGAGAGTTGTATTTTCTAGCCCTCTGTTCATAAAGGTTTGAGTAAATTTTTGAAAAGAAAATTTAATTAAACTTAATTACAAGTGCAATGAGAATCGAGATTAAAGCCACTTGTTCTGATTAAGTAGTTGTGGAATCACCTAATATTGGGACTAAAGATTCCCCTTTATTATTTTGTATAATAATATATGTATATGTGTATGTTAAAGTACTAAACTAGCTGAGTGAGGTGTATGTACAAGAAAATTAAGCTAATAATCAGAATTTTTGTAGTTTTAGACGGAAAGAAACCTAAATAATTATCCAAGTTAATTTCTAACAAGATAAACTTGTGATCCAGAAAAATCAGTAGTTCAGGCAGAATACTGAGTCTAGTGTCTTCTAAAGTTGGAGGAGGTAAATTATTGCTGTAAATGGGATTACATTAAAACAGGAATTAATTAAAATATAGTTTCGGTCTACTGCCCATAATGTTTTGTACTATAGAAAACAGAGGAATTAGAGGAAATATACATCCATAAGTATATTGCCATATGAGTTAAAAACTCCCCTCAAAATTGAAAAGAAAGCACCAGTCTTTGCCCCAATTTTTCTGTCCTCTCACACATAGCAATGCAAACTATTCTGATTCCTCATTTTCTGCAACAAAAATAGTTACACACCACTTTGTGACTGAAGAAACTAATCTAAACTCTAAGCAAGTGAAAATCTAGAATGGAGCAATTGCATATTTTTTCTCGAAGAAATTTACTTCTTATTGCTATTTTTTGCCTGTCTTATTTCTGAGAATGAAAAAGAAATAAAAGATTGAATATTAAATGCTATCTTGTGTTGCAATGCTTGTTAACAATAAACTATAAAAGACTATAAAAATCTAATTTAGACTTTATTAAATATATTGAATTCAAAGGTTGCTTTATGTGATAAATAGTAAGTGTAACACTCAGCTCTCATAAAGATGGTTTTATTGAACTATATTTAAGAAATTACATTTTGAAAAGTTTTTGATTAAATCTACTGATGAATTAAAATTAAATGTCAGCATTTTACTGTGTGTAAAGAATGCACATGTTTTTGTATATTGCTTTATTCACAAGGTAATATTTTTCAAATTATAAGAATAGCTTTTACAGTTTATCAAAGGAAGCCTATATTGAACCTCTTGAATGAAAGTAATAACTTTGTCTGTAACAATAGAAGCACTTGTTGCTGAACTAGTATTAATATCAGTTAATATAAATGTATATTTTAGGCTATTTTACCAGATTTTAGCTGGAGAAGTGCATTTCAAGAAGTGTCTCTTCCCCTGGCACATTCTATAACAACAACAATTGAAGATTTTTCCACAAAAATTCTCCAATGGGAACAGAATGAAAGATCTTCATCTGTAAGCTATGTTATGCATCTTGAAAACGTCCAGCAAATTTGTCAAGACAGCCACTTGGATGAGCCAAAGAAAATTGCAAAGGCAAATATCAAGGAAATTTGTTTGGTCTATGGGTGGCTACACTGCATTTTGGTGGTTGTTGTTGTTGCTGTTTAATATAAGGCATTATAACCTGTGGAAACTAATAAAATGTGGTGGGATCTTGACAAACATTTGGGTCACTGCACTTGAAGAGCACCTAAGCTTAACTGCTGCCAACTTGTTCCTCTGTGACAACTAGAAAGAGGGTGTTTCTGTGAACCCTGGGGAATTGGAGAAACTACTTGTTTGAATTATACTCCAAGAAATTTAGGAGTTTGAAAGTGCTCCAATATATCATTGGTTTATACAACTTTTCTTAATTTTCTTATTTTCAAAAAGAAAATAGGGGCCAGAGATAGCACAATGGGTAAGGTGCATGCCTTGCTCTCTGGAAGCTCAGGTGCTATCCCCAGCATCCGTGAATCTTACTTGAAGTGATTCTTTAGTGCAACCCTGATTCTAGGAGTAATCCCTGAGCACTGCTGGGTATGGCCCCAAACAAACAAACAAATTTATTAGCATGATTTTAGATTTGGATGTTTGAAGCAAAGTGTGAACTTTGTTGGTTTCTTCAAAGGTCTTTCCTCCTTGTATATATGCCTGTGACTAAATTTCTTCTCCTTATCAAAACACTAATTGGACCACCATAAAACCTTATTTTAACTTAATTTCCTTTTCATAAGCTATGTATTTAAATAGTCACATGACTAAGTATTGAGAGTTAGGACTTTTAACCCTGAATTTTCAGAGCACACAGTTTAGCCTACAATCTAGTCTTAAAACAATTATCTGTGGTTTATCTGAAACTCAAATTTACCAAATGTCATACATTTTATCCAGAAACTCTCTTGGAATCCCTGGATTTATTCATCTAATTTTGTCTTTATTCACACCTTAGTGAATGTTCCATTTCATTAGTGTCAATTTTAAAATTTTATGTGTGTTTGAGAATACAAAACATACTGATAAAATAGAAAGTAATTATGGAAATAGAGAAATACAGTTGCTCAGTATTAAATGTGCAATATGTTCAGGAATCTATGATTGAAATGTTTTTAAAGAAATTTCTCAAAATTGCCCTCTCCTTTTTTTTCTATTCTGTCTATACCCTGAATTTCCAGACCATTTTACAAAAACTCTTGGGTTATTTTCAAAGAAGGCAAAATATGCTTTCTCATTATAATATCCCCTTTGCAAATGAGGAGAAGCAGATAATAATAAATAATAAAAAACTAGAGACATCTTTTCTGGAACTCCTTACCAATTAGATGATGCATGAGATTGTGATATTCTTGGCCTATTTCAGTTAAACTGATATTACCTTACTCTGATGGAATGATGAAATAACTTTTGTGATGTTTGTTTGTTTGTTTGTTTCATGGGGGGTCATACCAGGAGACACCCAGGGGTTATTCCTTGCTTTGTTCCCAGAAATTACTCCCGGAAGATTTGGGAGACCATTTCAGGTTCCAGGATTGAACTGGGTCGAACTGGGTCAGTCACATGCAAGGCAAACACCCTCCCCACTGTGCTATCACTCGAGTCCTCTTGAAATTTTAGCAAATGAAAAACTAAAATAGGGGCCGGAGAGATAGCATGGAGGTAAGGTGTTTGCCTTTCATGCAGAAGGTCCGTGGTTCAAATCCCGGCGTCCCATATGGTCCCCCGTGCCTGCCAGGAGCGATTTCTGAGCATAGAGCCAGGAGTAACCCCTGAGCACTGCCGGGTGTGACCCAAAAACCAAAAAAAAAAAAAAAAAAAAAAGAAAAACTAAAATAGCTTCTACACAAATGCAATTATGAACATATCAACGCTATATTTCTGGATTCTATTAACAACAAGTAAAAGCATTGTCAAAGTAAATCTGTTCTATAAGTTTTTACAAGGTCAATTTGATAAGCACAAAGTTTGAAGTCTAAACGAAGAGGAACAACATTTTGGTATTTCCTTATTTAAGTAAAAATCATTAACTTTCTACATCTGATAAGTTGATTATTATAAAGTTAATGCCATTATATAGTTCTCTAATGACAAATTTATTATTTAAGAATTTGGCTCCCTTTTCATAAATTACATGGTGCTGTCAGAGTACAAATAACTCAGTGCTACATTTATTTCTCCCTAGTTTTGTTCTGACATCATGGAAAAACTTGACACAATGCTTCCACTGGCTCTGGCATGCAGAGATGATTCTTTTCAGGAAATTAGAGCAAACTTTGTGGAGGCCTGTTGTAAAGTGGCAACAGCTGTCTTGGCTAGACTTCAGGAGAGAAGCAAGGAGGTTCCTTCAAAAGCCCCCCTAAAAAACTTGCACACTCTACTCTCCACAGCGGTATATGTCTTCCAGCATTTTACACAATATGATGATTTGATGAAAGAAACTACTAAGAAGTGAGTGCTGTTTAAATTAATGGTCATACTCAAAATAACCTATAATCTTTTGCTATCACAAGAAGAAGAAAATAATAATGAATATGATAAATACTTTCATTTGTCTTGCCTGGGAAATGTCAAAAGCTGGAGTTTGGGATACAAAAATCAGCTACATAGATATGGTAGGAAGGCCTTCTGAAATCTCACTCAAAAATTTTTATTTGTAATGCTTTCTCTCTGCTTCAATATACAGCAAGTAGTAATTAGAGTTAGTATGTATTAGAGTTAAGGTGCATTTCTTGCATGTGGCCAATCCTACTTCAAGCCTTAAAACCACCTGGAGTGACCCCACAGCACAGAATTGCTAAACAACACCAGACTTTTCCCCTAACAAATGAGGAAACACTTTAGAAAAATAATTTATCACATTTAGTTTACTGATTCCCCTCCCAAAAACTGAACTATTTTCTTTATGTCATCATAGCATCACCAAACTAACCCATTTTATTTTTTAAATTATATTGATTATTGTACAGTTTTTCTGTTTTGATTTTGTTTGAGGATGAACACCTGGAAGTCTCCGCTTATTCAAGCTTCTGACACTTGAATGATCATAATGATTCTTTGTGGTAGTAACAAAATCATATGATGCCGAGGATGGAACTCAGGTCGGCCAGATGAAAAGGCAAACACCTTTTCTACTATAGTCACAATAATCTTGTTTTTTTTTGTCCCACATATAGATAGTTGTGAAATATATACAACAATTTTTATTTTAAAACTATCTAAACAATTAAGTGCTGCCATAGAGAATAAGTGCATTGCAGTCTACTGACCAATGTGAACAAATTTCAGAACATTCATTTAGTAATAAATTATCTAGAATATTTGAAGAGTATGACAGTCTTAATTTTCATGTCATAGTAATATATTTGGAATATATAATTGGAGTATATGGAGGAGACCGATGACCAGCCATAGGTATTATCACAGTGTCTGTCTATGGACGTTCCAGAAAATGGCATGGACTTTTGTAGTTCAATATGAGACCAGTGATCTAATCTATATTCTTGAATCAGTCGTTGCTGTCCCTCAGTTATGAGAGAAAGTACTGGAAGCATCACTTAAGGAGCTAAAAAATAAAGGTACAATGAATTTGGCTTACTGTAGATATAGTTAGATTTCTTTAATTCTTGTAGTCAGATGTTGTGATTCATACTTGAATTTATAAACAAAATATGCCTGAAATAATTTCATCTTTTTAGACAATTTTAAAGACACTTTATGAGATAATTGACATCTACAAAATTACAATTTAAGAGTGTTTGTGAGACATGTGATAGCTTTATAAAAGTTTGTTCTGACAAATGCATGTTGTTCTTGATAATAGCAATAACCTAATGCCTAAATGATGCCCTGATCTCTAATAATAGGTTTACAAAGAGTACTTTTATTTTTGAATGATGTATTGACAATGCAGTTTGTCTCAACTTGAAGTGCATATTTGTGGAGCAGCAGATGTACATTTTCAAAGGACTTGTAAAACAAAGACCAGCTTCCCCCCCCCCCCCATTTTGGAAAGTGAATGTGGATGCAGACTTTAGTATTAGGAGGAAATGAATGATTGATATCTAATAATCAAAACCATTTGTAGTACTGGAGATTGTTACCTCCTACGGCACAGGCCTTAAATCTCTGTTTCTTTGATCATTCCCTCTGAACAGACCCGTATTCCTGGTGCCTGTCCAACAATATCAGGAATTCATCAACACTCTACAGTTTCAGGTTACAGACTACTGCGTCAGAGTTTGTGCTACAAGCATTTTACAGGATGCTGAGAGCCACCACTGGGATGACTACAAAGCTTTTTATGAGGTGTGAAGTTCAGTTTACTATCCCTCCTTTTTACACAAATATGTTTTACTGCCTACCTGCTTTCTGGCTAATTAGAAACATGAGCTTGGCGTTACTAACACACGAAGGCTGTTAGGATAATATTTTTTAAATATTGAATTTGTACTTTGGAAAAACACTGTTTTTTAAAAACGAAAATAATTAGACATCAGAATTCTCCTTCTGCTAAAATGTAAAAATAACTTAATTTGAGCTGCAGTGTTGTTGTGCTATATAATCAATGGGGGATATAATGGAATACAATGAAAACTCAAAGAAATAACAATGCAAAGAAAATACTACAACTTGGTATTCTTTCCAAAGGGACCTTTTTTATAAGGCAACCTTGCATTTGGGGGTGTGGTGGGGTGATTTTATATCTGCTTGATAATTTTAATTGTCTCTTTTTATGCTTTCTCTTCCTTCTGAAAATTCTTAAATCACTTTAAAACACTTTAAAATCACTTTAAAACCTATCTGATTATTTATTGCTTACCTATTTTCATTTAGCCTGTATTTTGAAACTCTAAATTTCTATTGAAGTCTCAGGGAAACCAAATACAGATCAATTATAAAAAAAATTCATCATTGTGCTATATTGATCATTGTTATTCCAGATCCTGTGGATTATACATGAGTCTCAATATTTGAAATGCCCTGAAGTGATTTCAAGCAGGGTGAAATTATAAATAAAATGTGCTAGAAATTATGCCATCTCTATAAACTATTTTAAAAGTTTAAGAGATAAGTTACATCTACAAAATTATGCTTTTTAAGATTAAAAGTGTGGAACATATTCTGTAAAAGCATATTTATGTATATATTTGTTATCTTGTTTTCTTTGGGGCCACACTTGATGATGTTTGGGACTTTTATTGTCTCTGTGCTTAGGACTGTCCTTCAGTGGAATTGGGGATCTAACCAGGGTTAATCACATTCAAGGCAAGTGGCTTAACATCTGTACTATATCTCTAGCACATTTGTCATGTATTACTGTATTTTTTCGTACCATAAGACACAGCTTTTTCCCACAAAGGTGCATCTTATGGAGCAAATGCCACCTGGAACTGAAGCCTGAGTGCAGGGGAGGAGAGCATGTGTTAAAAACGATGTCCCTCTTATGGTCAGATGTATCTTATAGAGTGAAAAATATGGTAATCAGAAAATAACCAAGATGTTTAAAACATGTCAATTAGATTCACTAGCTTTTTTAATTGTCCCTTTTCTGCAGACTGAAGTTTATAGCTTTGTTTTCTTGTTTCTCATAATCACCATGGAACTTTGAGTCCCATTCTGCTAGAATGGAGCTTTATGCAATTGCATCACTCATGTCAATTCCCTGACATGAGGCTGTGTACCTGTACCTCCATTTATTCCTACATTATCATCACAATAAATGTTACCACAACGAAAAGGAATACTGATTCTAAGGTCATTTCATCTCAGTTTTAGAGGCCCTTCCAGTGAGTTTTTTTCTTTTTGCAAACACATTCATATAAGAGTTCCCAAACCTGACACACTTCAAGCTCCATTGGGCAGAATAAGGAGAAAGGGGGATGATACAGCTGGTAGCTGAAGATAAGAATGAAAGTACTGGTCTTTCCTCTCTTGGCAACCTCACAGCTTCCTTATTTACCTTCAGGTAAACAGAGAGCTTGAAAATGAGTCCATATTATGTTTCAAACTATTTCAATATGTCAGTGTACTAATGAGCGTATTAAAATGTTTTCCTTGAAAAACATATAGTGAGATACTATATGATAATGAAGTATTAGAGTTCCTCTTATGCAAATTAGGAGCTAGAAGAGTTGTACTGTATTACTAATAAGTGGATGTACCGAGAACCTGTTATTGAAGCTACTCAGTATTTTAACACACACACACACACACACACACACACACACACACACACACAACAAATTACCATGCAACATGCAGCTCTTAGATCTTATGACAAGGCTTTAGTTTCAAAGACAGAAATAACGAGATAGTTACCCTGTGATTACATGGTACTGCACCTTCCATATACTTACATGGTCAGTAGTTACAGTTTAATTGCAGAGTTAGTGGTGCTTATTTATGTTCAGAGAAATAAAGCGATGCTGCTTTTCTTTTTACCCCAAATAAGAATGTACTAAAAATAGCTCAAATTTTAAATTGTTTTGACAGCTGGAATACCTGACATGCTTTTCTTGTTTCCTGCACCCCTTTCTCCGCCTTTCCCCCATTATTCTAACTGATTTGTGAAATAAGACTAGTATGTTTTTGGAGAGATTGTTTGGAGAGGAGAAGAGATGAAATCTGTCTGACTGGAGGCAACAAAGAGGCGGGAGATCTCAGGGGACCCTATCTCCATGTGCAGAGAGCAAGAAAGAAATAGGGAAACGGTTTACAGGATGTGGAGCACTGCTCAAGTTTCATGATATTAACTGAGCCCTAGGTACATTATTTCCATTTCCTTAAGCTATCAGGTTGCAAGATTCAAAATTTGCTATCTCTTTAATATGGTGCTGGTCAGATGGCATGATGGATATTCAGATTATATGTGCAGAATTAACATGTTAGTGTACTTGACATCTGCTCAATTTTTAGCAACTTATGTTTTCCAATAGTTGAAGAATAAAGAATTGTCTGTTCAAAGATAGTATTGAGTGGCTTATATAATAAAGCCCAGCTGCTTGTTTCCTGATATATAATCTAAATTAAAGCTCACATCTGTTTACATTATAGTGGGTCTGCAAAAATAACAGATGTTTACTAGCTAAATACTTTTGAAATGACAACAAATGGGGAAACAGGTCAAAGAAATAACTGAATCACATTTAGTTTAATGAAAACCCTTACACACAATAATGTTACACACATTTTGAAGAAAATTAAGAATAAATGGCCAGTTTGAAATGTTTTAGAATACATATTAATGTAATTTGCTAGTATGTTTAAATTTCTAGTAATAGAAATTGTTAACTTAATTTTCTCATTTCTTGTCTACAAGAAGGAACATTTTTAATATTTCTAGGAATGTAGGAAATCAGGCTGACCCTGTTATTAGAAGTACCCATCTGTTGCCATGGAGAAAGTTAGTATGAATCATTTGGACAAGTCATTAAATCAGTTGGGGACAGTTTTGCTTTAATTACTCTACAGAATAAAAAAGTAGGAGGCACGCTTTCAAACTCCTTTTTGACTTTACGAAAATATTTGAAAGTATTTTTAAGGCACTGAATATACAAAAGAATTGTGGGAGAAACAAATTCTGCATTACTTTTGTAATTTTTTTCTCATACAATTTTGATGCACATTTAGTTTAAAAAAATCTCTATCATAACAATGTGAATGAATGAGGGAAGTAGAAAGCCTGCCTAGTGTACAGGCGGGGGTGGGGTGGGGTGGGGAGGAGGAAGATTTGAGACATTGGTGATGGGAATGATGCACTGGTGAAGGGAGTGTTCTTTACACGACAATCAATGTTTGTAATCAAGGTGTTTAAATAAAGAAATTAATTAAAAAAATAAAATAAATCAGAAAGCAATGGTCAAGAGTCCATCACCTCTACTATGAACTGTGACAGTTTGACACTAAAGTATGACAGTTTAATACATTTTAAATCTCAATTCAAAGTTAATTGATAATAATTATTAAATTATTTTTTTAATATTACAGTCACTACCAAGGAAATAAAAATTACAAGAAGAATAATTTGTAAAGAAACTAACAACAGAAATGTCTGCATAAGAACATCAGTGTTTGCTGTAAAAGAAGAGCAGTTATGTTTTAGCTGGCATTTGTTACAGAAATAGAAGCAATGGGTCAGCAATTTTAAGTCAGAGATAAAATGGGAGAAAAAATGGAACATTTATTAATTTTGATATAGTAATCGGGATAGTGTTTGAAAAGCACATTCTACTCTTCCTATTTCAAGTAATCTTTTGATCTGACTTGAAGAAAATGAGGTCAAAGTACTATCATTATGCCCCCCTCACCCTCAGAGCATGTTAACTAATTAATGCTTGTAAATCACTTGAGGCTACTTCTCATTTTGCCTGTTCCCTTTGGCCTTGGTTACTGTTGGGGCTCTCTCTGTGGTCTCTGGGGGTAAAATCTGGCACAGAGAAGAGATCTGTAGTGGTATGGAAAGGAATGAGAATCTGGCCTCTAGGAAGTACGAAGTGCTGTAAAAACACTAAAATATGAAAACAATATCTTTTAAGGTTTTACAAAACCTTGTAAAAATCATATTATGTAGTGTCTGTTTCTATTTCTGTTGTTAAAACACACTGGATAGAGTATCCCAATGTCATGATATTTAATAGTCACACACCCCCTTGGTTCTCTACATGCTGATAAACATACAGTTAGAAGTTTATTTTTGCTCCTGTCATTTCATTATAATGTGACATTTGGAGCATGTATAAAATAGTCTCAATGATGCTGTTTCAAAAAAATATATATACTTCTTTTAAATTATTGAATCACAATGATATAGAAATCACCCAACTGCTTTAAAAACATGGCTAGTTTAAGAAGTCTAAGTTGATTGCTTTAAAGTTAATTTTGAATTATAGCCAAGAGTAGGTAAAGGAAGGAACTACTCATTTAAATGCTTGTGGTCTAATTTTTGCACAAGAATATCTTGTCTCAATTGAAATAAGACATATGTTCCTTTGTTGTAAGCATGTTTTACATCTTGTCAAAAATCTTTCTTGGTCATCTAGTGTGTCAAACTCTCCAGTTATTTCCTTTCAGCATGAACTAATTAGGCTTATAGGAAATAAATGGACTTTTTGGAAGATGTGATTTATTTTTTTTTTGGTTTGTTTAATTCTTATTTGTTTTGGTTGGTTTAATTTGTGGTGGTTTTGCCAGGGGGAAAGATGCTCCTTTTCGCTCCAGATGTGGCATTATTTTCTCTCGGCTCTTCGTCATGATCTCTGGACAATCGTGCCCCCTAAATTAGCACAGGAGATCCTTGCAGAAGTGTTGGAGAAGAGTTTGGATTTCCTTGCCTCCAGATATGCACGGGCCCAGCCCAGTTATAAGAGAACTGCACAGATAAGGTAATTGAAACTGTAAAAAAAAAAATTGCTTTTCAAGAAATTTTTGTCACTATTTAGTTTTAACTAGAATGTTGTGCTTAATGTCAAGACATAATTTTTTGCATAGTTATGTATATGATCTGAAAGGAAATCACTTCCAGTTCTCCTGAGATACGTAACTGAAAATATGGGACTTGAATCAAAATAACTTCGCTCTTATTTCTTTTAAAATTGTATATAGATCCCACAGGTCTGTTAAAGAAATGAGTCCAGATAGATTACAATTTGTACATATACGTGTATATGTGCATATACATATTCATAACCTATCTGCTTGCAAAAGTTAATGAGATGGAGACAAAAAAGACACAAAATGAAATGTAAGGTTCTTAAGTTGCAGAAGAAGCACTCTTGCTATGATGGGTTAGTCCATTTGACTTTGAGACTTTTGGCAAACAATAGCTTCTAGTTCAGATTTTGTTCTGAAGCTTTTAAATATAGTGAGTCTTCATTAATGAAACAACTCTGTCTAATTATTTTTATCCTTAATATATTTTCATTGTTTTTACTTTCTTTTTTCTGTCTTTTCATCATGTTTACTAAAAGCCAGTTCAACAAAATATGAAACCACAGAAAATGAAGAGCAATACTCACTGATGATATTTAAACTATAAATCAAGTGCTGATTGCTAGTCCAATTTTGTGAATTATCTAGACAAAACTACAAAGAAAATGTCTTACTTGACAACTAAGGTGCAGACATTAATTTAATAATAGTTTTGTCTAATGTGAAGAAGATCCTTTTTTTTTTAGGTATACAAATACATTTTCAAATATCATTAGGGGGAATCTAGAGCTATCTAGAGACAGTCTTTGGGTAGGGCATACGGGCGCAGCACTTAGGAATCATTTCCTGATCATGTTCTTGTAAAGCATGTTGAATTTGATGGGCATTTGTTCCTTTAACAGTGTTTCATAAATTTGGCATTTTGCACAGGCTGTTTCAAATTACTGACCAAGCATTAAAAAAAAAAAGGCCTGAACAATAGATGGAAAATTTGTTTTGAGAGCAAAGAATACCTTGACTCTTTTTCTTATGTAATATAAATTACTTTTGACTCTGAGGTGGCACGTTAATATGAAATGTTTAGGAAATAAGTTGTACTATTAGTTCACAAAATAGGAAGTATGTTTAATTAATTGACTAAAATAAATTATAGAGAATTTGGGTTTTCATTTTCTGTGTAGGAACATCAAAATACTATGAAAAGTTCAAGGTATTTATTGTTTTTTTATATGTAAAATAAATACTTTAATTCTAATAGATAATTGTGAACTTTTGGTATTTGCAGATCAGATTAAGTATGTATGTAATGTATAGTTATGTATGTTTTTTGTATATTAATCTATATAGCTTAGACATGTAGTTGTTCAATTAGTGTAAATGAATACAAATGGCAATAAAACTTTCTCAAGGTTATTACTAATTCTTAGTGGTTTCCGAATGTCATATAATGAAGTAAACATTGGAGTTATGTATTATTACATATAAACTATTGTGTAGATAAATAGAAATATCATTTTGAAATATAATTAAATGTCTTTACTTTCCTCTATTGTTTCAACACTGAATTTAGAAGGAAAAAGGGGAAAAAATTAATCTAGTTACAAACTGTTTCTACACCAAATAAAAATAGTTTTTGAGTTTCTTTTTTTTTTTTTTTTTTGGTTTTTGGATCACACCCGGCAGTGCTCAGGGGTTACTCCTGGCTGTCTGCTCAGAAATAGCTCCTGGCAGGCACAGGGGACCATATGGGACACCGGGATTTGAACCAACCACCTTTGGTCCTGGATCTGCTGCTTGCAAGGCAAACGCCGCTGTGCTATCTCTCTGGGCCCAGTTTTTGAGTTTCTATTAATGTATAGTAAAGGTTAAAAAAGCAGTGAGAACCAAGAATAAGTAAAATAATCTAGCATATTTTCCAGAAGTTTATTTAATATTGTAAATATCTAAAACTAAATTTCTCTATTTCTGGTACCATATTTTTCTCATTTTACTAGTAGTTTCCATAATATAATTTAATTTTTTTATTATGGTAACATAATAAAAAGACTATAAGAGTAAAAGGGATCATATATCTTAAGGATAGAATATCACCACACTATCCATCTAATCAACTTAAATGAGAATTATTCTGCTATTTTTCACCTATCATTTATATGTAGATAATAGCAAGATTTCTTTTAATCTGACTTCTCTTTTGCTGAACGCAATTTTAAGGAAAGTCTTGGCCTCTTTAAAGAATATTCTAAGCAAAATAAACATTTTTTATATACCACCTCACTATTTTTAAAGCTCTCTATCTCTCTATCTCTGGTATCTAGCCCAGTATTTTATTTTTGTATGTGCTTAACATAAGAAATATGGATAGTAATATATATAGCAGGCGGAAAGAATGTTTTAATGTTATTTTCTTCTTTTTTTAATAGACTCGACATTACAACAATTTTAATATGCACAGAGAACATGTTATGGTCAATTTGTACATCCGTACAGAAACTTTTTAAACCTCATGAGTACACTGATGATAAAATTTTTAAAATTCATAACCATTGTAATAATCTGTCTGCAACACTAGTCATCTTGACTTCACCGTTAGCTGAATTATATCAGTAAGTATCAACTATCTTATTTTTTCAGTTATTATGAGATGAAATGTAATAATACAAAATTATTTTCCTACCACTTGTTGAATTTTGATCTGCAGCAAATTGAATTTTTTAAATATATTTTGGGCCACATCTGACAATGCTCAAGGGTTTCTCCTGACTCTACTCAGGTGTCACTCCTGGTGGTGTTGGGGAACCCTATGAGATGCTGATGATTTAACCTAGGTCAGCTAGTAATGAAGCAAGTATCCTATCTGCTGTGATATCCAGTCCGAATATTTAAAAAAATTTTTTAACTTTATTTATTTATTTATTTATTTTTTGGCTGTTTGGGCCTTACCCAGTGGTGCTCAGGAGTTACTCCTGGCTCTGCATCAGAAATCGCTCCTGGCAGACTCAGGGACCATATGAGATGCCAGCGATCAAACCCAGGTTGGCCACATGCAAGGCAAATGCCCTGCCGCTTTACTATTACTCCGGCCCCAATATTTGAAATTTTTTAAAGTGCATTTTTATATTGCAACATGAGCTATAAAAAACTAACACTGAGTAATATGTACTTCTTCATTCTCAAAACAATTTGTCATAATACTGGGTCATATCTCTATTGCTTAATCTTATTTAGTTGTTAAGGCACCAATACAATTAAGAACATTTTGGATGTCGTTATTTGTATTGTTCAATTGATTAAATTATACTAATGAGACTTATTTCAGTCATAACTTGGAACTATCTGAAGAAGTAAATTATACCTATTGATTCTTTGCTCTTTAAACTTTTTAAAAGTTTTTAATTTTATGTAAAGTTATTTCCTTTAATAAAAGTTTAAATTAAAAGTGGTTCTAAAATATGTTCCAATCTAGATGAGACTTAGTGGTTCTTAATCTGCCTTAGTTTTGTACTTTTAATATCTAGTAAAGGTAAGTGGAAATAGAAATAAGCAGTTATATTTTTAAATGTTAAATTATTTTACTTAGCAAAATAAGATTTGGGGCTATTCATTCTGGTTTGTTTCTGGCTTATGTTATTTTAATCTACCATAGTAAAGGGAGTTGGAGAAGAGTTTAGGATAAATATTAATATAAATTTGAAAAATTTGCCCACCAAATAGTTATTTCATCTTAAAAGACTAGACTCTTTTTGGGTAGTACAAATTATATTAATTTGTCTTTATTGGATAATTTAGGTAAAGTACATATATTCTTCCTGTAAAATTCTTGAAAGCACAAGATAAAAATCTAGATTTTTGCTAAATTTCGAAGTCTTTGTATTAAAAATTCTAAGGGTAGTTAACAACTTTGATTACAATTTTCCTATAATTTTCAACCTCTCTTTGACTTTCAACAAATCCGTTGTTTACAGATTGTTCCTTCTGGCAACCCTATGTTGAGGACTAAATTTAGAAATAAAGCATTCTTTCAGAAAGGGATGAAACTGAGAAAATTGCCATAAGTTTGAGATTATATGCATAGTAGTTTATAATCATAAAAAGCTCAAGGTCTGAAACCCATAATAAATCCTAGTAAACTAAACTGATTTACCATAGATGAAAAATATTGCTATACTCTGAGTTCAATGGGTCATTTCATCTAAGAGGAAGGCCCTGTGAAAATCAAGAACAAAGTTGACAAATTTCATGGATTGGTCATGGTGAGCAATATTTAATTTCATGGTTTGTCACAGATGAATAGAAAAATTTTAACCCCCAAAGCATTTGTAAAACAAATAAATTATTATCAAAGATTGCATATTTTAATATCAATAGTGTAACTTACATTCATTATTTTTAACCTATGACCATTTGTTGCTTTAAAAAAAATCTATGTAAGTGCTCAACTTTCTGTGGTTTGTGCATTAGAGATTGCTCTTTAACCTTATCCAAGAAATTTAAATTGCTTATTTCAACCAGGATTACAGAAAGTAGTTTATACTAAGCCTGTTTTGTTTTACTTTTGTTTGTTTTGGGCACACCCAATGTTGTTCAAAGGTTATTCCCAGCGCTGTACTCAGAAATCACTCTTGGCAGGCTCTGGGGACTAATTGGGATACCAAGGATTGAACCCGTGTCAGGTGCGTGTAAGGCAAATGCCCTACCCGCTCCATTTCTTGCCTATTATTTTATACAATAAAACATATTCTGTATCTTGTTTTGAAGCATGAGCAAAAATCTAGATATACTTGCTTCCCTCTCACCCTCGCACACCCACAGTACTCTGACTCTATGCTCAAGTTCCATTTGGGTTGTGAGAAATACAACCCAAGTTGGCTGCGTGCAAAGTAATCATCTTACCTGCTATCTTATATGTCCAGCCCCTATATTTTAATTACTTTAAACTATTCCTAGGGTCCAGACTTGATCTCGAACCCCAGCATGCTGGCTCAATAAACCTCACTGTTGGTGAGTGCAGTTATAGAAATAACTACACTGAGAACTACCATATAACCATGTGAATGAATGAGGGAACTGGAAAGCCTATCTGGGGTACAGGTGGGGGTGGGGTGGGGTGGAGGGAGATTTGGACATTGGTGGTGGGGATGTTGCACTGGTGAAAGGGGGTGTTCTTTACATGATTGAAACCTAATCACAATCATATTTGTAATCAAGATGTTTAAATAAAGATATTATAAAAAATAAACCTCACTGTGTGACTTGAAAAAAATAAACTATTCCTAGGCTTATAAAATTCTGACTATGCATTCATGGTACATAGCTGTGTGTTCTGTCTCTAATTTGGGGGAAAAAAAATTCCCACCAAAATAAGTATGTGTGTGGCAGAATGTTGACTTTTTTAGCTTCTATTCACACCCAGAACATCTAACTTCTTTTCACTTCTTTTCACAACCAGCTACTGTATCATTATCGTATTTTAGGGGAGAAAAAGATATGTCTATTTTACATTAGAAAAATAATTCAACCGTGTGCTTTGAGGAATGGTTAAAAAGTAACACTCAGAGCTTGATAGTATTGGATTTTTAATCAAGTAAACCTGACATTTGTCACTTTATATATTATGCCCTTTTAAAAAGTGACTGCTTTTTCTCCAGGTAGTTCTGACAGATAAACTGGAGTTATTTTTCTTTCTAACTTAGTAGAAGACCAGTAAATATCAGGGTATGAATACATGATTTTATAATATTTTTGGACGAGGCACTTGGAGAAATAATATAGCTTGCCCTGCACTGACTGAGCCTGGTTCAGTCTCTGGCATTCCTTGTAATCCCCTGAACACTGTCAGGAGTGATTCCTGAATGCAGATTTAGGAGTAATTCATCACTGGGCATATCCCTAAATCCCTAACTCCATATATGTTTGTTTTGTTTTTTTTTCAGGAAGAATAAGACCAATTTTCCAGGAATAAGAAAATTTAAGTGTACTTTAATTTTTTTTTTTTACTTTCCTTTGTAAATTTCTGTTAGAATGTTATAAAATCAGTACTTTTCATTTGCTCTCCTGAAAAAGTTCTACTAGTACATAAAATATTCTCCATGTGTTTCCAAAATTCTTATTAGTTCTTGTGGGGGCTGGAGAAATAGCATGAAAGTAGGGGCATTTGCCTTGCATGCAGAAGGAAGGTGGTTCGAATCCTGGCATCCCATATGGTCCCCTCGCCTGCCTGGAGCCATTTCTGAACATAGAGCCAGGAGTAACCCCTAAGCGCTGCAAGGTGTGATCCCCCAAAAATACTTCTTGTGTAAATGAGGTTAAGCTGCACATTTCAGTGCTAACTCAGGGCATGTTCACACACACACACACACACACACACACACACACACACACACACACACACACACACTGATTTCAAAGGCTGCATTTTTCTAGCATCAAGGTACGGGGTTTAGTTTACACAGAAGAATGTAAAAATAAAATTCTTAGAATTTTAGAGAAATGTGGTTTGTTTCAATTCAGCAAATATTGCCTCCCTTGTCTGTATGACTAAGCACAACTGATCCAGCAATGAGTTACATGAAAAATATTTCAAGTACTAGAGAGAATCTGATAAAAAAAAAAGTCTTGATAGGCCATATAATACCTCCTAAAAGTAGTTTTTTGGAATGATGTTTCTGTTCCCATTTTATATATATATTTGTGTCTTTTCTGTTATCATTTTTTACACCATTTAACAACAAGGAGGAATAAATTTTATTACAAATGCCCAGTCTACAGGCAAAGACCGTACTCATAAGAAATAGATTAGAATGTTAGCGTCTACGGCCATATCACCCTGAACGCACCTGATTTCGTCAGAAACAGATTAGAATGTTGATCACTAAACCAGGAAGAATGGATCTATCTTAGTGTTTACCTTTGCCTGTCACTCTTGTATATAAATTTTAAAACACAACATCACAAGAAATTTCATTGTAGTTCAATTTTACATCAGTCCAAACTCTTTTGAAGTTGCTCTTCTAGCCTGCTTTTGGTTTTGCTTTTTAAATTTAAAAGTGATTTGGTTGTTTCTTACAAACAACATTTTAGACTAAAGCTTTGTTTGTCATAGCTCAAGAATGTCTGGCACTTTGGCAAACAAAAAATAAGGTACTTCCTTAAGATGTTTAGCATAGAAATGCTCCTATGTAAAGTCTTAGACAAAGGATCAAATAATGCAGCAATCTTATTCCTAGGAACAAGCCCTCCATCACCCAATACAACCATTTGTCTGTGTGAAAAATCTGTGCGCAAATGTCCAGAGCATCATTTTTATAACAGCACAAAGTAAAAAGAACCTATCTCCATCAACTGATAAATAGACAAATTGTGGCATGTTCAAATAGGAAAATATTTTTCACCAATGAAAAGAAATACAGTGCTGATGGTTGCTACAATGGAAAAGAAATCCCAAAAATATTAACTAAGATTTATAAAAGATAAGAGCACTGATGACATGGTTTCATTTATTAGTAATGACTAGGCTAGGAAAATTCACAAAAACAAAAAATAAATTTCTTGATTTTCAGGGCAGAGTGGAGAAATTGGGCCTTACCTAGTAATGGGCAACTTTTGAGATTATGAAAATGGTATCCAGTTGCATAGACATTAACACTATACTATACTTTAAGTATAGTAGAAACTAATTATATTCTTATATATGAGTAAATTTCATGGTATGGAAATTATTTGTCATAAAAAAATGGAAATGGGCCAGAAAGAGTAGAGATAACACTGCTGACCCCAATTTGATGCTGTATAAGATCCTCTGAACTATCACTAAGAATAATCCCTTTTAGAGCTAGGTTAAGCTCTGGATACTAATGGACATAATTCAATCTCCACTCCCACTTATTGAGTGGAGCAGATTGAATGAGAATAAAAATGTAAATATTTAAAATGTAAAGAAACAAATATCCAGAAAAATTAACCAGTAAGTAAAGCTTCTTGTCATTTTTTTAGGGAGGCAGAAACCCCATGATGCTCAGGGGTTACTCCTGGCTCTGCACTCAGGAATTATTCCTGGTGGGTTCAGGAAAAGCATGTGGGATTCTGGGGATCAACTTCAGGCTGTCCACATGCAAGGCAAATGACCTAACTGCTGTATTACTATCTCTCCAGTCCCATCTTAACATTTTTACAAAATTAAATGGTTCCCTGTATGGGACAGGCAGAGTCACTCATTAGTAGACCACTTGCCTTGAGTGGGTGAGACTGTGTTTCAGTCCTGACACAGCATTGCTGTCCAATGCCTGGAGTGATCCTCAAGCACCAAACCAGGAGTAAACCCTGATGATAACCAGAGTGTGGCTCCAAAACACAACTAAACAAATAAATGATCTTTGTTTTTCATTTTTGTAATATTTGTTTTGTTTTTGGGTTTAAGGCCAAACCTGGTGGTATTTAGGGCTACTTCTGACTCTGCTCAGGGATCAGTTCTGAGTGTGCTTCATGATTGTACATGTTGCTGGGGATTGAATTAGCCAAGTATAAGCCTAATGCTCTGCACTGTCTCTCCAGCCCTGTCAATATTCCTTTAAAGAAACTTATCTCAAGTATAATTATAATCATTCCATTTTGAATTAATACTACCTTTTCCAAATTAGTCTTCTCTAGGTATTTTATTCATTGAAAACCCACAGTGACTCTGACACTATGACAGGCATAGATGACACAGGACATCTGCCTTGACTAATTTGTCACCATGAAACTTACTCTCTTTTTTGTTTGTTTTGTTTTTTGGGTCACACCCGGCAGCGCTCAGGGGTTAATCCTGGCTCTATGCTCAAAAATCGCTCCTGGCAGGCTCAGGGGACCACATGGGATGTTGGGATTCGAACCACCATCCTTCTGCATGCAAGGCAAATGCCCTACCTTCATGCTATCTCTCTGGCCCTGGAACTTACTCTCTTGAATCAATTGTGTGGGTCTTTATGAGTCACATTTTATTATGGGCCCGTTTTTCTTTTGTTTCTTTATTTTAATGGGTCCTGTTTTTCTTGGGACAGTCAAAAACAGGGGTGGAGGGCACAAGAAAAACATTAAACCTAGCTGACTCTTGGTAACAAATATGAGTTGTTCTTACTTTAATGTGAAAAAAGGAAACCAGCTTAACTGTAGGTCAGGAACCAACAAGACCCCACAATAAAATAGATTGCCAAAATATAGGATGTGCACAGCCCAGATAACAACCTGAGTGAGAGAAGAGGTATGCTTGGAGGGAGGTAAGAAAATTCACCGATCTAAATTTTCTCCTATAAGCAGTCATTTTTACTATCTGCTAATTTGTGAGTATTAAAAAGTGTTTTGTTTCCATCTATAAGTGATTTTTAAAATAGGTATTTCAGTGTGCTGTATTAAAATTCTTTTATGTCTTGTGGAAAATATAATTCTGTGGCTCATAGAATTGTACTTTATACTCTCCTGTGAATTATTTAGTGTCCTCTCTTTTAACTGTATACCAAAACATCATTAGAGGTTATCTAATAGCTAGATCATCATTCCAGTCCCCTTTTGAGGTTTGTGGGCCAATTTTCACCCTGTTAAACTCTCCAGAATAATGAAACTAATTTGGGATCTTGCTGTGGAATTAAATGCTCATACAGATTCCTCACCCTCTGAGACCATAAACATCTGCCATAACATTTCTTATAGCCAAATAACCTTACTATTACCAGTGTAACTGCCTGTGAAGTAAAAGAGTTTAGGTATAGGCAAAATGTTCTGGGATGTGTTGTGTTGCCAGTGATTAGTACTCTAAGAAATTTTGGGAATTAAAATACACATTCCTTTATTATTATATTTTCCATTACTTTCTCTGAATTTGGGGGATTAAACTGTAACTAGGCAACCATTAAGTATACTAGAGATTCTGTGTTGGTTTTGAGTTTTAGAAACTCTTAGATGTTTGTCACTGCTTGTGACTTTTAATGCCTTATTCTTACATGGGACTCAGTCTTATAGCTACCATGCCCTGACTCTGATGTGATTATTGTTATTGATTCTTTTGGGTAGAGATTTTGGTCACAGTTGGTTGTCCATGGACTCTGTGTTTGAGTGCTCCTTGTAATGCTAGGGGCTAAATGTTACAGGTATTTGAAACAGGATCACAGTAGATTTTCTGGCATCCCCTATACTATCTCTCTGACTCCAATGATTACTTTTTTTGTTTTGTGTTTTTGAGTCACACCTGGCCACACTCAGGGGTTACTCCTGACTCTGTGCTCAGAAATTGCTCCTGACAGGCTTGAGGGACCATATAGGATGCTGAGGATGGAACCTGGGTTTGTCCCAGGCTGGCTGCATGCAAGGCAAATGTCCTACAGCTGTGCTGTTGCTCTGGCCCTATTATGGTTACTATTATTATGTCATTTTACAAATGAAAAAAATTGTAGTTAAATATATGACCAGAGTACATTACAAATCAAATGCAAAACATTCCTGAGAAAACACAGTCTGCTTGCTTCAGAGCTACTGCCTATAAGTAATCTTCAGTGACTCACTTTTGGGTATAGAGCAGACAACCAAAAAGCAAGACCAATAGGACTGAAGATAGATTTAATACAAAGAAGTGAAGCAAATAGAGAGAAATTAAAAATTAAAAAATTAAAATTAAATAGAGAGAAATATATATAGATTAGACAGAATAGCCAAATAAGTTCTATTAGGAAAAGTTGTGAGGTAGATCAATCAATAGGGCTAGCTGAACATGACAAAAAGGCCATTTTAGTGTAAAAAGGATTTTCATTCTTGGTGAAATAAGGTGGCCCCAGAGAACTGATAAACTAGGGATTCATACAAAGGGCTAGTATCAGTAGGTGAAAAAGCAAGTAGAATTTATGATGTCATAGCCTACAGTCACATCTACTTTCACACCAAGACTCCATCACTTCCAGGACAAAGAATCTTTTTGGATGTGAAATAATGTACTTGCCTAGAATATGGCTGATTCTATTTTAACATCTTACATTGTAAATAGTTCCCTAAGCTTAATAGGGCTCACTAATGAGAATAAACTCAGCTTTAGTCCCTGCACAATGGCAGATGTGACCCTCAAATCCATCCTACCACCAGAAAGATTCCATTTCTTATTCCATGTCTTTGTGGGCTTTGTGTGTGTGTGTGAGACTTTTTTGTTTCTTTGTTTTTGTATTCTTTCTTCTGGTTTTGGGGAATATAATCGTGTATGCTTAAGGGTTACTCTGGCTCTGTACTTGGGAATCACTCCTGGCAGACTCAGGAGACCAAATGGGGTGCCAGGGATTGAACCTGAATCATCCTTACACATGACAAGTATAAGTTGTTAGCCACTAGTTCTGGCCCCTTCAACAATAATTTTAATCCCTATTCACCCCTACATCCTTTCATTGGTAATCTTTTTATTTTTTCACAGACAAAGCAAATCTTATATTGTAAAGAATAAGAGATATGACTTTATGAGGCAGAACAAGAGATTCATATTATGTGGTTCTGTTTGAAGGAAAAAAATCAAAGCAAAAAACAAATAAACAAAAAACCAGGAGGAGTTCATCTAGAGGTTATAAATATCAATTTAAGAGAAGAAAGGGATAAAAGAAGAAAAACATAACAAAAAGACAAAAAATACAAAGACAAATCAAAACAAACAACAAAAACAAAACTACAATAACAAAAAATAATCAAACAAACAAAAACCCCAAAAAGCACCACAGCAATAAAGACAACAACCAAACAATAACCAGAATCCCAAAATAAAAAGAAAATAATTGTGCTTCTTCTTTTTTTGGCATAGGTACAGTAAATATTGAGGAGATTAGAAAGGGAATTCCCTTGGCCTAAGAGATACAGGGTTTCTCCACCCTTGAAGCATACTGTCATGGAATAACTACAGGCTCCGTACATGCTCTTTTTCACTCCCCTAGGTCTTTTTATGGTGCCAGGAAACTTTCAGCTCAGTCGTGGATGATAAAATCAGGTGTCTGTAACGAGAGATCTTAGTATTTTCACAGGTCATAGGATGAATCCTAAAATAGAGTATTTCTTTATGGTTCTAGAAGTTCTGTTTCATCACTGTTGTTTTAACCAGTCTTCTGTAATTGGTGGTCTTGTTTTTTTAACCAATCCTAGGACGAAGCCTAGTCTTTCATTATGTTTCCAGAAGTTCTGCTCAGTTGCAGTTGTCTCAATCAGACCTCTAGAATTAGATATCATGATTGTTGTACAGATCGTAGGCCAAAGCCTAGACGAAGGTCTTTTTTTATTGGTCCCAGGATACATTCTGCCCAATCATGGTGGTCATAGTCAGTCTAAGTTTATGCTAAACTTCCACAGAAATTAGGTAAATATATAAAATATAAAATATTGACATTTGGGGCCAGAGAGATAGCACAGCGGTGTTTGCCTTGCAAGCAACCGATCCAAAACCTAAGGTAGTTGGTTGAATCCCAGCATCCCATATGGTCCCTCGTGCCTGCCAGGAGCTATTTCTGAGCAGACAGCCAGGAGTTACCCCTGAGCGCCACCAGGTGTGACCCCCAAACCAAAAATAAATAAAATAAAATAAAATATTGACTTTTATTGAATAAAGATTGAGGGGGGAGCTATTGACAAGTGTGTTTAAAGATTTTTTTTTTTGTTTTGTTTTTTGTTGTTATGGTTGTTTTGGCTGGGAAGTCCCCCAGTGCAGTCCTCATTAGATCCCATGGGCCACTCCCAGAATGCATTTCCCTGCTGTGCAAGTCTTTTTCCATTTTTTTCCTTTTCTTTTTTTTTTTTTTTTTTTGTCACACTGGCAGCACTCAGGGTTACTCCTGGCACTGTGCTCAGAAATCGCTCCTGGAAGTTCGGGGGACCATATGTGATGCCGGGATTCAAACCACAGTCGGATCGGCTGCATGCAGGGCAACCACTCCACCTCTGCGCTATCTCTCTGGCCCCATGCTGTGCAGGTCATAATGCTTGGGCTAGGTGATATGATGCTTCTTTGGCCCTATGGTACTGGGACCAGAGGTATTCTTTGCATAGTGGGGTGGACCATTGATCTAGAGATAGAATACAAGGCCTAGGGCATGCTGACAGGACTATAGCTATTAGAGCTATCTTTTGCATCCAGTATGAGGTGTTTTTGTTGTTGTTAATAAAATAGTAATGGTTTTGTCATGTCTTCCAATGGCTCAGGGTTATTATAGAGAGGCTTCTAAGTCTAATGATAAGTCTAATAATAAATCTCAAGTGGATGATGTGACTTTATTATTCTAATAAAATACCATTTTTCTGTGATATCATTAACTTTAAAGGGTAAGTAAAAACTAAGTTTTCATGGTCTTTATGTATATTTTAAATAATTATTCTTATATTCCTTAGGATTTTTCAGTATGGTATGGATAATTCTGCTTCAAATTCCTTAAGACCATGTTTAAAACTACCGTTACATTGGCTTTCATGCATTTCACAGTTCTACTCTTCTTTACTCAGGTGAGAATTTTTAAATGCTATTTTATCTATAAATATATTACTGTTCTTAAAGATAAATTGAAACTTTTATATATAAAGTTTAAGAAAAAGCATACAGTATTATTTTCCTTCACTTATTTAAAAACTTATAAAACAATATTTCAAGGTACAGATTTCATAATCATTCTACTAGTGTAGCTATAGTGATGTAATGGATAAATGTGAATTTGTGGATTTAGTTTTTATTTTAGCTAACTACCTAGTTATTTAAGAATTCATCTTTCTTGATATATAACTGAGGGTTTGACAGTCCTCCAATTAATTATCAAAAAAGGTAGTCCAACTGTATAATTCATGTAACTAACTCAGAGCCTTAGGTAAAAGTTGAGCATGGAATAACTTATAAAATTACAAATGGGGTCTTTTACTTTTATTATTTAATTAACAGCATTTCAATACAAGAAATATCATTTAAAGCATGAAATGTACTTCCAGAATAATCTGATGACATTCTGTGGCATTATGTGGAATGTCAGTCTGATTCTTTGCTGAATATATCATTGGAACATTTCTCTCCTTGTTTTCTGTGAATCGATACATCATGTGTAGCTGTTAGTATTGTTAATCTTCACACTTTCCTAATTCATCTCGTAAAGGCACAATTAGTAATTTAACATCTAAATGGACTGACTGCATCTTTCTTGAAAGCAACAAGTCTTCCCATAAAAATACTGTCTATAAACACATCAAATATTTAATGTTCCCATCTATGTACCAGAGAATTCCCCAGAGAATTAATGGGAATTCAAGATCCTGAGACATATTCCCTACTGTCAGAACCTCAGTGTATTTTTATTCATTTACATATAAATTTTTTAAACTCTGTGATGCATTCCTATGATTTCTTAAGATGAACTAACCTCAATACATGTCATCTTAAGACCCTGTTAGTTTGTTTGTAAATATCATTGTGTCATTGAAAAATCTAACAGGCATGTCTTTAATGAGCACTATTGCAAAAATAACATATTGAACAATAGGATCTTTTACAGTGTTAGCTAAACGGCCACTTTGATGAGTTCCCAAACTGCTAGTATTCCTTCTCTGTGTTATTATTGCATCCACTTTAATCTGTTTGGGTTTATTTGCTGTTTCTGATTTGGATTGGTTTGGGAATAGGAGTGTTGAGCTAGTCTACTCCTGGCTCAGTTCTCAGGTACTGTTCTTAGTGGTTCTCAGGGGAACATGAAGTTGAATGCCTCAACAATGCCAGAGATCTAAGTTGGCCCTCCAGTATGCAAAGCATGTATTTGTCTCATTAAATTATTCTCTCTGGCCCCTTTACTACCTGTTTTCATTTTAATCTGTTCCTGGTGTACTTCCTCCTATTTCAGTGCAGTTCTATAAGTAAGACTTTTCTTTTCTAGGCTTGTTTGGTTCAGCTAGAGACAAAGCTATGGACAAGAATTATCTTTCTGAGGGCTGCCTCAGCCCTTTTACTTATCTTCTTTCTATTCTGTACCTAAGGCAAATACATATTCCATTTTTTCTCTATATTACCCTAACATGAAAATCACATACATATGACTATATGATCTAAAATGGAAATGTAATTTGTTATAAATTGTCTGGGAGTTTAATATGATATATCAAAAATCTTTAAAATATTTTACTCCCTTTTCCCTGCAGCTTTTCTCTCTCTTGAAATCAATGATAAGGAATTAATCAGTGTTGTTTTAAAAATTATTCTATGTAAGGATATTCAATGAAGCATTATTTATGAGAGAACAGATAAAAATAAAATTTCACAGAATTGAATTAGACTATCAGAACTATCCAATAGACTATTATGAAGCTATTAACAGAGTTGAATTTGGGCCAGAATTATAGTACAGTAGAGAGCGCACTTGCTTTGCACATGACTGATGTGGGTTTAATCCTCAGCACCACAAAAAGATCCCCAAAACATGAACATGGAACTAGTAAGTTCTGAGCACTACTGGGTATAGCCCCCAAACTAAAAACTAAATGAATGAGTTAAATTTGAGATATAATTGGTACAGAGGAGGGAATAGGGAACCTCACTCCTTAATCCCTTCCACCAAATGCAAATGATCTGTCTTTTCGGTCTTTCCCATCATCCTTTTGAGTCTGAGAGCCATTGCTGAATCTTAGTTTCCTGGGGACAGTGAGGCCTGTGTCTGGGTGGGGGACAGGCTCCAGGCCTAATCTCTTCTACCAAGCTTGAACTAATAAATGGGTCCTCCTCTCCTTTCCAGCCTTGCCTCAGTCTCCTTTTGGGTTCCAGTGCCATAATTGTTCATTTGCCCTTTGGAGCCAGCCAGGTTGGTGCTGGGGAGGGAATCAGGAACCTCACTTTTTAATCCCTTCCACCAAATGCAAACAAGGCTGTCTTTTGGGGTTTTTCTTCCCATCAGTCCTCATTTCAATGGAAACGTTCAATGGAGAAGCTAAAGATGACATCTATTGTGGGGGATACAGAGAGAAATTCTGGCAAATCTCTAAGCCTGAACCTTATAGATGAGGATCTAAAATCAACACTTAAAGGTTTAGCAATGGAACAAGTAGTAACTAGCCTGTGAAATTAAGAAATCTATAAATGAAAAATTCAAACAACTCAAAGAACTCTTTCAGAAGATGAGAGAATCTATACCAATGGAACTGATGGAACTAAAAAGCATGTTAGCAAGTCATAATAGTAGATTTAAACAGGTGGAGAATTGCATAGATGAACTTAAAGACAAATTACAAGTCAGCTGGGATAAACAAATCAAAAAGAAAGGAGAGACAAAACTTTGGAAGAAAATGTAAGGTACTTAATGAACAAAGACAGGAGAAATAATCTCTGAATTATAGGAACTTAAGTGGGAGAAAACGGGAAAGGGGAAGAATAAGTAGTGGGGGAGATAATAGCAGAAAACTTCCCTACCCTGGAGAAAGAGGTTTCTCTACAAATCCAAGAGACAAAAAGAGTGCCAAATAAAATAGACCATAACAGAACAACACCAAGACATTTGGTAACATGAATAGCAAACAAACAAACAAACAAAAACAGAGAGATTGACTCTTTAAAGCAGTAAAAGAGAAAAAACACCCTCAAGTATAAAGGAAACAACATAAGAACCAAACCAGATCTTCCATGTGAAACAATCCAGGCAAGAAAAGAGTGGAATGACATATTCAAACACTGAATGAAAGAAACTTTCTATCTAGAGTTCACTATCCAGTGAAACTCTCATTTACATGGGAAGGAGGATTAAAAAACAGTCTCAGATGAGAAAGAACTCACAATATTTGCGCAAACCAAACCGACCCTAAAAGAGCTACTCAAACAGCAGTTGCACAAACCAAATCCCAATGTAGCAATTCTTCATAATATAATGGCACAATAGCCCTTTCTGTCAATAGTATCCTTAAATGTCAGTGGATTAAACTCTCCTTTCAAGAATGTATATGGCTATCTAGTTCGAGCAGGTGTCCAATCAACTGGTATTTAGAGATATAAAAACTAATGTTATGCTTTTATCCACAGAAACAGATGCAGAATGCATTTAGAAGCCATGGACTCCCACTACAGTGCTTGCTATGAGTAGTTTTAATGACTTAATTTTACTGTTTATAATAACTCCTTGGTCTTTTTTGTCCACAGTGGTACTTGGAATATAGGTTAGTCATCCAGTTCCACATTGCAATGCTATACTATGTTAGACTCAGAAGACAGAGCTCATTATTATAATGTCATGACAAAAATTCTAATCTATTTATTTTCTACTTGATTATGCCGGCTAATATAATCTAATGTTCATGTCCACAGATAGCAATGGAATATGCAAGTGCATACCATGAACTCCTGTTACGGAGCTCATTCATTAAATATGTTATTGTAATTTGTTTTCAATTGTAGGTAGTTTACCATTATGCCATAATGCTCATAATTTTATATTGCTTTTAGGAAAAGAAACTGGATGCTCAAGACCCACTAAATAATATTTATGGTATAGACCCCTCTTATAGTGCTCATTATCATATCATTTAGTTTTCTAGACTTGAAAATTATTGTTTTTAGGAATGCTCTATACACAATCTAACCCATGAAGCCTTTCTTCAGTAAAGTTTACTTTCACCAATCATGATTGGCACAGAAAATGGTAAATCTTTCCAGCTGACTTGCTGGCTTTATAGTTTTTAAGTGTTCTGTCCCATTTCACCTGGGTCATCTTTTCAACACAACCCATGGATAGATCCTCAGAGTCTGTTTATGTGTTCTCATGTGTGTATGTGTTGGCCATTCTCAATGTCTGTCTAATATATATAATGTCTATGTTGTATATTGTCCTTCCCCTGTTATTATATAACCACTCATTGCCCCTTTGCTTACCACCTTACCAATTATTTTCTAGCTCTTTACTCTCTCTCCCCCAACTGTTATTTTCCCTCATTTCACCCTTTTTATCCTCAGTTCTTAACTCTTCACTAAGCAGAACATCCCCCCCCCCCACCTCAGCCAGCTGCCAACCAGCTCCCAAAGTAAAAAGATAGACTCTTAGACTGAGAAGAGGCTGATACTCACCTGCTACTGATTTGCTCTCAGTAGTCCCTTTTCCCCTACCTTTCTTCACTGTGGACTTTTGTTTGCTATCAAATTCAATTTCTGAGAATCCCTGGCTCAAGGCTCAAGGATATTTCCTAATATGTGACTGCTGGGAGCCACATTTTTATATTCCACAAAATCAAATCACAGGTTGAAGCTGTAGTCCAGATTTTACTGCCCCAAGTTTATTTTCTATTTCAAAAGACTTAAAGGGGGCATATATATCTCCTTTGAATATTTCTTTAGATGTATTTCCATAGTAGGTATAATCTTTATTGAATATCTTCTTATGTAGTGGCAATTTCCCCCATTTTGTGGCATCTGTTTAGTAAGGAATTCTAGTAGATAAGTTTCTCTAGTGTTTAGAGTTCATTTTAGAACCAGGTTATGGGGATTATTGGGCTTGTTACCTCTGCCCCCATATGCACCAGTTATACCTTGTTGCACTGTTCCTATTTGCATAGGCACATTAAAATGGGAAAATCTTATATGTTCAAACAAGTTCTCACCTAATAGAGATAGGAACACATAACTTTGATACTTCAGCCGGGCTTTACATCCTGAACACTTGTCTTAGTGATTTTGCTTAGGCTTCAGAAGATTGGGCATTGATCATTCATCTCTGAACCTTGGATACTATCTAAAGAAACAACCACCGTTTTCTACACCATCACCAGGAATCAAACTTCTACCAGGGAAGGCCCTACTGCTGCCCTAGCATCGACTTACTCCAGAGGGGTTCTTATGACATCCTGATGACTTAGTAACAGCAACAACCTGCTTTCAGGGCAGGTTTTTCTGTATTGCCACCTATGGTGAGATGAAACCAGAAGATGTTCCATGTCACCCTGACTTTGACATAGGATCTGTATAGAAACCAGGATTTCTAACAAAATCCTGAGAGCAACAACCCTGATTGTGAAGAGCTTTTAGTGGGACCACATAGAAAGACTTTGAGGTTGGACAACCTAGTATGCCTGAAGCCTAGAGTGGGTCTTATGCCAGAATACTTCATGAGTAAGGTCTCCCTGTTTTTAGGTCAAAGTTTTTCCTTTCTATTTCTCCCATATTTTGATGTGCCTATGCAAACAACAACTGCCACACACACACACACCTTTTCATTGTAATTTTTATCTCTTATCTTTAAAAAAATCTTACTAAACTTTCTGCTATTGTATTAATGACTTTACAAGAGATACAATAATTTTCACAAATATATTTGCAACTGAGCTTTTCTTTCCTTTTTTCTTCTCTTCCATTTTGTTTTTTTTGTTTTAGTTTTTTTTCTATTTTTTCCTATTTTTAATTAATTGTGCTTTCTGTCATCTTGAAACAAATGTATTATGATCAGTTATGTCAAATATGTGATACATTAACTTTAAATAAAAAATTTAAAAATAAATTAGAGGGATATTAAATGACAAAAGTCATGATTTACATTTGAGGGAAACTACAGGCTTTTCATTGTGACTTGCCAAAGCCAGTTCAATTTCTATAGTATATCAGAACTTCAAAGACTTGGTGTGCTTTGGTTCTTTGAACTCTCAAACCAGTCTCTGAGGTAAGAACTTATTTGTTTCTTTCAGAGAGTAAAATGATATGTAGGTAGCAACTATCGAAGAGAGGAGAGCAAAGCTGATAGACATACATTGAAGACTGCTAGTGCCTTTCCAAAGCTCAAGCTCATTACAACTATATTTCCACCTTTCATAGGCAAGGCAGTTCATGTGTATTGTAACAGATGTGCACAAAAAAATCTAAGATGTCCATAATTCATCATGTGAAGTCATCTTATACTTCAATTATCAGGCAGTTACCCTATGATAATGCATATTATTTTACATGGTAATGTGTCTTCTGGGAAGGCCCTTTAGTGTGACTTTGCCCAAATTTACTGTATGATGCCAAGTTCATAAAAAATGAAATATAATTCATGCTACCATAGATTAGAGCATCAAAATATTGTATTAAAACTTGGCTTTTAATTACAAAACTGAGATTACTAAACCAGAGAGAATCTACAGGGGTTAAAGCATATATTTTTGCACACGACTGATTCTGGTTTGATCTCAGCATCTAATATGGTCCTCTAAGTACTGCCATCTCTGAATCTTGAACATAGATCCAGGAGTATGCACTGAGAACTACTATATGTGGCACATTACCTTCCCATTCTCTAATCAGAGCCCTGAGATTACTAAGCAGTGGAGAGAGAGAGAATAGACAGACTAAAAATGACAGGGACAGTGATGGAGAGATTTTAGAGACTTTAGAACTTGTCTTAGTGAAGTGCAGTCTCCTTGTACATCAAACCCATACACATTAGCACTACTAAAGCCATATTACCTAGACTACAACAAAAATTTACATTCATATGTAATAATATTAAATAATATTATTACAATAATATTACTAAAACAACAACAATAATATTAAATATATTAAGAATGAATTAAAAGTGGTGAAAATTTTTCTATTCAAAATAGTACTGAAAATACTTGCCATAGTAATCAGGCAAGAAAAAGATATCAAGGGAATTCAAATAGGAAAGGAAGAAATCAATCTTTCACTGTTTGAGGATGATATAATACTATATTTAGAAAATCCTAAAGACTCTACCAAAAAGCTTCTAGAAACAATAGATTTGTATAGCAATGTAGCAGGTTACAAAATTAACATGCAAAAATCAATAAGCTTTTTATACACAAATGAAGAGAAGAAATAGACATTAAAAAAACAATTCCATTCACAATAGTACCAAAGAAATTTAAATGCCTTGATATAAACTAAAGAGGTAAAAGACACACACACACACACACACACACACACACACATACACACACACACACACACACACACACACACACACACACACATATATAGTGCCTCAAGAAATACAAGAGGAATTGAGGAAATAGAGACATATATCCTGTAGGGTACCTATCTGAGACCCACCCATTTCTGGGAGGGGTCTTGGGAACCGGATAATAGGTGTGACCTTACCTGCAAAGCCCGGCCCATTCCTGGGAGGGGTCTTGGAATAGGTAGATAAACCCGGAAGCCAAGGGATTAAGGGGCTTTTGCCTTTTGGCCCTGCTGGGCTCTCTGAGGGAGATGGCTGAAAGAGGATAAGACGCAGGGCAAGCCTAGAATGGCTGTATGCTTGAAAGGTTATGAGTAGGCCACACACATGTGGTGGCTAGGGCCTAAATAAAGATGATTCTTCCTGAAGCCTGCCTGTGAGTGAGTAATTTTGCGTTTTACCTGGGCCTGGAACCCACCGGGTGCATGGGGGTTGCTAAGCCACGTGGCCTGGGATGGCAAAAAGAAATCCATCGCCATCCACCGCCATCCAGCCTCATCTTTAATTATGTAATGCAAGAATATCCTGTTCATGGATTGGGAGGATTAACATCATTAAAATGGCATTACTCCCCAGAGCATAATACAGTTTTAATGAAGTCCCTCTGATACCCAAGACATTCTTCAAAGAAGAGAATCAAACATTCCTGAAATTTATTTGGAACTATAATTGCCTACAAATAGCTAAAGAAACCCTGAGGAAAAAGAAGATGGGAGGCACCACTTTCCCTGACTTTAAATTGTACTACAAATCGACAGTCATTAAAACAGCATGGTATTGTAATAAAGACCAAAAAACCCTCAGATCAATGGAATAGATTTAAGTATTCAGAAAAGGACCCCAGATATACAATTAATCTTTGATAAAGGGGCAAGAAATGCAAAATGGAGCAAGAAAAGCCCCTTGAACAAGTGGTGTTAGGACAAGAGGTCAGCCACATGTAAAAAAAAAATAAACTCAGACCTCTATCTAACACCATGCATTAAGGTCAAATCAAAATGGGCTAACAACCTTGATATCACACCCAGAATTATAAGGTACATAGAAGAACACATAGGTAAAGCATTCCATGACATTGATACTAAATGTATCTTCAAGGAAGAAACACCACTGTTCAAGCAAGAGAAAGCAGAGATAAACAAATGAGATTATATTAAACTAAGAAGCTTCTGCACATCAAAGGAAACAGTGACTAGGATACAAGGGTTACCCATGGAATGGGAGAATCTATTCACCCAATACCCATCTGATAAGGGGCTAATATCTAAGATAAGCAAGGTACTGACAGAACTCAACAACAACAACAAAATTTCTAAACTCATCATTTCCTCAGAAAAGGCATACAGATGGCCAAAAGGCACATGAAAAATGTGCTCCACAAAACAACAATGAGATATCTCACATCACAGAGACTGGCACACATCATATGAAATTTGCCTATACATGAATGGACATGAACTATCATGGACTATCATGCTGAGTAAAATGAGGCAGAGGGAGAGAGAGACAAAATATCTCACTCATCTGTGGAATATAAGAAAAATAAAGGACAGGATGGTAATGATATCCAGAGACAATAGAGTTGAAGGCTGCATAGACCAATCCATTATATGAAGCTTACCACAAACAGTGGTGAGCACAGTTAGAGCACTAACTACACTGACAACTACCATGACAATGATAGTGAGAGGTGGAATGGCTGTCCTGAATACAGGCAGGGGGTAGGGGGAGAAAGAACTTGGAAACATTGGTGGCAGGATGGTTGCATTAGAGAAGTGTGGTGTACATTCAATGACTGAATGCTGGCTACAAACATTTCTGTAACCATGGTGCTTAAATAAAGAAATTAAAAAATAAAAGTGGTTGTTGCTTCCATCCCCCATTCTTCCTGTGTAACCTTACTTGATGGTAAGACCTGCCTATTGCTAGGAGGGGTCTTTGGTAGGTAACAAAAGAATCGCCTCAGGGGCAGGAAGGGGATTTGGGAATTCGGAGAGGGATTCAGAAAGAGAGAAGGAGATCTGGCAGGATGAGACAGGTTGAATGCAGGGCTGATTATGGATCCAGCTTAAAGGTTATGATAGAAGCCACACCTTTTGCTAGGGCCCTGAATAAGCTTCAAGTCTCCTAAAAGCTGATTGCTGTGAGTCTTTTCCTCACGGCTACCCTTAACCCAAAGACCCACTAGCTGGAGGGAGTTGTAGGCCTGTGGCCCAGGCCAGCAGAGAAAGGCTTCACCATCCATCCATCCCATCATCATCCATCACCACCCAAGGATCTCATAATCACCCCAGGACCATCACCCGGACCCCATAACTGATATGAAAATCAACAAGTGGTGAAAATTAAGAATTACAGGTGGGGCCGGGCGGTGGCGCTAAAGGTAAGGTGTCTGCCTTGCCAGCACTAGCCTAGGACAGACCGCGGTTCGATCCCCCGGTGTCCCATATGGTCCCCCAAGCCAGGAGCGACTTCTGAGCGCATAGCCAGGAGTAACCCTGAGCATCAAACGGGTGTGGCCCAAAAACCAAAAAAAAAAAAAAAAAGAATTACAGGTGTGAGGACTGAAGCAATAGTACAGTAGATAGTACTTTTCTTGCAAGTGGCTGTATTGGGTTTGATCCTCAGCACCACATATGGTCTTCTGAGCCCCCTCAGAAGTGGCACTGAACACGGAGCCAGGAGTAAGCCTTGAACATTGCTGAGTGTGTTCCCTTCCACTCCAAAAGTTACAGAAGCATAAACAGTGAAAAGGCCATGCATTTGCCATAGGATAATTAGACAAAACTGAAATTTAAATTAGTAAAAACAGAAATTTTCGAGTTCTTATAGAACCCCTGAGAGAGATCTTAGAAGAATTTGTGTTCAGGAAAATAAACATATTTTCAAAGCAGTAATTATAATGTGCTGTTCTGCTGTATTTGTTACTCTAGCAGTAGTAATATATGCTGACTATATGAACTGACTTGGAAGCGTTTTTATACTAGATAAAACTGAGACAAGCAGAGAAGATTAATCTCAAGGTTATGATACCCATATTGTGCTTTCACATAAATGTTTGAGAAAGAACATAATCTTGGTTAATCATAGTAAGCAGCAATGTAATGCTTTTTATTGTTTTCCAAAATTTCATGTCCTTATGGTTCTCTTAAATAATTCCAGATACTTCTAAGGTCTTCCTTATCTGAGAAGATAATACAGCACTCTGATTTCAAGTAGCATAGCTAGTGTTAGTAAACAATTCATTCACTTTATACTGCTCATTTTCTTTTATGATGGCAGCATGATGTTTTGATTTGTGGCCAGTCCATTCTGAATTGTAGATATTTTTTTTCTGCTCTGTTTTTATTTCTATATGATTTAGTTGATATAATCCAGTCTTGAAAATAGTAAATGCATTGTTCAAAGTTTTTTCAAGTAAGACATTATGGTAGTTGTTAAAGACAGGGGAAGATAAATACAATGAAATTTAAAACGAAGTCCTCTAAAAACAGTGACACGTTGATGGAACACATTCTTAATGAGTGGCCTTCTTTCTTTCTTTCTTTTTTTTTTTTTTGATTTTTGGGTCACACCTGGCAGCGTTCAGGGGTTACTCCTGAATCCATATTCAGAAATCGCTCCTGGCAGGCACGGGGGACCATATGGGATGCCAGGATTTGAACCGATGACCTTCTGCATGAAAGGCAAAAACGCCTTACCTCCATGCTATCTCTCCGGCCCCAATGACTGGCCTTCTTGAGAACAGCATGTAGTACTGTTTTCTTCCTTAATTTGGTACTCACTCCAATTTCCTTTCAATGATGTTTTCTTTCTTTCTCCTTTCTTTCCTATGACTATTTCTCTATGTCTTTTTTCAGTTTATACATTGACAGAAATATTAAATATTCAATGTCATTAGCACTCTATCATAGAATGTTCCAAGTAAAGTTCTTTACACCAATGACTTCATGTATTCCCAATATGTCTAAAAATTTGGAACAGCATTTTAAACTTTGCCAGGACTACAAACTCATATACTTAGAGGCATCAACCATATATGGATATCTTCTTGAAGTTTGTAAATGGAGATCACAAAAGCTCCTAAATACAGCATGATCAAAATTGAACTTATCAGAGTTCCCTGTATTTGACCCTTTTCTATTATTACCTATAAAGAATAATGGTACCTTCCATCAATTATATAAAACAGAGACAAGAAGATAAACTCTCTGTTTTTCCTATCATATACATATATTCCTAATATATCCTTTTCAAATCACCAACTTAGCCTTAGTTCAAACCTTCATCAAATATTTTCTGTTCTGTACCATTACCTAGCTTTCTTCCCATATGTATATTGAAATCCATTTCCAATGTTTTATAAATGGAGATTTCTGAAAACTAGGTATATTCAAAGACATTTGGATGTGGTCATATAATTATTATTGATGTAAAATTGACATGGAATGTTATTTTAACTTAAGGTATACAACATAATGATTACATTTTAAGTCAAATTTTATTATGTTATACTCATTATTTAATAGTTCTCCATGAATTTCTGTTTCCTAATATAAACACAAAAAATTAGCACTGCCTATAAAATTTAACATATGTGATCTTATTTCTGCCTCTTTCTGATAACACACTACCCTGTGATTTTCTCTCTACGCATTACTTTTCTTATATAATTTCATATCTGCATGTTACTTTCTGCCATGGGATCTTTGTACATACTTTTCCTTTATCTTAAATGTATCTTCCTTTTCAGTTAAATAATACCAGTTTACCTTTATATGCCAGTCACTATGTGACTACTGGTAAATAAATGCAACACTCATAAATGTACTCATAAATGCAACCTCAATATTCAGAGTAACTGACCCCATATGCTTACTCTAGACCACTGGGTATGACCTCTATAAATAAAAAAATCAACCAACAAAAATTAATTGAATAATTGAAATAGTATTATGTCAGTTGTCACCACATGTAATAGTACACATGTAACAGTGCATTTGATCGTTGCAGTTGATCTGAATCATAGGGTTGAAGTATGGGAAACATCATCTTATTGAGAAAGTGCATCTATTATTGTTAGGAGAAACATCCCAGGGTAAAGAGTTTTTACCTCCCAGCTGTTGCTGACAACTGAAGGAAAGGCATTTTAGAAAGCTCATACTCTGATATAGTGCCATTGACATGGAGCCAGTAGTTAAGGCAGAGTATTATGGCTTTAAAACATGAAACCACAAGTGATTTCAGGGTACGGATGGACAAGCAATTAGATCTTTGAGTAGATTTTCATAAAGAAAGTCATATGTCTGTGGAGCACTTATTGAAAGAAGTGAGGGGCCATACCAATAGTACAGCAGGTAGGGTACATCCTTGCATATGGCTGACTCAAGTTTAAGTCACAGAATCCCATATATTCCCTAAAGACCTGCCAGGAGTGAGTGAGTAAAGCCAGGAACATGCACTGATCACCATCAGGTGTAAGCCCCCAAAACAAAAAATTAAAAGTAATAAAATAAAATCATAAAAAGCAATGCCTAGTTTTATAAATAAGATGTTTAGAATAGTAGCCAAATGAAACTGTGAATACTATAAATTTATAATTATAGAGAATTCTTTGAAAACTTGAATTACTTTAAATTTATAGCTAAAATTATTCTTCCTGATGAAATAAGTAATATTTTTATATTATATTTTATATTATACTCAATAGAGTATATATTGTATAGCCAAATACTAACTTAGAGACAATCCTTACCAATTTGGTAATTCATTTTTAAACATGATATTTTATGTTAATACTATGAACTGGATCAATTTGGAGTGACTAATAAGCAAAAATATCAAAATAGACAGTGTATGAAATAATTTTTCTAGTAATGATCCATTGTTAAAAAAATAAGAAAAAGGAAATGAGGCCAGAGTCAGTACATGTGTTTGTCTCGCATGCATCTGATCCAAGTTTGATTGCGGCACTCCATAAGGTCCCTTGGGCCTCACGGGAGTGGGGTGGGGAGGAGTGATCCCTGAGTGCTGAGCCAGGAGTAAGCCTTGCTCACTGGCAGTTGTGGCTCCAAAACCAACCAAATAAACAAAAACGGCAATATAAGAGCCAGAGAGATAGTATAGTAGGTGGTGCTTGCCTTGCATTTGGCCAACCTACACTCAATCCCTAGAACCCATTTAGATCCCCCTAAGCCCTGCCAGAAGTGATCTCAGAGCTGAAAGTTTGGAATAAACCCTAAGCACTGCCTGGAGTGACCTAAAAAAAAACAAAAAAACAAAAAGTATGACATAAATAAGAATTTAACAGAGCTAGCAAAGGGATAACAGAGGACAACTTGGAGTCTATCAGACTACAGGGTTTGTAGACATATGTAGCTTTTAGTTATTTCACCTATGTAAGATACTATTTTTAGAAAAGAAAAAGGTTTGCATTTTGGTAAGGAAATTGAAACATCAATGCAGTGAAATCTTAGATTTTTAGATTTTAGATCTAGATCAAATAATTCACTATTTGAAAACAATATGAAGTACCATTTAATAATTTTTGGTTTGGTTAGTTTCTTGTCTTTTGTTTTATTTCCTTTTCCATCTTTGTTTTGCTTATTTTGTTCAGTTTTGGGATCAATGCCTGATGTTTTTCAGTGACTATTCCAGGCTCAGTGATTGGGAATCACTATGACAATGCTCAGGGACCTTGTGGTTCTGGGAATCAAACCCAGACCTCTTGTATGCCAGGTATGTGTAACATCATTTTGAACTATTGTTTTGACCTTACTTTTTTTTTGGTTTTTGGGCCACACCCGGCGTTGCTCAGGGGTGACTCCTGGCTGTCTGCTCAGAAATAGCTCCTGGCAGGCACGGGGGACCATATGGGACACCGGGATTCGAACCAATCACCTTTGGTCCTGGATCGGCTGCTTGCAAGGCAAACGCCGCTGTGCTATCTCTCCGGGCCCTTGACCTTACTTTTCAATCTTAAAATTTGTTTCCTAGTTTCTGCGATCTGCTCACGAAAATGCACTGACTTGTGTATGTTTAGTTTATTATGTAATTTCTCTACACAACCATTCAACACTATTAGTAATACTTATGTTTCAGAAGGAAATTACCTAAACATGTTCAAAGGACCTGCAAGCATTATATTGTACATTAACATTATTAATTATAAAAATGTTACAAGGACCTACATTCACAATAACCTGGAAACAGTTCCATATAATTTTTATTGCATCTCTACACTTATCACAATTGTGATGTTAACAAATTTTCTTGAGCTCCCTGTACCAGGCTATTATTGGGTAGTTAGGTATAATAGTAATAGTTAATGTCCCTAAAGGATAACTTGTTATCCTCAAGACAGATCACTAAAGTAATTCAGTAGTCTCTAGAGACTCGATTAACACTAAATTTACTAGATTAACACTACAGAGAGTTCAACATGCCTGACTGAAGTGTACTAACATTTGAAAAATTAAAAGAAGACAGTTGTGTGTGGTTTTGAAATGGGATGTGCCAACTGTTGTAATAATAATGTTACTAATGACATGAGTTTGGGGCACTAATATTTTTGGATGATTTGGGGGAAATGGGATCACTCCAAGTGAAAGATGTCATTTATAAAGATTCTCATAGATAAAAACTTACTTGATAAGTCTAAGTTGTATATATATCTCTACTGTATCACCAGTGTTATTGTAGTTATGCTGGTGGTAGTCAAACCAATTTTTAAAAAATGCCTTCAGCGTTGAATCTGTATAATGCCTTGGGGAGTATTGCCATTTTGATGATGTTAATCCTGCCAATCCATGAGCAGGGTATGTGTTTCCATTTCCGCGTGTCCTCTCTTATTTCTTGGACCAGAGTTTTATAGTTTTCTTTGTATAGGTCCTTCACATTTTTAGTCAAGTTGATTCCAAGATATTTGAGTTTGTGTGACATTATTGTGAATGGGGTTGTTTTCTTAATGTCCATTTCTTCCTGATTACTATTGGTGTATAGAAAGGCCATTGATTTTTGTGTGTTGATTTTGTAGCCTGCCACCTTGCTATATGAGTCTATTGTTTCTAGAAGCTTTTTGGTAGAGTCTTTAGGGTTTTCTAAGTAGAGCATCATGTCATCTGCAAACAGTGAGAGCTTGACTTCTTCCTTTCCTATCTGGATTCCCTTGATATCTTTTTCTTGCCTAATCGCTATAGCAAGTACTTCCAGTGCTATGTTGAATAGGAGTGGTGAGAGAGGACAGCTTTGTCTTTTATGACTGAAACCCAAACACAATCATGTATGTAATCAAGGTGTTTAAATAAAAAAAAATGTGAAGGACCTATACAAAGAAAACTATAAAACTCTGCTGCAAGAAATAAGAGAAGACCCACAAAAATGGAATACAAAAATCCGTTCCTTACACCTATGTTCATTGCAGCACTATTTACCATAGCAAGACTCTGGAAATAGCCAAGATACCTTTCAATAGATGAATGGCTAAAGAAACTGTTGTACATATACACAATGGAATATTATGCAACTGTCAGGAGAGATTAAGTCATGAAATTTTCCTATACATGGATGTACATGGAACCTATTATGCTGAGTGAAATAAGTCAGAGAGAGAGAGAGAAAGATGCAGAATGGTCTCACTCATCTATGGGTTTTAAGAAAAATGAAAGGGCCCGGAGAGATAGCATGGAGGTAAGGCGTTTGCCTTTCATGCAGAAGGTCATCGGTTCGAATCCCGGTGTCCCATATGGTCCCCCGTGCCTGCCAGGAGCAATTTCTGAGCATGGAGCCAGGAATAACCCCTGAGCACTGCCGGGTGTGATCCAAAAACCACAAAAAAAAAAAAAAAAGAAAAGAAAAATGAAAGACAGTCTTGCAATAATAACTTTCAGACACAAAAGAGAAAAGAGCTGGAAGGTACAGCTCACCTCATGAAGCTCACTGCAAATAGGATTGAGTTTAGTTAGAGAAATAACTACATCTTGAACTATCCTAATAATGAGAATGTACGAGGGAAATAGAAAGCCTGTCTAGAGTACAGGCGTGGGTTGGGTGGGGAGGAGGGAGATTTAGGACATTGGTGATGGGAATGTTGCACTGGTGATAGGTGGTGTTCTTTACATGACTGAAACCCAAACACAATCATGTATGTAATAAAGTTGTTTAAATAAAAAAAGTTAAAATAAAATAAATTTTTGTTTAAAAAAATGCCTTCAGCTTATTAGACTATTGTAGTAGACAGAGTTATTAAGAATTAGGATTAATAATATATAAATATGCAGGTGATTTCTTATTTTTACCTGATTTCCTATTTTGTATCATCTTTATTATTAAGACAATACAGACTTATTAACACATTATAGCGATGAAAACATACAGAAATATTATGCTTTAACTATACTGTGATAATTTATACGCTTTTTGTTAAAGTAATAAAGAAAACATTTTGCTCTCAACTTTTTTTGGCACAAAAAGAAAACAAAATCTCTTCAAATGTGTATCTTTACTTGCATTCCTTGAAAGATTTTGAAGAATCAGTTTTGGAAAGCCAAGAGTAGTATAGTTATATGTGAGCATCTCTACTTTCATTTCCTATTTTATTGCTTTTCTTTTCCGTTTTTCTTTAGTTTTGCCACTGCCTTTGTTCTCTGAATCATGTGACTTATGGGCTCTGGTATAAATTTGGCCCAGTAATCCATGACCAAAACCATCTGGTTTGAATAAGTCCCTAGATACCTTGAATAACATGGCTCCAATTTGGGAATAAACCTTGAGACCACAAACTTGATTTTAGGTCAAAAACATGGTATCCTCAATCAGAAAGTTGTGGAAAACATCCTTAAAGCTGGAAAATACAACCTACCTAACAAATGTCAACCAGGTTGAAAGGAAAGAAATATAGACTAGTGGAATGAACATGGGTTTTGAAGTTAGAAAGATGTGGATTCAGAGTTCCACATCCATATTTATTAGCATATGACCTTGTACTAAGCAATGATTAAGTGAGATGAATATAAGGTATCCTAAAATTGTCAGACATAGTGCTCTAAGAACCCATGTGGTTTGTAGCTTAGTACCACCTAATGACTGTAGGTTCAAAGTAATAATCAAATATTAATGTATAGGGCCCCAGAATTATGTTTTCCTCAAGATGTACATTTCAGAATTGATTCTAATATTCTACTAGACTAATATTTCTGTATGATATATATTTAGTGAGACCTGTGAATTCATTGGTCATGAGACTTGAATGATAAGGCTGCTCATATTTCAGCTTGAATCTACTGGAGAGCCTTCTCTTAACCTGATTTTCCCATACCACTACAGTTGGAATTTATTTTATTTATTTATTTTATTGGTTTTTTTGGGGGCCACAGCTGGTGATGCTCATGGGTTACTCCTGACTATGCACTCAGAAATTCCTCCTGGCTTGGGGGACCATATGGGACATCAGGGGATTGAACCACAGTCCATCCTAGGCTAGCACCAGCAAGGCAGATACCTTACCACTCAGTGCCACTGCTCCGGGCCCTGACCACAGTTGAAATTTAAAGCCAGTGTGCACTGATATAGCTAAGATTTTGTGAAATTCTATTGCAGTTCAAAACACATATGTAAAAAACTGCAAAATTGCAAGTGAACAATTTGTGTTTCATAAAGCAACACTCCAAAATACAACTAATATTTTGAACAATGATTCTAATCCAATTATTAGTATGGATCAGAAAGATAGAACAGCAGGCAGGGCACTATTTGCCTTGCATATGCTGACCTGAAATCAATTCCCATGGCACCCCATATGGTTCCCTGAGCACCTCTTGGAGTGATCCCTGCAGGCAAAATGAGGAAAAATGCTGAGTACTGTCAGGTGTGGCCCAAAACAAAAAACAAACAAACAAAAAAAAACAAACAGAAATGATTAGTATATTCTGTAAATCTCTAAGATTGAACCCTATTATTATATCACTCCTTACCATCTGGATTTGAACATGTGTTTGAGCCAATTTAATACTTCAGAAATGGAGCACTTATTAGAGTAGAAGTCTACTATAATCCAGCCAGAAAGTCACCTTTTCTCCTAATATGAAATTTCTAAGTTCTAGTGGATTTAGAACTTTTTAGAACAAAAAGTTCTGTATTATAGTAGAATTCAACATGTACATATTTGTGATATATATGTATATATAAAATTTCCCTTTCTGTCATTTTTGTAAAGCTAATCTCACTTTCACAGCTCTACCAGCTCAATGGATGAGAGAACATATGCTTCTCCATATGCCCAACACAGAATCTTCAATGCCTTTAATACTCAGAGCTTTGTGATTGAGGAATGTTTGTAATATTTTTTCCTCATAGTAAGTCATCTACTGTACATTTCAAAATCTGTGAAAAGTTGAAGGTCTAAAAATTTAGGTGAATTTCAGCAAATAGCTTCCCCTCCGCTATTTTATACACAGGCATTCAGATACAGTGATTTGACATTCAACCTGAAATGGCATTCAGGTTATTCTGTTTTGTTACATGTCTAAAGAGTGAACAAAAAAACACTAAGCAGTCCTGATTCATTTTTCCACACTGTAGTCTGACTCATATACATATCTAACTTAAGTTTTATCAAAGGGTCCCATGTTCCTACCTTGGCTAATGTGGCCCTTTATGATTAGGTTCTTGATTCTTTCTTCAGACAGGTTTTCAAAGATCCTCTTCTTACCTGCATTCCACAATACTGGATATTTCAATTCATTAAATGTATCCTTAAATCAGCCCTCAACTTAAGTAAAACATATAAGGAGACAATATTCAAAAATGGGTCAATTGTAATAAATAGCTTTCTACCAAGAACCTATTTTTCACTGCTCACTCTCAAACTGACTTCTGGAAGTCAGCACAGATTGGGATGGAAATAGAGCCAGGCATTGTTAGAATCTGCCTTAGTGTTTCAGCCTAGAGGGGTCACTTAGTTTTGTTTTTTTTCCTTTGGCCACAGATTTGAAACTACACGAACAAGATCCATCTGGATATCTTCAAAGTAATTCAGGTCTTCTGAGTTAGAATACTTGATTATTCTAACTGGACAAATAAACAACTCACCACTTCTCCCTTCAATCAGTATGAGAGTTTTGCTAGCTACACTGTTCCACTAATCGTCCAAACGGCTTCTCTGTTTTAAATTATATTGTCAGGACTTCACATTGGAGGCCTAAGTTGATCTAAACTTTGGGTACAGGTTGAATGATTTGGGGCATACCGTGGCTATGAGATGTTCCAAATGCTAAACCAAACCAAAAAAAGAACATGCTTTGAAACTTCAGTTTTTAAATCTTTGAATGCGCTTACTTTTATTTAGAGCAGACTATTGGCAAACCATCCTCATTTTTTCTTTTTAAGCTTGCCCGTCTATTAAAAAGCATATGAGTCAATCAGATAATATTTGCAGAGTTCTTAAATGTGCCTAATTTCCCCAAAGCTATTAAATTTATATCTGCCACAAATATTTTAATCTATAGTGAGAGACCACCCTGGAGAGAAATATTTAATAAAGATTCTGCAGAGTAAAGTTTTGCTGCAAATTGACATGAAGTTGGATTACGATAGATGAGGACATGAGGAGTCCATTGCAGGGGTGGCATTTGAGGTGAATCAGTAGGCTGCTGACAAAGCTACAGAGGGGGGAAAGATGGTGCTAACTATGCCTGTCCTTCCTACCAGTTCTCTAGAAAGCCTTGACTTGTACAGGTAATTCACACATCTGAATCACAGGAGGAGGGCTTGTTAAAACAGATTTCTGAGGCCTACTCCTAAAATTTCTGATAGGATGAGGTCCTGTAATTTGCCTCGTTAGCACATTTTCAAGTAATTATGATTCTGTTGGTTCCAGGTCCAAGTTTTGAAACCACTGATCTAGATTCTACTGATAATTAAATAATGATTCACCACCTAGTAAATCTCATCTGGAAATAATGCTGCAAATTATTTCTCTTGGCAGCCAGTGTGTGTGTGTGTGTGTGTGTGTGTGTGTGTGTGTGTGTGTGTGTGTGTGTGTGTGTTTCCCCACACTGAAGCATATGGTCTTCTCATTCACACCTTTAGATTACTCAGTCACTTCTTTTATTTCCTATTGCCACCCTATTCACACAATTCTCAGGGCTGCAATCAAATTGAGTTTGATCCCTTTCTGTCTGGTGTGTGTGTGTGTGTGTGTGTGTGTGTGTGTGTGTGTGTGTGTGTGTGTGTGTGTGTGTGTTTTGATAATAATCTGGTTTCAAATTTTGTGAATTTTAGCCAATCAAAATTTGAAGATTTAAGGAGTAAAAGGTTATCAATGTTCATTTTCTACTTTCATGTTTTTTACTGACTCATTGGTAAATTTATATGGTGAGTTATGTAGGAGATCTTACTTTGATTTCTGAATAAACACTAATGATAACTGTCCAAAGTAGAGCTTATTTGCTTTGGAATTATTCTTCTTTGAGGAAATGATTAACCAAGTAAGTAACAATCTAACTTTAGATTAGCTCTTGATAATTGCATGTTGATTTAAGGCTTTACATAAGATTAGATTACTGTTGACCCTTGATAGAAACTTTGACTTCTTTTACTTTTATCAGCATTAAATGGCCAATTACAAATTCATCAAAACTCACTGGAACTTCCTTCCACCAATAAAGAAGAGCTAATAGCCTGTAGTAGGCACTGATGTATTTGGTTGGTGAACAAGTAAATTTCAAAACAAGTACATAAGCTCTCTTTATTTGCTCTGTGAAATTAGGCATAGTTCTGTGAAATATAGGCATGGTTACTTTATATCAGTTTTAAATTTGGCAGGCTAACAAATGTCAATTTATGCTGAGCTAGTTGAGACTGAATGCAATTCTTTCTCTGAGCAACTTTAAGGTAAGCAAACATGAAAGCATTTTCAGTGTAATCTGAGAGGAATTGACATGTAAAGTAGTTAGCATTACTTCTGTACTTTAAGGCTATTAATTTCATAGATAAACTAGCTTCATTACCCCATCTTTATCTTGTATTTTAAAAGGACTCCATCAGCTGGAAGACTGACATCTGGGGGTCAATTGAAACTGCTCTTATCCCAGCCAGGTTGTAACTGGAACTTGCTTCTGGAAACCTTGCTGCATCACGATGCTCTTTTACTAAAAATCTTGCTGAGAAGCTCAAGTGAGTATTTGTAATTAGAAGAATGTCCTCAAAAAACCTTCTTGTTGCTTGGTTGAATGAAATTTTTTCAAGACTTAAATGTTGGTAGAGGAATGTAAAGCACCTGCATTTCCTCAATAGTCAACACCATCAGCAGTAGAAAAAAAAATATAAAACCACTTTATAAGTTATTGAAAATAATTTTCTAGAGACTCTGAATGAGGGAAAAACAATATGTTTATATGAAACTCTTCTATTATAACTACCATTCACTCTGTGTAGAATTGTATCAATATCCAGGATTTGAAATGCCTGGAAAATTATAGGAATACATAGTATAAATACACATAGAAAAGCGAGAGAGAGAGAGAGAGAGAGAGAGAGAGAGAGAGAGAGAGAGAGAGAGAGAGAGAGAGAGAAATTTTATTGGAGCTAACTTAGAGGCTGCACTGAATTGTGATGAAAATGTATATCAGCTATACAAGAACAAGATACTATTTATAATGATATCCACATTTGGGGCAAGGAGAAATAATCATGAGAATATTGTCAGAGCAAATTTTCTCAAATTTTTCTTTTAATCTTTCTAATGGTGCCTTCCACAGCAGTCAGTGCTCAGGGACCTGGGATTCACTCCAACCTAAGCTTGGCTGCACTGGAAAAGAGGTTCAGAGCATATTTTTTGGAGACTCCCTAGCCTATATTTGGCAGTCTCTAGGGAGCTATGTGTTTCCAAGTATCAAAATTTAAAATCATCTGCAGCCCTTTGAACTACCTTGCCAGCCACAAAAATATTCTTCTCTTAAAAATATTTTAGTTTTTATTTACCCCTATATGTTTTCTTATATTGTGTTAAGTTGTAATACTACACCCATCTAATATTCTATCCCACTATTTTTTGTCATTTGTAAGCTTTCTAACTATGTGCACACACCCTTGACACATTTATGAATCCATATTAATTTGATCAATCGCTAATTTAACTACAAGTATTTCTGAATCAAAATCTTTTTCTGGGGCTGGAGAGATAGCACAGTGGTAGGGTATTTGACTTGCATATGGTTGACCTGGGGCTGACCTGGGTTCGATCCCCAGCATCCCATATGGTCCCCCAGCCTACCAGAAACAATTTCTAAACACAGAGCCAGGAGTACTCCTTGAACGCTGCCAATAGTGGCCCCCCAAAAAAGCCAAAAAAATATTTTTCTCAAGTGTCTCATCACCTACAAGGGCAAATGATGTCCTTCAACCATTTAAATAAGGCTCTAAGTTAGTCTTCTAATATTTTGTCCCTATCATTTCCTTGCACATTCCCCCATTTCAGTAATCACACCCAATTTTATATATATTCTAAACCACACCTCACTCATTTTTTCTACTATTTTGGGGGGAGGTTGGAGTACTTCCAAGAAGTGCTCAGGCCCAGCACATCTAGGATCGCCAGGGTCACCCTGATACTGCTAAGAGGGCTGAATGGGCCAGGCATTGATCCTCAGGCCTCCACATGTCAGATTGGCTTTCTAGCCCCCCCCCCTTTTTTTGGTCTTTGGGCCTCACCCGGCAGTGCTCAGGTTACTCCTGGCTGTCTGCTCAAAAATAGTTCCTGGCAGGCACTGGGGACCATATGGGACACCAGGATTCAAACCAGACACCTTAGGTCCTGGATCGGCTGCTTGCAAGGCAAACAATGCTGTGCTATATCTCCGGGCCCGGCTTTCTAGCCCTTTTAGTTAATCTCCCCAGCTCCCATTTTCCTACTTCAAAGACTCTTCACAGACACCTCAACTTCCACCAATCTACAAATGCCAATGATATTCCAGATCAACCTCACACTTGACTTTTCTTCCCCTGAGTGTCACAATAGTAATTTGGCAGTTTACTTATCCATAGCATCTTGTGCTTATATTGTTATTTTATGTGCTTATTAATGTTGCAAATATCACCAGGCACAGCTGTGTTTCAGAGTATTCCCCTACCCAAATGGATCATCATTTCTCAGAACTTTTGGTTTCTCCTATAGCAGTTGCCCATATTCTCTCCCATTCACCTCGATGTTTGCTTCCCCTGAAGGGTGGTGATTTATTTCTGAGCTCCTTGTGGGAATATTATACCTCCCTTGATGTGTTCAGACTCATAAAATTCTGTGGTGCCAAAGACTAGAGTGTTCCAGGCCTCACAGGAACACCAGTGCAAAACATTGAATCTGACTTTATCTTCCCCTCTGCTCTACCAAGCAGTATTTTTCAATCCTCAGAATTCAGTCACCTAAAGATTTTTTTTTAATTGCAGTCTGTAATTCCATACTCATCAGTGAACTCTGGCACTTCCTCATGTAGTAGCACTGAGTGTTTACTTATTAAATATCAGGTACTTTTATCGTCTAATTTGGGTCTTTCTGTAATCTTACAGATCACATACTATTGTTAGCCTTATTTTAAAATAAATGACTTTGTAGCTTAACATAATTGTCCCCAGAGACACATAGAGCTGACAAATGTTGAGTGAGAGTTGTATTATAATACTAGCCAGACTTTTCTGTTCCTTGTCCTTTCTATACGAATATTCATGAAAATTAATTCTGGCATAGGCTGGAATGACTAGGAAAACTGTACTCTGACTCAGATTGGATTAATTATGGCACCCTGATGAAAAATAGAGCAGGAGAACCTTTCATTTATGAAAAATTTTATACCTATGTAGTTCAGGGTGATCACAGGTTTATTTATTCCTATCTAAGCTAACACAGGCACTTTTTGCATTAAAAATCCCATTATTGACCAGCTCACAGTAAGTTAGGAAATTCAAATGCAGTTTTCTCAGAACTTTGTAGTTTGAGTTTTTAGTCCAGGTGGTCATAAACATGGACAGTAACTGACACAGCCGAGGAATTTCTCTGATATAATCACTGAAAATCATGGACATAGTCCCTAAGAGAAATGATCTCATCAATAGGGTTATGTAGAACAGCCAGGAAAATCAATGAGATCAAATGACTTGTCTTTATTGATGTATCCACAGAGTACTGGAAGAATGCTTATCTTTAAATTCTTATAAATGCATCCTAAATTTACTTAAAATATTGCATATACTTTCTGTTATGTATGTATGTATGATTGTATGTATGTATGTATACATTTTATCACCTTCTACTATCATGGAATGCAGAGATATATTTACTCCACCTGCTTACATGTCTATCACTTTTAGTAAGTCTATTAACTGAACAAGATTACAATAGCTGCTTGGTATTGTCTTTCTATTGAATTTTATGACCTACTTCAAATACTGGGAAGATGAAGTGGCAGAATTTACTAATCAATGGATTGATCAACTTATTAAGCTCTAGTAGATGTCTTGTCACATGAAGTTAAAAACAATATACTCATTGAATCACATTAACTAAAATAACTAACACGAAAATTAATATATCCATTAAGAGATTAATCATTTTGTAGAGTATTTTTTTCATTTGCTTAGAGGTTTCAACATATTTTAGAAAAAATTGATAATTTAGATATCTAATCAGAAAACAAAATTATTTTGAAACAAATTTTTATTTTGTTTTGGAGTCACACCCAGTTATGGGCAGGGCTTGTTCCTGATCTATACTCAGGAATCATGCCTGGTGGGTCACAGGGGATCAAATGAGGGGCTGAAAATTATATCCAGGTTGGCCATATACAAGTCACGCACCCTCTCCACTGTGCTATCTCTCTGACTCCAAGAATGAAATTAAAAAAAAAAAGCCTAATTATGTATTCTATGTACCATAAGTATCAGTTACAGTTTTTAACAGCCTTTGTACCAAATTGGTAAAATTTAACTTTATGTAGAATTGGTTTAAAAATAATAAAGATGCAATTATATGTATATTTTATAGTCAATTTAACTTGTTTTATGACAATACAGGCCCTCATATATTTGAAGCATACTCTTTGCCACTGAATCTTACTAAAAATATTCTTTGTTTGTTTGTTTGTTTGGTGTTTGGGACATATCTGGTGATGCCCAGGAGTTACTCCTGGCTATGCCCTCAGAAATCCTGGCTTGTAGGGCCATATGGGACCTAGGGGATGGAACCGAGATCTGTCTTGGGTCCGTCGCATGCAAGACAAATGCCCTTCTACTGTGCTATCGCTCTGGTCCTAAAATTATTCTTAAAACAAAGTTCTCTAATAATAAATTATTGCTTTCTGCTACCAGAGGATATTTTTTGATAGAACCAACTTCAATAAGATAAAAACATGATTTTATTTCATAGTGAGAGTATTATTTGTTGATTTTTAAATTTCGTTTTATAAAAATTATCTAACAAAATATCTGTTTAGTTCTAAATGAATCAGCAAATTATGAAAATAACTTTTTGTGATATCAAATGAAACTTGGCTGTGGACCAAAAAAATAGCAAAATATATTAAGTGATGATAAAAATTTAATTTCTAAAGTACGCTTGAAAGACTTCTAGGAAGTTAAATTATGTTTTTGTCATCAATGATTTAATTCCACTTGTATAAAAATGCACAGCGTTTTAGGAGGCTGGAAATATAGTATACTAGATAGGGTACCTGCCTTGCACATGGTCAGCCTAGGTTTGATCCATGACACCTCATTTGATCCCATGAGACCTGCCAGAACAAAGAACCAGGAGTAAACACTGAGCACCCATTTGGTGTGGCCCCAAAAGAAAACAAACTAAAAATAGCGATAGCATTTTAAGGAAGTCATTACATTGCTAAAATCTTTGTGCTGAGATGGTATCATTTATTAGTTTTCTTTAAAAATGACAACATCTTAACTATGAAGAAAAACTACAAATACTGCAAGATTTTACATTGTAAAGCACTAATTCGGACTGACTTTTAAGTCTGTAGGCCATTGTTCTAGTCATTTCCTCACTGAGACCTCCAGTTTTAAAGAAGCAGATATCTGCCAATTTCCCAATTATTAGCAGGTGGTCTTTTCCTTCTCCTGAAAGTTGAATGAAGTGTGACTAACATTCTTTCCTTTGACCATTGCCCCAAGAACAATTCTCAGTCAAACTTGTTGATCTCTGATGATATGTAGTTGTAATAGCATAACAACAACACATTGGCAAATACATATTATTTAACATATTCAATATTGTTTCTAAGTATTTTGAATGTGCCATTTTTCCGGTGTATAAGACGACCGGGCGTATAAGACAACCCCCTAATTTTACAATTAAAACATAGGTTTAGGCCTATATTCGCTGTATCAGACAGAACGTTCCTGTGCTGCATGTGCTGCATGTGTTCCTGTGCTCATGTACCACAGTGAGCCAATCACAACAAGCAAAGGTTCAAAGGTTATACTGTCATAGACTTCCTCTCTGACTCTGGCCAATCTGAGCAGGCTTTATACAGTGTGGATTCAGTACAGAACATTGTCTAATTTGCATGCATCAAAAGCCTGCTTGGATTGGCTGAGTTAGAGAGGTGGTCCGAGCAGCTTTGCAGTGATTGGTGCAGGATTGAGTTGGAAAATGCATTTTATGGCATTATCAAGTCGATTTTCGTTGAGCAGCATGTTGAAACATGTTTTGGGATATACTTGCCATATAAGACGGCCCCCGATTTTTGGTTGACTTTTTTTGTTTCAAAAGTCGTCTTATACACTGGAAAATACGGTATTTACTCACTGGATCTTCATAAAACTCTGTGTGATAGGCACCAATATCAGCACTGTTTTTTTACAAACAGAGAAAATGGAGACATAATAGAAATGAAGTCTCTTGTCTCAATCACAATTTTCATAAGTACAAAACAGGATTTGATACAGACACTAGTCTCTGAGGACTGTGCTTCCTCCCAGCACACCACATTGCATCTAGGCAGGATAGCTCCCATCAATTGAGATCATTCTAATCAATGAGTACTATCAGGATACATTTTGTACTTTCCCACCTTGTTATCAAATGTCTAAAGAAAGTAAAGAAACACATCTTCAGAAAATTTTAGTTCAAGGAATTAGAGCACTGTGGCCTCTTTTATGTGACGATTAATGTAAAACTAACAAGCTAGTTCAAGTTCTTGTTTTATAGTTAATGTTTTTCTGATATTTGGAGCAATGAGAAACATGTTGTGGCAGAAGTTAGGTGATTTGTTGTGCAGTATGTATATGTGTGTATGTTGTTTCATCTTATAGTATGACCAAAGTGGTACTTTTTGATAAGTTAAGGGAGGCAACCAAAAGTGAGAATACATCCATAATACTCTCAGATCACCTAACATTGATTTTATAATCTCGTTTTACTAGTTATCAGATCTTATTTGAGAATGACAGTAGCCTAGAGGTGGGCTCATCACAGTCTAGATTTGTTAGAAAGATTTGTCATCTGAGTTTTATGAATTTGAGGTACTTATAGTATGATTACTAAAGCAATACTTATTGACCTTAAAGTGGAGGCACATAAATGGGGTTCTGATTCAAAAGGCAAATTCTGATTAACTTGGGAGGGACCAGAAATTATGCTTTTATAGCAAGGCCTCAAGTTATGCTGGTTTGCTGCCTTTTCAAGCAGCAAAGCCATTGAACAAAGCCCATTATAAAGGAAGGCAAATTAATTGAGGATACATTTAGTATTTACTTTTCAAGAGACATTGCTATACAGTTTAAGCCATAGCAGACAGAAAGCAGGATGTTATTTAACACTGGTGACGGGTTTTGTTTTTTTTTTTAATAACTGAAACCCAACTACAAACATGTTTGTAACCATGGTGCTTAAATAAAGATATTATTTTTAAAAAATGGAGTAGAAGAGAGACTAGGGTCAAACATCTTCAGGAATTGCCAAAGATTGTTGATTGTGCATACATCTAGAGCATCCACTGGACTCCTTAATATTAGTAGACCTGCAGAACAGGAGGGATTTGGATCCAAGGTTCTTAGGACAAGGTGGAATATATATAGCTAAAGAGGAACAGATGGGGATGATTGAGGGATGCTGCTACAAATAAAGGCCAGTTTTCAGGAGTAGAAAGATTCTGCCACCTGGTATGAACAGTGTTTCACTCAATTAACCTGAATAACTGCCCTGAATAGGCCACTGTTCATTCTTTTTGTGATGCTCTCAGTAAGTCCTTGCATAATGAATTTCCTCACCTACTTTATTCAGGAACACATAGGTGCAGTTAAGTTCTTGTACTGAGGTCCCAGTATGTGCCCATAACAGGGATTGGGACAAGAAACTTCAGGGAGAGTCAAGAATTTGAGTCAGATCTATAAGAAGAGGAGGGAATGTGAGGGCCCTGGGTTCTGAACAAGGAGTTTGGCCATTTTGGAAGGATATGTTGTAAACCTCTAAAACTTCACTTTCTCAAGCCTAAATTTCCCTGCCCCAGGCTGCCTGGCCATACCATTTAGCCTATCTGTAAAGGACACACAGAAGGAGTAGGAAAGTACCCTAGACAACAAGAAAAAAAAGACCATTTCAATTATGATTCCTCCAGAAAAAACTTCTGGTGACAATTCACTAATTACAGTGTAAAGACCCTGACCCTTCAGGGGTCCTCAAACTTTTTAAACAGGGGGCCAGTTCACTGTCCCTCAGACCATTGGAGGGTCTGACTATAGTAAAAACAAAACTTATGAATGAATTCTTATGCACACTGCATATATCTTATTTTGCAATGAAGAAACAAAACAGATACAAATACAATATGTGGCCCGCGGGCCATAGTTTGAGGACCACTGCAAGATGAACAATACTTTATACCATTTACTACAGATTTATCTTAGACTTTGCATATTTTGCATACTCTGACACAGATGCCTATGTCTTCTGGTCTCTGCTGTATAACCTTGATTTGTAAATACAAAATTCCTATAGAAAAATTTCTATAGAAGTGTAGTGTAGTCCTGCCTACAGTTAGAGGGGGAGATAAGGGAGGCATCAAGACCAAACAGGTGCAAGACTACTAAGTAGTGGGTTGGATACAGAGGGGACCACATATTCTAGCCGCCCTGGGGGTGAGGGAAGAGGAAATGGGAGGTAGGACAAAAACGGAGGGGTAGGGAGGGCAATTTGGGGATGGGAATCCCCCCTGATTTTATGTAAATATGTACCTAAAATGTTATTGTCAACAATATGTAAGACACTATGATCAAAATAAAAATTATATTAAAATAAAAAAAATAAGTGTCTTGAGAAAAAAAAGACATTTATTTTACTACCTATGACCTCTCAATTGTCACATGTGTCAAGTTCTTTCCTGCAAAAGAAACTTTGGCATATTTGTGTGTAGAATCTTCTCCACTTTCCTGACCACTGCTAGTTAGTTTTTAGCTTGAATTTTATTTCCTGGAAAATCATTTTTGATTTCTTAGGAAATCATCATTGCTCCATAAAGATTATTATTGCTCCACAATAATTGTTTTTGTAATATTTGTCATGAGTTCAAATGAAAAGTTGAATGATACATTTTTTTAATGTTTGTCCCAATAAAATTTCCAGTAGAGCAAAGACAGTTTACTACTCTGGGCCAGAGCTACTGTACAGCATGTTGGGCAATTGCCTTGCACAGTGCTAACTAAGGTTCTAGCCCCAGAACCTCGGATGTTCCCCTACGCTCCACTAGGAAGCTCCACTCTCTCAATACAGAGCCAGGAATAAGCCTTGAATATTGCTGGGTATTGTAGACCTCCAAAGAGAGTTTGCTATTGTATCCCCAATCTTTGACTTGGTTCTCAAATTTTCACACTGATTTATAACTTAGAATGTGCTTTAAATGTATTTATTGAATGTATGAGTGAGGCTAATTAAACTTCCATAGCAGCTATTCTGTTTTTTATTATTCATTAACTTTGTGATCTCTAAATTATACAATTCTCATTATTTTTTTTTTAGAAAAACACTATTATTAGCTTAATTGTCTTTGTTTTGAGGTTTTAAAAAAGTAAATCACCTAAAACACCATACTTGATACTTTGGGGTTTGTATTAGATTCTCTCCATCTTTTATAATAAATTCTTGGAAGAACATGCCTGATGTATATTTCTTCTCTGATAAATCATTCTATGCTCTCTATATAGCAGTCTTTAGTTTTTAGTGTGTTGTAGGAAGTGCAGCATCCCCTTTGATACCTATTTGGCTGAAAAGGTATTGTCCTAGATGCTATCATGCATGGGAATACTAGAATTGAGTCAAATAAATATTCTCAAATAAATTCTTTGTGTTATAATAACCCTTGAGAGCCTTTATTTTATCTCTTTCTGGCATCCAGAAAATATCTAATAAAACTATAGGAACATGTGTCTTCTTTAGTTGTTAGTGTGCTTCTAGTGTTAGCATGCAGAATAATTGGGCATTAGATTATAAGTGATACTTTTATCAGTGATTTATATGGCAGCTTTCCCCCAACAGTTTAACATTATTTAACATATTATTTAATTTGTGATCCATGGATTATTAAGACCATTTTGAGGAAACTTAGATGCAGAGAAATTGCATAAATTGCCCTCTTGATGCTTAAGTGGTTCTTGTGAAAAGAAAAAAGAGCCATTATTTCCTACAAGTTTATCTATTACTTTTTAATGAATTCTAAAATAAAAACATGACTTATGGAGATGATTATCTTAGAAATAAGAAACATTATTCTGAATTAAACTCTAAAATGTTTGGTTAGTTGACATTATATTTTCTGTCTGCATAAATGCATTCCCTATATCAAATATTTAATAGGCATCAACTTTGGTACGAGACATTCTCAGTACAATGTGTATATCATAAAATATATGTATACACTAACTGGATGCAGTTGAAATCATGGCACATCATTTTCCTTCATATTCTGCAAGAATAATTAGTGGGAAAGTATGGTGGACAGAACTTAAGAAATTAAAAATATATAAATTACATAAGTTTACCTAGAAATTAATATTATGAAGTGCTTGTATAGAACTGAATGACTCTTCTTGCCTTATATTATTGAATTAACACCCAGAGACAATAGAGATGAGGACTGGAAGGACTGGCCATGATATGAAGCTTACCACAAAGTGTGGTGAATACAGTTAGAGAAATAATTACACTAGCAACTATCATGACAATGGTAGTGAGGAGAGAAATAGAATGCCTGTCTCACATTCAGCTATGGGGTGGGGAAGGAGGGAGATGGGGTGCCTGGGTGGTGGGAAGAATGCAATGGTAAAGGTGGTTGTTCTTTTTTATAACTAAAACCCAACTGCAAACATGTTTGTAATCATGGTGCTTAAAGACATTAATTTTTTTTAAAGAAAGAACCTCATATATCTGAAATAAATCCAAATAGGTAGAAAGAGGTTAAACAGAAGTGTATTCAACTTACTCTTCCTTTTTCCTCACCTACACCCATTCATTACCATTGTTCTACAGTCGACATATTTAACTGTCAACTTTTAGAGACCAAACACTGTTCCAAATATTGAGAATACAAAGTGCATAAAATAGAGTAAAAACACTAAGAAAAATAACTTAAAAAGAAAAACAGTGGCTTATAAAGATTGACAGATTTTACAAAAAACAAAGGGTGTTCTGAAACACTGATACCTACTTTTACTTCCAAATAATTTGGAGGTAGAGAGATGTTCTTTTTCTTACTGAGGGCTAGACAATAAATATTTAGGCTTTGTGGATCATCCAGACCCTAAATTATATTCATGTAGGCAGCCAAAATAATCTGCATGAGTAAAACAGTGGGACTGTATTGGGGAGGAATACTTTTTTTTTTTTTTTGGTTTTGGGTCACACCCGGCAGCTCTCAGGGGTTCCTCCTGGCTCCATGCTCAAAAATCGCTCCTGGCAGGCTCGGGGGACCATATAGGATGCTAGGATTCAAACCAATGACCTTCTGCATGAAAGGCAAACACCTTACCTTCATGCTATCTTTCCGGCCCCAGGAATACTTATTTTTAAACCACTCTCCAATCATTCCTAATGGGGTCTGAAAATAAACTGATAAGAATAGATTTCCAAATAAAGATCCAGAGAAAATTTTAAATTTGAAAAAAATATTTGAGAACTTGGGAGATAGCTCAAAGGTATAGAACCTGTAGATTATGTTCAATTATAGGCATCACAGCCACCTCCCCTGGTTCTGTGGGTACATCCCAATGGCCTGATATTGCTGGCTGAACTCTGTTGCAGGTGACCTTGTGCAGAAAATTAGGTGAAGCTATTAAAACCTATGTGTCAGGATTTTTCTCAGTACTTCTGACTTCAAGGATGTTGAAATGCATTACTTCTGGACAGAGGAAAGAAACCTCTTCAGGGGGGCTTTAATGACCTGTTTCTGGAGAAACAGAGGATGGTGGGTAAAAGTGTAGTAACTTTTACCCTCCTGTTGTGTTCTCAGATTTCTTCAGGTTAAAATCTTGAATAGGTCAAGGTACTATATATGTGGTCGCACATCCTAAACCCCATCACTAATATTTTTTGAACCCCAATTGACCCTGGGAAAGGCAAGTATCCTATCCGTTAAACTATTGAATTGCTCTAGCTCTAAACATCATCAATATTCTAATAAAACTTTATGAATGTGAACATTTAAATGTCTCATTATGTTCAAAAGTACAAACCATATTCTACTTTTAATTTTTTTCAATATTTAAAGATGTAGTAACAGGGCCAGAGAGCATTCAGAGAAGTGTAACACTTGCCTTACTGATATCAGTTCCTGATTCTTATTGCAGAGATTGCATGTTTCCACCCGAACACCACTAGATCTATCCATAGTGCCCCCGGCACTACAGGCTCTAGCAACATTGCATCAATAGGCTGAGGACAGACTGTCCCCTCCGTACCACAGGCTGAATATTACAGGTATTTGGCCCTTGATTTCCAAGTTCCACTGTAAAGAATGTGGAAATAGTTCTTTGATGAGAACATTACAGAAGTGAGTGTCAGTCTGGATTTATCTTCTGGGCAGTAGGTGTCAGCCTTTGTTCTAGAATATTGTGTAGCAACTATAATCCCATGGTGGGTTTCTCATGTCTCTGCACTATGGCCATTTGCAGAGGAAACCACACAAAACATGCCACTTGTAGCTTTTCTCTCATAGTCTGAATAATAATAATAATAATAATAATAATAATTATTATTATTATTATTATTTTGGTGCACCGTTCCTGGAGGTTCTGCAATACCAGGTTGATGCGTGGAATGGATGGAGCAAGCTCCTATTCCAGTTCCTGGTGCCAAAAATCCATTTAATATATTGTCGTCAGATAGACGAAGTATCAGATATTAAACTGATAAGAACAGATACTACACTTGAGCTTAGCCAAAAGGCCAAGAAGCGATGTGGTCTGAATAATTATTTCTACTGGATAATTAGGAGAAATATTCTTCTGCAGAAGAGATTGCCCTTTGAAATGCCTTTAAGTTATTTGCCCATTATATGGACATTCCGGGACTGTGTTGAAAATATAACAGGAGCTCAAAATTTATGACCTACTCCCATAGGCTGACTGCTGCAGGATTTGGAGCAGTTGGTCACCTACTATGATCAGTCATGACCTGATCTTGCTCCCACAATTTGTAAAAGGAATACTTGTCCATTTATGAGCTTGCACAAAGAATAGTAATAGATGTTGAATACAGAGGACAGAGGTCAGAGTTTAAATTGGCATCACACACCCCTTCTAAAATCATCATGTAGTGTGTGTCCCAAAAGCCCCCCTGTACTTGGGGTTCCACTTAGTAGTACCAGGCAATTTAGGGTCCAAGCAGATCCACATTCTTAGAAATAGGATTTGAACTATCCTACCTAGTTGGTCATATATTACTGGAGTGGCCTCTGCTCCCCATTCCTAACAGTTTGTAAACCACTCTAAAATGTTAAGTAGAAACTGTGCTTTACCTTTCTTTTTTTTTGTTTTGTTTTGTTTTTTGTTTTGTTTTGTTTTGTTTTGTTTTATTGGATCACACCCGGCAGTGCTCAAGGGTTACTCCTGGCTCTACACAGAAATTGCTGCTGGCAGATTCGGGGGACCATATGGGATGCTGGGATTCGAACCACTGACCTTCTGCATGCAAGGAAAATGCTTTACCTCCATGCTATCTCTCCGGCCTTGCTTTACCTTTCTTAAGTAAACTGGGTACATCTAATTGGTGAAGGAAGAGGCAGGAAGGAAGGAAGGAAGGAAGGAAGGAAGGAAGGAAGGAAGGAAGGAAGGAAGGAAGGAAGGAAGGAAGGAAGGAAGGAAGGAAGGAAGGAAGGAAGGAAGGAAGGAAGGAGGGAAGGAGGGAAGGAGGGAGGGAGGGAAGGAGGGAGGGAGGGAGGGAGGAAGGGAGGGAGGAAGGAAGGAAGGAAGGAAGGAAAAGGAAGGAAGGAAGGAAGGAGGGAGGGAGGGAGGGAGGGAGGGAGGGAGAGAGGGAGGAAGGAAGGAAGAAGGAAGGAAGGAAGGAAGGAAGGAAGGAAGGAAGAAAGGAAGGAAGGAAGGAAGGAAGGAAGGAAGGAAGGAAGGAAGGAAGGAAGGAAGGAAGGAAGGAAGGAAGGAAGGAAGGAAGGAAAGGGTGAGAGGGAGGAAAGAGAAATAACAGAAAAGGAGAGAAGTGGGGGAGGGGAGGGGAGGGGAGGAGAGGAGGCAACGGGGAGGATGGGAAGGGTGGAGATGAGAAGTCCAATTCTACAAATATGATGATTGGGAATAAGAAGAAATGGATTAGGACTGTCACATAACCTGGACTCACTATATTACTTGACGGATTTGCTTCCAACTCTGTGCTTTATTTAGTAAGGAGACCAGCCTTAGTTTCTGTAGTACTGTCTGATAGTGTTATATTTTTCTCCACAGTGAAAAGTTGGTTGGTGGCCCGAGAGATAGCACAGTGGTAAGGCATTTATTTGCCTTGCATATAGCTGACCTGGGAGGGACCCACTTCAATACCCAGCATCCCATATGGTCCCCCACCCTGCCAGGGGCAATTTCTGATTGCAGAGCCAGGATTAAACCCTAAGTGCTGTTGGTTGTGGCCCAAAAAAAACAATCAATCAATCAATCAATCAACCAATCAAGTTTAAAAAAAGAAAAAAGAAAAGTTGATTGGTAACATGAGCTGCCTAGCAGTCAGACTGCCATAAGTAGTAGTGGATATCCCACTACTTCAAGTGGCCTAAGGAGGCTAGTTCAGTGTTGACACCAATGATCCTGTAATTTCTTGCTCATTGTCTCAAATTTTTTTTCATTTATTAGCTATATAATATATATATACTAGCATCCCAAAAGGTGCCTGCTTGCCATATTCTGTTTCTTATCCAGAGATCACATGAAATAAATCTATGACTTAGAAGTCAAGGCTTTAAAGATCATTTTTGCTCTGCTTTGCTATTCATCCCATTGCTACTGCCAAAGCAAAAATTTCTCTTTGGTCTACAAATGATTCTCATGAAATAAAATTAAGCCTAATTTTTGGTTTTTATCAATCATTCCTTTTCTAGTTACAATCTCCTCATACAAAAAAGCCCTTTGTGTTGCTACCTTGTTTTTATTTTTACTGAAATCTTTCACTTTAATTTACAAAACCTAAATAGCTTGAAATTAATTTAAGTCTACTTTCAAATGTTAGAACCATAATGCCTAGATTCAGTTTTGTAGAATAGTAATCCTGCTGGCTATAATATTATCCAGAAGGGTTTCATGGTCAAAAAGACACAGAAACACTATCTACTAAAACTTGGAGGGCTTATGAATAATTAAAGACTCAGAAAAATCCTGCAGAAAACATAAGTGTTTAATATTGCTGAAACCAGCATTTGAAGACTATATGTGCTACTCATTAACATCTCATGAAATATTCTGTAGAAATGTTAACCTTATATGAAACATGAGGAAAACCCTTAGTAGATTCAGGTAGATCAGCCAAAACTATTTCAAACAGGTTAAGCTATTGTAATTTAAAAATATTTAGATAATTCAAATTAATTTTGATCAAACAGAATTGCCTTTACAATTCTGTAAAGATCAGCTATCACAAAAAATGAAAGAAGCAGCCCAATTATTTAATGGTTATTTTTATGAAATACAGAATTCTCTGCTTATTCAGAAATTAAATCTTAAGGCTTTATTTCTTTACTTGTTTAAGAAAAATGCAAAGATGATATCCAATTCATAGATTTGTAAAGATCAAGATACATAGGAAAATATATGCAAAACACTTAGCACAGTATTTTCCCCATTCCTGATATTCACTGAAGATCGTTTACTCCTTATTACCATAATCATAAATTTATAACTCTGAATATTTAAAAGAGGTAGAAATCTGGGGCCGGAGCGATAGCACAGTGGTAGGGCATTTGCCTTACATGTGGCCGATTCAGGACAGGACCTTGGTTCGATCTCCAGCATCCCATATGGTACTCCAAGTCAGGAGTGATTTCTGAGCACATTACCCCTGAGTGTCACAAGGTGTGGCCCAAAAAGCAAAAAAGAAAAACAAACAAAAAAAAATTAAAAAAAAATAGGTAGAAATCTGGTGTTTGGCGCATAGTTAAGTAGGAAAACAACATAGAATACATATTTTAGGGCTGAAATTCAATTTTTATGTCAGGATTTAGATTATAGAGCAAGAAAATAATTTCCCTAGGTAAAAAACATAGGAAAGGGAATTCATAAAGTGAACTTTTGCCTTCACATATTTGAGGTTCATTTCACATGACTTCTTTCTAGAAGTTTTATATTTTACCAAAATAAAAAATGTGATATACAAAAATGAATAATCAAGTCATATTTACTAGAAAACTTGGAAATAAATGACAGGTCTAGTATTAGTCCTTTGTATAAAAATGAATGAATGAATAACCTGCGAGTTTCCAAAGAAATTTTTAAGGATAGTTTCAATATATTATTGTTAATTTTTACATTGAAGTATGCTATGATATTCAAATTTAGTGGTACCTTAAAGCTATTTTTATAGTTTTGGGTTTTATTTTTATTTTTTAGTGTGTGCATTTTTATTTGGGGGGCCACATTCAGTTGTGATCAGGGCTTACTACTGGCTCTGTGCTCAGGTGTCCTTTCTGGCAAGACTTAGGGAACCATATAAAAAGCTGGGGATTGAACCTAGGTCAGCCATCTCCAAGATAAGTGCCCTAATCACTGTACTATTACCCTGGCTCTTCCCTATTTAGGAATTGAGTCCTTATTTTATATGCCACATTTTATATTCTTGCACTTTCTATCTAATACCTATGTCTAAAATGAGTCTTTCAGCCTCTTCCCTTAGGTTAGGGATGCCCATTAGAGCCTGGTTAATTCAGCATCCTTGGGCTCCTGGCAACTCTTCCACAACAATGCTGCCAAATCCATTTTAGTGACTCAGCAGGAGCTTGTCATTAACAACATTCTTGTGGAAAGTAAAGCTCAAGCAGCCTTGGAAAGCACAGTGCCAGTGCACCATGTACGTGTAAATCTTTGCCAGCAATAAACACAATTTCCTGGCAGGTCGGTGGTCCTCTTCCTTGTCTCACATCGCCCTTTCTTTGAAGTACTAACAAGTTCAGCTCTCCAGAGGAGTTTCAAAAGATGTCTGTAGTAAGAATTGGCCTTTCGTGTTATTGAAAAGACAATTTGCTTCCAAATCTTATATTTGTTTAGTATATAAACCATTTGATAAAGGAGAAGACAGATGGAATTCCAAGGAGCAGCTTTATTATTGGTAAAGCTTGGGTCAGAGAATATGTCTTTTAAACAGGCAGCTTGACAACACTGCTCTCCAGAATTGAGCAGCTCCCTCCATCTTTCTGACCACCCCACCCCCACTTCTCTGCTGAACCATCTATAAAGCCTTGGCATTCTTGCAGGGACAGAGCCTCTCCTACCTAATAGGCATAAATGGGGATAGTTGTTCAGAATGTAACAACACCCAGCAGACAGGAAAAGAAAGGGCTAAAACGGAGTCCCCCCCTAGTTCTGTGCTCCCCACATCTTCCCACTGAGAAGAGTCCCCCCTCAGTTCTTAGAGAGAAGTCAGGAAGTCAAAAGAAAGTTTCCCAGGAGCACATGGTTAAAAAAAAAAAAGAAGAAGGATATAATGAGTATGAGGGGAGTGTGACTTGGGGCAAAATCTGAATATTCTGAATACAAATATTCTGAAAACAAGTGTCAACACAAAAATAATTCAGATTTTGGAATGAGACAATCCAGAGGGTTGTGATGTCTTCCCAAAAAGATGATACAGAAAACCTGTCTCAGGGGACTCAGTGAGAAATAAATGAAGTTTATTCTTACATGTCAGGGGTGGTCTTCAGGAACATGAATCTGTTCCACTGAGGAGTAAAGCAGAGCTTATATTAAAAAAGGAACAAAGACTCTGGTGGTATAAGAGTTTTAGATAAGGACTGTCTCTGCAAACAAAATCATGGCAGATTTATCTGTGAAAGACCTAAGGGCACTTCTCAGGTGACTTTGAAGAAGGGATTGGGGAGCCAGTAACATATCCTGAACTGCCCTCAGTTGAATGCTCAAGAAACCTATTCCTTTCTCCCTTCTTCAATTAGTTAAACCTGTAACAATTTGGTCAGCTGCTGGAAAATGCCTAAATACAAGATATGAACCATTAGAAAATCCCTGTATAAAACTATACTTGACCTGGGACAACCCGGGTTCAATCCCAGGCATCCCATATGGTCCCTGGAGCTGCCAGGAGCTATTTCTGAGCTCAGAGCCAGGAGTAACCCCTGAGCGTTGCTGGGTATGGCCCCCTCAAAACAAAACAAAACAAAACAAAATTGTACCTGAGATGTTTCAGATAATGGATGTGGAAGTGTAGAATGGTAAATAAATTAAAGGTGTTTTTGCATTAAGTTGATGTTATCCCCTGCCAAATAGTTGCTTTGGACTGAGTGATTTGCATTCAGAGGCTTCTGTCAATAATAGCTCTCTCAATAATGTCAGAGCAGCCTCAGAGAGATTGGAGATTATAATGTGAACTATACAGGCAAGAATATATTAATTTTGTGATTGGGGACCACGTTCCCTCATTTGAACAATTTCACGTTGTCCTTCTGTAAAATTGGGATAAGAAGCTTCCATTCCAGTACTAAGAGGGTGAAATGAAATGTGAAGCTTTTTCTGCGATGCCTGACCATTCTTTATGAATTATTACTTTATTGTTCTGGACCTGTTAAAAAATCTCAATTCAGAAACTTAGATGTGCAAGAACTATCAAAATCAATTACTCTCTTTAAATCAGTTTTGTGTGGATTCTGAACTCTAGCACACTAGAGTCCATTGGAGCAAAGTGAGCTACACAGTCTTAGAGCCTCAGCCCTTTGCTCCATCCATAAGCCTGGCCATTCATGGTTAGTTCTTTATTTATCCTAGTTACTACAAAGGTAGCCTTTCTCCTTGTTTACTTAGAACATCCTTTCAAATGTGCTGTACCATTAAGTTGCATCCACAACTCTCCAAAGGAACATCTCTCTTAAACCAGCAACTTTGGTGAGGTGCAGAAATGTGAAATACATTTCTAATGTATTTGAGGGTTTGTAAATACCCTTGGAGAGAAGAGAGAATAATGGGTGATGGGTTGCAGGGTAAGGACTGGTGGTTTCATTATAGACTATAAAGGGTTGAGTGTACCAAACTGATTTTATTAAAGTGGCTAAAGGTTTTATAGTTTAAAGATGAACCTAAACCTTCAAAATATTTTAAAATAATATGCCACCTGATATATTCCACTTTATTATGCGCATCTCCACCAAAACTCACGTACAGTTCAGAACCAACTCTAATGCATGGGGAAATCTGTGTAGCCAGAAGTTGGTTGAGACCTGATACTTGTGACTGGATCAAGAGTCTGAGTCACAGGCCCAGCTTCTTCCCTCAGACCTCTCTGGGCATTGGCAGCAAGGAAGGAAGCAGCAAGCAGGAAAACAGCTGCTCCTCCAGGTAGACTCACTCTAGCTAGATGGTGCTTGAGGAGGGCCCACCTAGTTCCCAGGAATGAATGTGGGTCTCCTACTCCTTTCAACTATCTTTTTTTTTGCCAACTTTTGACTTTTTATGTACTACAAAAGTGACTTTCATGTTGTTCACACCAAGAAATTGGGCAATAGGTTTAGCTTGTCTTTCTTTCTTAAAAAGTCTAGAAAAGCAACTGACTTCATCTGTTTGTGCTTTTCAAATAGAAAAATCCCCCAAGTCTGGGTTGGAGCAACAGTACAGTGAGTAGGTTGTTTGCCTTACATGTATCTAACCACAATCAATCCCTGGCATTCCATTCTGAGCCCATCTGAAGTAATTCCTGAGTGCTATTGGGTATAGCCCCAAATACAAACAAACAAAACCCCCAAGGTAAGTGAACAAGTACTCTACATTATTTCAGACCAGAAGAAAAACAGGGAAACATTAAAATAATATCCATTAAATATCCTGACATGTTTCAATGATAAAGATAATAAATGATTATAATTTTTGTTGTAAATATTTCTCAGACCTCACACTCTTTCTCCCTCTACTCTTTGATCTACTCATGATCACTTTAGCTTATTTATGTATTGTGACTGTCTACCCAACTTCCTCCACTACCCACACAAGTCACAGCAAAAAATATAGAAAAAGAGAATTTACTTATTCAAAAATAGTTTGTTGGGGCTGGAGAGATAGCATGGAGGTATGGCATTTGCCTTTCATGCAGAAGAACAGTGGTTCGAATCCCGGCATCCCATATGGTTCCCTGAGCCTGCCAGGAGCAATTTCTGAGCACACAGCTAGGAGTAACCCCTGAGCGCTGCAGAGTGTGACCCAAAAAAACAAAAAAAAGAAAATAGTCTGTTATTTTTACTGCAGATATTTAAAATATAAAGTAAGACATGAATCATCTTTAATTAAAAATAATTTAATAAGATTATACTGAAATATTATGGTAATTATCTGGACCAAAATTATTATTTTGTCTTTCTAGTCTAATCTATAGCTAGATCAACATCAAAACATCTGGTTACAGATTTAGAGAACATCAAAATAGTACTAAAAGAAGGATGCAAAGGCCAACTGAGTATACCTATCTTTGTATCTAATTGTATTGAGAAATTAGTTGGTAAATATTTTTATTCTTTAATGATATGGTCCATATTTATCAATTTCGTTATTGAGTTGATAGCTTAATTGTAAGGCACTGTAAATTTTTCATAAAATTAATATTCTGAATAAAGGTAAAATAATTTTCAGAACATAAAATCTAAAGAGAGATGCAAAGATTGAACTAGATTTAAACATATTATTTAAATATAATAGTTAATTCTATTATTCTTTATCCTCTAATACACAATTACAATCATGACACACTTTCTGACTCCAATGTCAGAAAAGAGAAATGAATATTTTTTTTATTATTTCTCAATACAGGAATGGCCAAATGGAAAAGCAGGTGTGTGTGTGTGTGTGTGTGTGTGTGTGTGTGTGTGTGTGTGTGTGAGGAGAGAGAGAGAGAGAGAGAGAGAGAGAGAGAGAGAGAGAGAGAGAGAGAGAGAAATAGAGAGAAAGAGAAATCTCCCATGCTCCTATGCCTTCTTTGAACTGCTACCTTTCTACGTATTCACCAAAATACAAACATTCTCCTAATTTCTTTGTTTAAGGTTTTTTTTTTCCTGTTTTCTGGTTGTTAGGATTTTTTAAAATATAAGTTTCTGCCTCTCCCATTTCTTCCCTTTTGTTGTTGTTAACTGTTTGCTCATCAGGAGTCACACCTTTAGTTGTGGTATTCATGTTCATAACTGTGGGACTTGCAGGGGAAGAATGAAGAACATGTGTAGAATTACTTCTGTATGGTTTTCAAGACATACATACAGATATTATCATAAGCATATTTGTTTATAAAGGGAATTACAGATAATAAAATATAATGATTATCAACAGTTGGTAGGATTTGTTACAATTTTAGTTTTCTTAGTTGCCTAGATTCTTTTTATAATTTCTAGAATTAATGTGTATTACTTTTAAGTTAATATAAACTACCAACCTTTTTCTTTATGAAAAATTTAAAAGTAGCTTAAAATGAAATTTGCTTTGTCTCTTTAAAGTGGTATCCCTGAGGTTCACATGCACACACATATTTTTTTTTCTTTCTCTCTCTGATCCCCATGAATATCCATAAGTATCTCAGAAGCAATATTGGGTTGAAGGCCCAATGGTCTGAAAGAAGGCAGCATTTCTGTTACTATGTCAATGATAATCAAATACACCCTTAGAATATCAATTTATGGTAAGTGAAATTAATTTTCTTTCATTTCACTGATACCTATGTTGCTAAATTATTGCCATTATCTTCAAGAATGTGCCTTTGGTGAACAAAGTTCTGATATGGAAAAAAATCTGCATCAAAGATCCAACTTGGTGGAAGCCATCTTTAACGTGTTGTACCACTGCAGTTTTTCTCCACAAACATTTGGAAATGTTTTTGTGAGCTACATAGAAGAAGAACAATTGTGGGAGTCTTTATATAAAATTCCAGGTATAAGAAATGTATTTGTAAATAAATGTTTTATAGATTCCAAACGTTTTGTTGGAGCCAGTTGCATGAAATCTGTTATTTGTAGACATTGACCTTATATTTTTTCAGTATATAAAATTTTGGGAACTATTAAATATATCTCCTATCCAAATTTAGTATACTTTGAATAAGGGGAGGGAAGGCTAAGGGATAAATTATATAATGCAAATTGAAAAAAGTAATGAGATATTATCACTCAAAAATCAAACTTATGGGGCCGGAGTTATAGCATGGAGGTTTTTGCCTTGCATGCAGAAGGTCATTGGTTGAATCCCGGTATCCCATATGGTCCCCTGAGCCTGCCAGGAGCAATTTCTGAGCATAGAGCCAGGAGTAACTCTGAGCGCTATCAGGAGTGACCCAAAACAAAACAAAACAAAATCAAACTTACTATTTTCCACAGATTATGTTTTTCTCATTATTAAGACTTAAAAAAATAATTTGTGATACTTGAGTGTATTTTTTTAACAAATTTTTCAACAAGTTTTTCAGTCAAAACTTCTAGGCGAGTTTTTAAAAAAATTATATTTCTTGGGGCCAGAGAGATAGCACAGTGGGTAATATTTTTGCCTTGCATGCCACTGATTTGGATTTGATCCCTGGTATCCCATATGGTTCTCCTGAGTCTACCAAGAGTGATTTTTGAGCACAAAGCCATGAGTAATTCGTGAACACAGAGCCAGGTCTAACTCCTAAGCTGGATGTAACCCAAACCAATAAAAAAAAATTTTTATTTCTTTGAGGAGAATGTCTCAAGCAAACACTTGAGGTCCCAGGACCACATTCTGTTATAATTGGCAAATAGGACTAGACGACTCCATACTAGAACTTGAAGATGCAGGGTGCTTAGTCTCTGAAGAACTGAGGAACCTCAGAGCCACACCTGAAAATGCTCCAGTTTTCCCTTTTATAACTTTAAGTCAATTATTAAGAAATTGAATTTCTTAGAATGCCTATCTCTAAGACAGGTTGGGAATGGGGGAGGAGGGATATGGGAAACATTGGTGGCAGGAAGATTGCACTGGTGAAGGGAGTGTACTTTTTTACAACTGAAACCCAACTACAAACATGTTTGTAATCATGGTGCTTCAATAAAATATTATTTAAAATATTTAGTATAATAAAATACATAAGGTAAAAAAAGAAATAGAATTTCTAGAAGCCGGAGCAATAGCACAGCAGTAGGGCATTTGTCTTGCACATGGCAAACCCAGGACAGACCTGGGTTCTATCCCTGGTATCCCATATAGTCCCCCAGCCAGGATCGATTTCTGAGTGCATAGCCTGGAGTAACCTCTGAGCATCACTGTGTTTGGCCCAAAAATCAAACCAAAAAAATAGAATTTCTAAATAATGCTTACAGTAGTGCTAGATTATGCTAACTATAATATGCTGATCTTATTTAAGTTTCAGAGTGCACAGATTCTGAGCCAGAGGTTATCCGCTGCTTGAGAGTGGCACTGACTGATGTTGTCAAGGATATTGTGCAGGAGGTCATATCTGTGATGTACTCTGGGAGGAACTGTGAAAGAAACAGAAATAAGCACTGTATTCCTGAACACGTACATGAGAGCATTCCAAAAGAGTGGAATTATCCTTCAATAGAAACCAGAAGGAAAGAAGCAAGCAAAGGTTTGTTTGTTTTTAAGAAATTTCTCTGGGGGCTGGAGTGATAGTACAGTGGTTAGAGTCCTTGCCTTGCTTTTAGCCAACCTGAGTTAGATCTCTGGCATCCCATATAGTCCCCTGAGCACTGCCAGGAATGATTCCTGAGTACAGAGCCAGGGGTAAGTTCTGAACACCATCAGGTAAGATCCCAAAATGGACAAACAAATATATATATATATATATATATATATATATATATATATATATATATATATATATATATGCGTATATTTGGAAAAGCCAATAAAATTATGACCTCAAGTAAAGTTCTGAATCTTTTAAGATTCATAAAATATATTAGCTTAATCTTCACCATATGTCTTTTAAACCCATAAGTTTTTTCAAAGAGTTTTAATCAATAAAATTATAAATAAAACAACTTTAGCAGTCTCCCGTTAGGGCATCAAGTACATGAAAGCATATGCCCTACTGCTTAGCCACATTCCTGAACAAAGTGATCATCTTTTTAATTTAACTACCAATTTGGAATTTTCTGGAATATTTTGTGTTTATGTTAATATTCACTTATTAGTTACATGACTTTGACTAATTTCTTTCAAATCTATCGAGTAACCAAAAATGCATACTCCCAAGAAGATTGCTTTGATATTCAATTTAATTATCCTTTCCTTGAAGCTTCTCCCCTGCAATGATCAGTTATTACTTTCTTATCTATTGATCTAAGTAGTTTCTAGGTCAAAAATAGCACCCACTTAGTAACTATACTTATTTTTCTGATGGTATATTTTCCTCCTTACGTCTATGGCTCTAAATTCAAGTATTTTGTTCAAAATTTGTGCAATTGCTTCTAGTTCATTCAAAAAGAATAGTTTATTAGTTGCATTATTTTTTTATTTTCCACATTAAGTTCTTTCTTTTCAAATGGTTTCATTCTACTTAGATGTTTCTACTTACGAAAAATTTTACTTGATTCTTTTGAATGTATATTACACATCTGTCTTCATGAATCTTCTTTAGGAATTTTGAAATAGAACTCTTTCTTTTCACTCTTGAAGAGGAATCTTTTTTCACTGATTCTAAGGAAAAATTCAGCACTAAAATGCTCCAGCTGAATTCACTAAAGTCAATTGAAGGAACTAGCTTTTCTTTCCTTCTTCTCCATGGAGATCCTAAATAATGTGGCTCTTATTCAGCGACCTTATGCTACATACTCAAGTCAATTATCTATCTGTGACCTTTCATAGTAATGCTTTAATTCTGCCCAAGCCCTATTAAACTGCCTTTGAATCTAGTAAAGCCATTTAATTGAAATTGGAAAATGTCAGCTTTTCATTACCTAAGTTCTTCCTCTCTGAGATGTTGCCATCACTGTTTCATTTTAGCTTTTGGATCTTTCAGAAATTTTATGCAACTCAGGAGCATGATCTACAGTTATCATGTCATGTCATGTGAATAGCACTATTAGGCTTGTGGCTTTTAAGTCCTTCTATTCATGAACAAATTTATGAACAACAACAGAAAAAACATTTGGGAACTCTTCCAAAAGCATTTCAGAGGAACCTTGGCTTCAAACTTGCTTATTTAAAAAAAAAAAAAAAAAAAAAAAAAAAAAAAAGGTACATACCATTTCTTATGGTTTTCCCTAAATAATAGTCTTCACCCAATATCACTAAGAGTAGATGTAGAGGGCTGAAGAGGTAGCACAAAGGGTTATGGAACATAACTGGAGGTGTCCTTGGGTTCCTTACCACTGCTCAAGTGATCTGGACAATCCCACTACCTTAGTCCCAAGTTGCACTGCATCCTTGGATTCCTACACTCAATTGCTGTTTCTTCTCCCACAACCCACAAAAATCAAGTGCACTTTCAGACAGCCATGAGGGGGTGCTAAATCACATCAAAATTTAAAAAGAAAATGTTAAAGGGATGTACCTTAATAAAGAATTCATAGCACTCTAGGTGGACATAACTATAGAATGACATTGTTTTGCCTTCCAAAATGTCCAAGGAATTTTTTGACTGACAATAGTCAATTTTTATTTTCACCAAATATGTGGTACAGAAACATTAAGTAGCCATATATTAAATACTTTACTCATTTGGTAGAGATTTACTGTTACTACTCTATTGGTACTGGTTACAGATCTACTGTAAATAAGGCATCTTCTCAATATTTGAAGATTGGTATATCTTTCTAATGGTTGCTAACACCTGAGGATCAAGATGGGGAATGTCGCCCATGGGCCATTAATGGACTCTGATATCTGTGATATTTATACCAGAGCCAGCCTGGTACAAGACACATTTGTTTGTCGTCAGCTGCCTAATATATTCCCCTTCCCCCCATATTTTGTTATGAAAATCCAATTGGCCTTTGGCAAGAAAATATTTCCTGCCTTGCCTTAGGGGGCATCTAAGATTATTCTTGGTATAGGAAAAGGATGAAAGAAGTTAAATATAGCCAGAATTTTATATAGGGCTCTCCCTTGAATAGTCATATTGGGGACAATATGTTGGGAAGGAGCCAGGCAGAGTAAATTCTTTCATTAGCTGTTTGCATACAGTAATAACTTAAGGTTCTCTTTGTACTATATAATCTTTACTTATTTATTTATATATTTATTTACTTGGTTTTTGTACCACCCAACTGTGCTCAGGTTTTAGTCTCAGCTCTGTGCTTAGGTATCTGTGATCCAGGGGACCATATGTGGTGCTAGATATCAAGTCCAGACCTGTTATGTGCAAGTCAAGCAATTTACCTGCTATAGTATCTCTTTCTCAGCAAATATCATTACATAGGAAACATTGAGAATTTTTAAAATGTATATTACAATAAAGAAAACCATGTAGAAGACTTTGTGAAGAGTTAACAGAAGTTCAGATGTTCATTACTCAGCTTAGATCAAGTTTGTGCATCCTTATGTTTCAAAGAGCAAATAATACAAAAAGAACTAGTTTTGTTTCTTTGACTCAGTTGAATCAGAACTATATCAGAAAACGTGTTTGCTTAGAAATAAAGTTTTTTTTTAGGGGGCCACACTGGGCAGCACTCAGGGGTTACTCTTGGCTCTTTGCTCAAAACCCCTCCTGGCAGGCTAAGGGAAACATATGGGATGCTGGGAACTGAACCCAGGTCCATCATAGGTCAGCTGTGTGCAAGGCAAATGCTCTACCACTCCAGCCCCTAGAAATGAAGTGTTTTTAATTATAGCTTAAAGTTTTTTGATAAAATGGAAGTAATTATTTTCACTGAAAGTACAAATATCTGGTGCTTATTTTATGTCACATAAATACTATATATGGTATATGTGTATATATATATGTATATATGTACCATATATATACACAGGCAATGAGTAAGTGGCATTATTTAGGAAGCTCTCCCAATGGTACTCAAGGGGTTACTTCAGACCAGTGCTTGATCTTTACTCCTAGCAGTAAGGATTAAACCCAAGCATGAGCACGAGCTCTTTGAGCTACCTTCCTGACCTTGAGTGACATTTTTAAAAGATTTTGTCCTGATGTATTGTTAAAAATAATCATAGACTCAGAGCTTTCTGCTTACTAGAATGGATTTATTACTTTGCCATCAGCTTAAAGGTTCTGATTGGAATTTACTTTATGCTTTAAATAAGTACTTTAAATAAGTACTTCAAGACTTGACATCTTCACATTTTATTTAATACCAGAAGAAATGCAGTTGTGAGAAGAATCATAATCTTTATGTAATATCTACTCAGATTGTCAAATATTTACTCAGTATCTGCCTTTAAATCATTGTTAGTGTAGAGAGAACATGATACAATCTTTTAAGTCAAATACCCAACAGTAAAGAAGACTATGTTACAAATATGTAAATAGCAAAAAGCATTTTTTTTTTTTTTATTTTTATTTTTGGGTCACTCCCATTTGACGCTCAGGGGTTACTCCTGGCTATGCGCTCAGAAGTCGCTCCTGGCTTGGGGGACCATATGGGACGCCGGGGGATCGAACCGCGGTCCGTTCTAGGCTAGTGCAGGCAAGGCAGACACCCTACCTCTAGTGCCACCGCCCGGCCCCAGCAAAAAGCATTTTAAATAACATTGGAAGACAGAAAACAATCTCAAAGGAGCATTACAATTTATTTGATCTATATGTTAAGCCTTATCTAAACATATCATGGGAAAAAAGAAAATCATGTGCGTGTGGGGTGGGTGGGTGTTGCTAATGCAGGTGGTGGTGCTGTAATAGAACACAGGACCTTATACATGCAAGACAACTACTGTACCAACTGAACTAATCCCCAGTCAAAGAAGAAGTAAAATTTTTTAGCAGTATGTGAGTTGAATTTTTCTCAGCTTTGCTCAGGAGGCCCAGAGACCCCCTTTCCTCAGGATACTGGGAGTTTTTTTTGGGGGGCGGGGGTGTTGTCACACCAGACAGTGCTCAGAACTTACTCCTGGTTCTTCTGAACTCAGGGATCACTCTGATCAGGCTTAGGGGACCATTTGGGTGCCGGTGTGAACTTTCATTCACAGGCAAAGCAAACTCCTTACCCACTGTACTCTTGTTCCAACCCCTCTCCTGGTGATTCTTAGCCAACTGGGCTGTCAATAAAATGCAAGAACTTGAAGATAAAGTACTGCTTAGACCTGTAGTACCAGGATTACATGCGCCATCCTTAGGGTGGTTGGAGACTTCTAGGGCTACGCCAGGCAGTAGTTAGGAGAGCATGGTGTCTGGGGAACTACTGCGTTTTCTGCAAACTGGGCAAGTTCTTTATCCCCTGTACTCTCTTTGGTCCCTGAATAATCATTTTTTAAAAGGGACTAAATTAGTTGTTTTTATGTTTATTAGTTTAACACATCTCTTTTTGGAGGTGGAGTTAGGGGGGTGAGAATTGGAGCCACACCCACAGTGGTCGTCCTGATTCTGCCCTTTCGGAAGTGCCCTGGGAACCATGCAATGCTGAGAATAGGCTGCATGCAAGTCAAATGCCTTACCTTTTGCTCTCGCTCTCTCTCTCTCTCTCTCTCTCTCTCTCTCTCTCTCTTTATAATATAATTCAATTATATAAATATATAAATATATTGGATACATTTATTTCAAACCATACAAAGACTAATTTAATTTTGAAGTTGAGTCTTAAATTATGATGAATTTCTGAGGAGTCTTTAGTCTGAATACATGTTTTCTAGGAGCTTTGTGTTGTTTTTGAGCAGAATGATTTAAAAATATTTTTTTTGTTTTGGGGCCACATTGGTGAAGTTCAAGGGATACTTCTGGCTCTGCTCTGAAGAATTACCCTATATTATGATATAGGGTGCCCAGAATCAAACCAGGCTCACACAGATACAAGGCAAGAACTCTATATCTCCTGTCCCACAGAATGATTTTTTTTTTTCATTTCTCACCTTAGGGACCACCTGAAAATTTTTAGTAATAAATGGATGTCACACATCTTTAGCTGTCACACACTTGGTTATGCTGCTAGCATACTTTGGTCGCAGTGCTCATACATACATAATTGCAGTTGACTGGACATGTGCACTCTGTCGGGGTGTGCATGGTCACCAACTGGGGGTTGACAGTAGGATAGTGTATAAATATAAAATATAGAGTCTTAGTGTAGGGTGAGGCCTTTCTCAGCACGCCGCCTTTAGCCCCTTGGCCAGTGGGTCTGAAGGTTGCAGGATAAGGTGGAGAGATTCACAAGCAATTAGTTCGCGTTTCAGTCAGCTCAGTTTATTCCAATGCCCTATCCACCATGTGCAGACTTTGCGCCATGTCTACCTAATTCTTGCTTTGAGGACCTCTCCTCTCCTCTCTTCTTTCCTCCCTTCCTTTCTCCACCTCTCTTCTCCCTCCGCTCCTCCCCCTCCCCTCTCCTGCCCTCACCTCACCTCTCTCACCCCTCCCCTCAATCTCTCCTCTCCTCCCCTCACCTCACCTCTTCCACCCCTCCCCTCAATCTCTCCTCTCCTCCCCTCCCCTCACCTCTCTCACCCCTCCCCTCAATCTCTCTTCTCCTCCCCTCCCCTCACCTCTCTCACCTCTCCCCATCTCTCCTTTTCTCTCCTCCCCCTCTCCACTCCTCCCTTCCCCTCGCCCCTCTCCACCCCTCTTTTCCCCTCTCCCCTTTCTACCCCTTTCTTCCCCTCTCCCCTCTCTCCTCCCCTTCCCTCCCTGTTCCCCTTTCCTCCCCGCCTCTCATCCCCTCCCCTCCTCTCTTCTCTTCCCTCACCCTCTCTCCTCTCCTCCCCTTCCCTTCTCTCCCCTCTCCCATCTCTTCCCCTCCCCTCCCCTCCCTTCTCCTCTCCTCTCCTCCTGTCCCTGCTCTTTTTCCTTGTTCCTTACCACCTCTCTCTCCTCCCCCCAGGCAACACCTTTATTACCAATTGTAGACCCCTCCTAACTATGAGTGGGTCTGACTATCCAGGTGATATCAGCATATGGAATTGGGGGAGGGATCCAGAATAGCACTTAGCTCTGGGAATGGACTTGAACTTGCAGTCTCATCCCTGCAAGAAGTGCTCTCTACTACTGAGTTCCAGTCCCCTAGTACCCAGAATGACTTCTTTAAATGTCAAAAACACTTTAAGAACATTGCTTTTATTTTATTTCTACTTATCTTTCAGTTATGTGCACAGTAGATTAAAATTCTGTGTCTTGTTTTATGAAATATCAAAGAGCTATACTTTTTAAATCCATGCCATTGAGTTTTTCATCTGTTTATAAAGACCATTCATGAAGACATAAATGATAATAATGTAGATGGCAGCGTAAAAGACGACAGCATGTTATGGACCTAAGTACTAGAACAATCTTATGAGTAATATATTAAAGTAAATTTATATAAAGTAGAGATTTTATTATTTATTTATTTTACTTTTATCCTATGAAAAGAGAGGGCATTTTATATAATAGTAAATATATATTCAACAGCCTGGAAATAAAAATGGATAAAATAGTACCCCCAACCTATCTTAGAATGAACTATATAGTTATTTGAAGTACTACTCCACACAGTACACTGATATTACCAAAGTGGAAAGCAGCTGAAACAATTATATCAGAGAAAGCAGTAAGATTATATTCTATGATGTGACTTTATTGTGCAGGGGAGCTAGACAAGTTGATGACTTGTAGTAGTTCGGGTGCCAGTTGTGATGATGGGCTTTAATATGTTGGTGGTCATTATCATTACAAGGGGTAACTTGAGTCAGAGATAAGGGAATGGGAAGATTTAAAAATACGGTTTTTACCTTGATATGAAGAAAAAATTGTAAAGGGGAATGAAGGAAGAAGGTGGATGGAAGGAAAGAAGGAAGGAAAGGAGGGATGGAGAGAGGGAAGGAGGGATGGAGAGAGGAAGGGAAGAGTAAAGGAAGGGAGGAAGGGAGGAAGGGAGGGAGGGAGGAAAGAAGGGAGGGAGAGGGAAAGTCAGAAGGACCAATGCAGTTTGGTATAAAAGGAATTTTGGCTATATTGAGTTAATGATGACTAAAAATACCCAATAAGGAGCTCAAGTTGTAGAACTGCCTTTCACCTGAAGAAAGATCAGTGCTGAGGATCCTGCAATTATCCAGAACAATGTACCCTAAAGTGAGCAATACCATCATCTCCTGGAATGAAGGTTCTGGAATGATGTAGCCTTTAAGGGAGCACTAAATGATTTTTTTTTTATTTTCTGAAAAGAGGGAAATAGATTAGCCTACCTTTTTGATCTACAGTGTTGCTTCTTATCCTAGGGTTAATTATCTGAAAGTGGGGAACATACAAAATATTTGGTAACAATAGGTTTTTGAATGCACAATGACCAAAATTTAATTTTAAATTAACTGCATGAGGCCAGAGAAATAGTACAGTGGATAGGATGCTTGCCTTTCATACAGCCAACCTGGGATTTCAAACATCCCATATGTTCCCCCACACCCACCATGAGTAATTTCTGAATGCAGAGCCAGGAGTTACTCCTGAGCATCATCAGGTATGACCTTATTACATAAGACTACCCAGGCACAGTGTTTCTAGAGAAGACCTTAGGCAGACTGATCTGATGAAGCAGGGTAGCAGAGGAGAAATAATACCAAACCAGTCAAAAGATTAACCTGAGTCAGCCTGCTTTTTGCTTCATAGCCTCTCTTTGCCATGTGTTCTTCTTTCTAGCTAAAAGCCAGCTCAACTCTCCTTTCTTTATTCAAACCAACTCCCAATCCCAGAAGGGGGAAGGTTGAGTCAGATACAAAAGTAATTATCCAATGGGCTTTTCCATCTCAAAGGAAGAGGTTACTGGGCAGTGGGAATACCTTTGTTTAGGCTTTTATCTAAGTTCACCTTACATGGCCCAACCCCCCCCCCAATTTAATGAATTAACTAAATTTAATCAAATAAAATGAATAACATAATGAACTTGAGGCGTTCCTATTTATAGTCACCCCTGCTACATTTTTTAGGGCAAAAGGGAGGTTGCAAATGGAAAACATGGCAGAAGCCCTATTATAGAATAGAAGCTTTCAACCAAGGAAGAGTTTCCTCCTGAGGACACTTATCAATACTTCTAGACATTTTTGTTCTCCCAGCCAAAAGGGATGTTATTAGTGTAAGAAACCCTGCTCATCTTCATTGGACTATTCACAGGGCAGCTCCTCACATCAAGGAATCATCCAGCCTAAGATGTTGTGATGCCAAAATGGAGAAGCCCTGATGAAGAAACCAAAGATCAAGAATTAGTACTCTTTAAGGGAGAACATATAGAATTAGGAGAGGATGCATTATTGACATTTTAGTAAATTCCCATAGTTAAGAATCCTTAGTAGAAAATAGAACCAACATGGGACTCAAACAGGTGGGTCACACGAGTTATCTATATAATGTAACTTCACTATATATGAAGTTCAAAGACATGGGGAAATAGCATGGAGTTTATAGTCAAATGAAGAGGCACAGATATTGTGTATATTGGGACAATAATTATTTGGTGATGCTAAGTGTTATAATAAAGGCAACAAATGGGTCCAGTGATAGACTTTAGCTGATGGAGTTTATCTGTATGGAAAGGCTTTGAGAGGGGAAAATTTAGCTAAGAATCATTTCTGACAAGAGTTGAGGTGATTCATGGTTTCCAAGGGAGGAGGAGAGAGACAAGACTTAAGGGAGAAGCAAAGCATCAAAGACTTGGCAAAGGGTCATGCAGGAGTCCCTTTGCATTGTTAATTAGAAGGACATCTAGGCCCTTGAAAGGTGCAGCCTTGCTAGATAAAAATATAAATAGTTCTGAATTTTCTAATTATCTTTTGTGAGAGGAAAAAATAAGACTGGGATTTGGGAGAATTTAGGCAGAAATGTAAGGGACCTCAGTGGAGTTCTGTTGGAATATGTCAAGCACTTGCTCGCCTCAACAATTTTCTCTACAAAAAATTAGACATCCCCACACAACACTCAGAACAACACAGTGATAAAACGCAAATGCTAACATTAATCATACCTTTTCTCTCTTTTCTTTTTCAGGCTTTACAAGGCTTGCAGCTCAGGCAGTTTCTATTGTAATCAGCAAGTTACCTACAGTGATTGCATGTTTGCCTCCCCCAATTAAATACTTCTTTTTTCTGTCTGAGAGAAAAATGTCAAAAAACTTGGTTGAATTGAAGAAAGCTGGCCTGCTTGTCTGGAACTTGATTGTAATTATATGTCGGATATTTGAGGATGGAAACACAGTGGAACTCTTAACAGGTGCCTCCCTTGACAGATGGAGTAAAGAGAAACTCAGTTTAATCTGTGTGTGTTTGGAAAGCATCATGGGAGTGCAGACAAGTAGCCCTAATCAAATGACCTTAAAGGTCTTACAGAGCATGGAGCAGCAAAAGCCCAAATGGATTGAATGCCAATTGTTGAAAGCAAGGAAATTGAGCACTGAATGGTAAAGTAATATTTTTTTCATTAAATACATTCACAATAACAAAATCAATAGTAAACAACAAAACATCATCTGGTAGGCAGCACCGGGCATTTGTGCAAACTTACAACATTAATGGGGACTTTGATGAACAGAGAAAAAGATAAATGTTCATTAAAAATTGGGTGGTTAGACTTTCTTGTCTTATGAAAACTTGAACCCTACTGATACACTGGAACACTATACTTGTTTGGCCAACATCTTAAGGTTTCTGATTAAAAGAGTAGTAATTATACCCAGGAGAATTTGGTTTCACTCTTTTTCAATGCACAAACAGGTATCTAGTGGCTAGCCTGGAGCATTTTGGAAATGGATTGGGCATGGAGATTAAATTAAGGAGGAATTAATGGATATAAAAGGCTTTTTATTGCTTTCTGTGTACCTGATTGTCAAAAAGGTACACATTTTTCATCTGGTAATGTAAGAATCCCAGAGGGCAACTGGAGCATATCACACTCAAGCTATAAACACACCCAGCTGTTTCTGTATGAAAATGTCAACCTTCTCATAGGTTTGTCACCAAGAGCCAAGTGATTTGTGGTATTGCAAAGACTTTTAGGGGTCCCTGATGAATTTAAATATGTATATATAAAGAGCTTTGCCTTAAAACAGTCTTCAGTATAAAATTGCAAGCTATTGATAAAGAAATTACAGTTCAGATGGCTGACCATTGTCAGCCCCCCCCACACACACACTTTTATTCCCTCACACATACTGTTTTCCATTCTCTTAAAATTTATCTATCTAGCAGATTCCATACAACTTTCTGCCTACAACAGAGAAAAATTGTTCATTTTCCTCCTCATGGTAGTGATAAAAAGCTCATGCTTTGGAATCAGATAGACATATACAAATCTCTTGTCAATAAGCCATCTTGTGTATGTTATGGAATCTCTCAAAGCCTCATTTTTTGTGATGAGACTAAGCTGAACAATGGAGAACATTCATAAAGCTCTTTGCATCACATTTAGAACTGGTATACTTTCTTATCAGCTACTAAAATACATCGCTTGCAATGGCTAATATTGCGATAATAAATGTTTTGTGTTGGTTTATATTAAAATATAAGGCCTAATGTTAATTCAGATGAGGAGAACAGGTGACTATGATTTCCTGGTCTTGTCATACTGACTTCTGGAGTGTCCCAAGGGTAGGAATTACAATAGCAGTCAGGCAAATGCTCAGTAACATTGACAGTGACCTTCTTAATCTTTACATTTGCATTCAGTACCAATTTACTAACTTAAATCCAATGACTAAAAGATTAAAGCCAGATGTCATTATTTATGGCAGTTGTTATAAAAGAAAAGTGAAAATAGTGGATATGATTCTAGTATCAAATTTAAATTTAATGATACTGCTGATTTAGGAATTCCTCTAGCAATAGGAATGCTTTCAGTAATGCCTTAGTATTATACCTTGAGTTATATATTAAAATTCATAGGTAAATTTTTTCCTTTTTTCCTTTGGCTTGTTCTTTAAGCCCATGTTCTCACTTGAACCTGTATCTCGCTTGCTTGTCTTTATTTCCTTGTTTATTCCCACTCTGGAGAAGCCTGTGTTCTTTCTTAAATTTCGGCTTAACCCTTTCTCTTCCCTTACATCTTTCTCTTTTTTTTTTTTTGTTTTTTGTTTTTTGGGGCCACACCCATTTGATGCTGAGGGGGTTATTCCTGGCTATGCACTCAGAAATTGCCCCTGGCTTGGGGGGACCATATATACTCAGGGGTTACTCCTTTACTCCTGGCTAAGTGCTCAGAAATCACCCCTGGCTTGGGGGGACCATATGGGACGCTGGGGGATCATCGAACCGTGGTCCTTTCCTTGACTAGCACTTGCAAGGCAGACACCTTATCTCTAGCGCCACCTCGCTGGCCCCATCTTTCTAAATAAGTTTCAATAACAACTATCTTGCTTCCCACTCATGCAAAACTTCTCAAAAGTCAAGTTTAGTTTAAGCGTTTTGTAAACTACACCCAGACACCTGGTATCTTCTATATCAGGGAATTTTTTTTTCACTAATATTTAACTAAAGAGTTATCTCTAGCACAGCATGCATCCAAAATCAAGAATTGCTGATTTATAGAAATGTTTTAAAACACTCAAAGATTCTCAAAATACATCATGTAATTATTTAACTTGCACAATGCTAAAACTTTCTCAGTTTCTAAAATGATACCATTTTTCAGCAATGCAGATTAAGAATTACTGCAATTATTTGAAAAAGGCTTGAATTTAACCTGTTAATTCATGGGGCAGGGGAAGTTGGTCTCTTTTATATTGAGTCATTATAGAACTGCTTCTTCTTGCCTTAAATTCCAAAACGAGTGAGACATTGAAAGTGAGCTTCACCACAGATTTCTAACAAATTTATAATTTCGTTCATAGAATTAAAATGTATTTCAAACCATAATGTCTGTGTATAAATGGCAGGTTGCCTTGACTTACCATAATTTTTTCCCTAAGTGTGAAAATGTAAGTATTTAAAGTAAACTATTCCTTCTGTTAAGATAAATGAAATCTTAATTTCTCATGAAGATTCTCTAGGAACTGCACAATGTCATTTAGTGGGATTTCTTTCACTTGCATCCAGATTTAACTTTGATTTTATGGAAATTGTGAAAATAACTGCAGTGGAAAGGTGGCAGCTGTAAGCATTGCTTGTCTTGCATTCTGCCTGAAAACATTACTATTCATTAAAATAACCTTCACTTTGTAGTAACACTCAAGCTGTAAACAGTCAACTTAGATTCTGGAGAACACACAACCCCCCAAAAGTAAAGAAATGTCTGTCTTTGCAAAGTAATTTGTCGAGTTGAAGATTATTGTTTTTCATCATGGTGACCCTGACTTGGCTGGCTGGGTGCATATACAGATTAAGATTAATGCAGTTATTCCTTGGCTAAGGTCTGCCTCTTTCAGGGCACATTCTCCCTAATGACATGATTGATAGGCAGTCCCAAATCCAGAGAGGAACTCATTAATCATAGCATTGACTGAATCCAATCATTTGCTTCACCTGCACAGTGATGGACAGGAAAGGATACAATTCAGGGGCTGACACTGAGATACTCCTTTGTCAGAGGGCCTCAACTTTTTCTGTGCCAGCTTCTACAAAACCTGACAAGAAATTTTTCCTTGCAACCTGTATGTAGCTTCACAAAAATATTCACAAACTTTTTTTGCAACAAGTTTTATTTTAATCAAAATTATCTAGCTAATAATATACCTGAGTAGAATTTGCTTTATTTTTTTTGTAGACTTAGATAATCACAAGTTTCTTTTTTAAAGGATGTTTTGAAGTTACATGTGGAAGTAATATAAAAGTTAATGTCCACCAGCTGAATATCATTTGGTTCAGCCTTCAGGTCAATAGCACTGACTCTTAGCAGAACTAATTTTATAATCATGGCAAAATCTCAGTAATGAAGTGCAGTAGATAGCTGATTATACCACAGTAAATTTTATTTAGTCTGGAAAATAGTGGAAAACAATGCTTTTTCTTAATACTTAAATAACAAAGCCTAATATTAGCCTAATAGAAATTGTAATAAGAAAATTATTGTGCAGGATATATATTTTATATGAAAAGTAAGTTGAATATCATACTTATTTTATGTGCCTGTATAAAATAAGATTTATAAAAAGCTATCCTATCCATTATTACTATGTAAATAAAGTTTAATGTCAATAATACACATGATTTCTCATAAATGGTTCACAAATATAACTTGCACATTCCTGATGAGGTGATAATACATATTCTCCTTGAAGCATAATCAGAGCAATGACTCTTGCTAAATACTTTCTTTAAGAAAAATAGACATGAGACCAGGCACGTATTTTTTAAAGGTAGAAAATGTTAAAATACTAAATCTAGGATGCAGATAGTACAAGGATCAAGGCACTAGTCTTGTATAGTGTCAGCCCTGGTTTGATCCTTGCCACTACATATGGTCTTCCAAGTACCTCAAGGAGTGACCCCTGGCCACCAATGGATGGGCACTTCACCAAAATTCCAATTCCATGTGCCCAGTGATATACAGATTCCTAGGGAGCACCTGCTTTCTGCTCAGCTTGGGCTCCCACTCGTGACATTTTAATTAGTCTTTAGACTAATTCAGGCATAAAAAGGACACAAAACTAAAGCTATTTCTAGGATCAAATATACTTTTTATCCTCAAAGAGAAAATACAAGTTACTTCTTCCAGGCTCTTAAAAAGGAGTGTTTTGTTTTCATCTCTTGATTATAGCAATTTCAACAATTGCAGTGATGGGAAATGTTTTATAGATGGGAGTATAACTATAATAAAGAAATGTTTTCAAAGAAGTGATTTAATTTTTAGAAATGCTTTCAGGTGCTTCGTTCTAAGGTACTGTTTATTGCAGAAGCAGTGGTTTGGGAAAACTTACCTATTTGAGCAAATACTTTATGGATGCTTTGAATGAGATTTACATCTACTCAGTAGCCTCAATCTCATTCCTTATTTTCCATCTTTGCAATTCTTCACCACTTATACATATTTGCTTTCTTTGTATTTAGTGCATTTATGACAATAGAGAGAGGCACAGCCTCAGAAGAAGGAAATATTGCTTTTGAACTGACTGAGCAGAAAATAAACATGCTGGTCCTGGATATCTGCCACAAACCAGGTGGCAGCGAGTACCTGAGGCAAATTTATCACATCTTGCAGCTCAATGAGGTAGGGAAAAGGCCTTTTTACCGAGCAATTAGGTGTGTACTGGCCTGAGGCAGCGTCTGCTGGCAGCTAAGGGTTAGTCAAGGAGGTGATAATACTTCTTAAAGTCAATACGAAACTCAATATCACATTATTAATAGAATCTATTCAGCTCCGGCTGTTCTGCATTTGTACAGCAAAAGCTTCACTGAAAACAATGTAGGTTTTATTTATATGGTTTAAACAATAATATGGCTCATAAACTCAGTTTCATTCAGATTTGGAGAGATGAGAGGTTTAGTTTAGGGGGCTGTATGTTTGTGACCATTAAGTTGATGTTAAAATCTGTTGTTTGTGAAGTAAAGAATTTTCTGCAGAGTGATGTAGGCTCATCTCCTGGGGATATCATATTTCTGTTCAGAAGGCCAGAGATTTCTTACACAGTGAAAAACTTTCGAAGAATCTAAATGCACATTTGGGAACTACTAGGTTAATTAGACTACTCTAATTAAAGTGTACGAATGCAGGGATCCAGGCTAGCACCAAGTCATGCTTCATGCTGGGTTTGACCTTTCTGGCATTTTAGCAAGAACGTGGAAAGCAGGTTATACCAATTGCTTATTTGAAACAATGCAACTTTACTAAGTTAGTTAGGTTTTGATTTGATCATAGTAGATGAAATAGAATGTGGCACCGCATATGAATTAATACTCCCCTTATATTTACAGGTATATGAATGCATTTTTGAAAAGTAAACATTGTATAGGTGCAGTATGTTATTTCAAAGAGGTAGACCTTAAAAAACCATATCTTTTCAAGGAATGCATTCTACCATAGAATTTTACAACTCAGTTATATAAATGTTATTTCCCACTGTTGTTCATATGAAAGTTACATCAAAGGGTCAAGAGCGTAGATCTCTTGATCTACATGAATAATGCTCTGGGATATAGCATATGTGTAATGCAGAGTGATGGGTTCAATCCCTGGCACGACCTAAAAATGAGGAAAAATGAAAGTTATCTCAAGTAAATATTTGTTTTGGGTTTTTATAGAGCTAATTAAATGGTTGACAAGTTAGTGATGTAAGAGTTATTTAATGATAACCTGTGAAGGATGTGAAAAATTTTAACCTTAAGAAATGGTGTCTTAGTGGAATAGGCTTGAGTACTCAGAGAAGGTTCCTCAGACATATAACCACCTTGTTTTTGATAAAGGAGAAAGAAATCCTAAATGGAGCAGGGAAAGCCTATTCAACAAGTGGTGTTGGCACAACTGGTTAGCCACTTGCAAAAAAGCGAACTCAGACCCACAGCTAACACCATGTACAAAGGTAAAATCCAAATGGATTAAAGACCTTGATATCAGAACTGAAACTATAAGGTATATAGAACAACATGTAGGTGAAACACTCCAGGACATTGAGACTAAAGGCATCTTTAAGGAGGAGACAGCACTTTCCAAGCAAGTGGAAACAGAGATAAACAGATGGGACTATATTAAGCTGAGAAGCTTCTGCATCTCAAAGGAAATAGTGCCCAGAATACAAAGGCCACCCACTGAGTGGGAGAAATTATTCACCCAATACTCATCAGATAAAGGGCTAATATCCAAAATTTACAAGGTACTGACAGAAATATACAAGAAAAAAACAACTAACCCCATCAAAAAATGGGGAGAAGAAATGAACAGACACTTTGAAAAAGAAGAAAGGCAAATGGCCAAAAGGCACATGAAAAGATGTTCAACATCACTAATCGTCAGGGAGATGCAAATCAAAACTACTATGAGGTACCACCTCACACCACTGAGATTGGCACACATCACAAAAAAGGAAAACAAGCAGTGCTGGCGGGGTTGTGGAGAGAAAGGAACTCTTTTCCACTGCTGGTGGGAATGCCGTCTAGTACAACCTTTATGGAAAGCGATATGGAGATTCCTTCACAAACTGGAAATTGAGCTTCCATACGATCCAGCTATACCACTCCTAGGAATATACCCAAGAAACACAAAAATACAATACAAAAATCCATTCCTTACTCCTATATTCATTGCAGCGCTATTTACAATAGCCAGACTCTGGAAACAACCAAGATGCCCTTCAACAGATGAGTGGCTGAAGAAACTGTGGTACATATACACAATGGAATACTATGCAGCCATCAGGAGAGATGAAGTCATGAAATTTTCCTATACATGGATGTACATGGAATCTATTATGCTGAGTGAAGTAAGTCAGAAGGAGAGAGAAAGACGCAGAATGGTTTCACTCATCTATGGGCTTTAAGAAAAATGAAGGACATTTTTAACAGTATCTCAGAGACAAGAGAGATGAGGGCTGGTAGGTGCAGCTCAGGACATGAAGCTCATCACATAGAGTGATGAGTGCAGTTGCAGAGATGACTACACTGAAAACTATCATAACAATGTGAATGAATGAGGGAAGTGGAAAGCCTGTCTCGAGTACAGGTGTAGGGGGTTGGGGAGGAGGGAGATCTGGGAAATTGGTGGTGGGAATGTTGCACCGGTGAAGGGGGGTGCTCTTTACATGACTGTAATCATACAACTATAATCATGTTTGTAATCACGGTGTTTAAATAAAGTTTAAAAAAAATATGTACCTAAAATACTACTGTGAAAGATATGTAAGCCATTATGGAAAAAAAAAGAATTGTGTTTTTAATCAGAAACTTTCTTTGACTTATATGTATTATTATATCAATTCATTATATGTTATGTTATGTTACTATATTATGTTATGTTAGTTTACTTCATTATGTTAATCCATTTTGTCTCTTGAATAAATTCTTACAATTAAAAAAAAAAAAGAAATGGTGTCTTGCCAAACAGTTGTATGATCACTAAGTAGTAATAAAAATGATTGGACTTAAACAACAAACCCAATCCAACAGATCGATACCTAAGCTACAACAAGTCAGACACAGAGGGGAACCACTTATACTAGCAGCCCAGGGTGTAAGGGGGGGAATATGGGAAGCATGCTGGAAATGGGATGGAGAGATGACAACTTTGGTGGTGGGAATTACCCTGATTCATGTCAATATGTACCTAAAATATTACTGTGAAAGATATGTAATCCTTAGTGGTCAAAATAAAAATTATTATTAAAAAGGAAAGCTTTATGTTTAAAAAATATCTTTTAAATGTAGGGAAGATAGGTTGAAGAAATAAATAGGTCTGAAATTTGATATTAATTTAGATACGTTCACAATACATTAATGATTATCCAATTAAAGTTATGTAGTTTGATTATTCTTATATTTATAGATCTTTATATTTATAGACGTTGAAACAATGGTCTCAATCAGTTTTAGAAAACTTTTCAGAAAAGAAATCTAATACTTACTAGAGACATTCCATTTCCCAGCAACTCTCCTTAGTCTACCAATATGACCTATTTTCTAGGCTTTATTATTTCATGCATTTGAATTCTATATGATTAGGTATTTTGTGGTTAGCTTCTTACAACCACCTTAATATTTTCAGTGTTCACCAATGTTGTTACATGTATCATTACTTATTTCTTTTTGCATAAATAAATCACATCTTTACATTAAATAAAAATGGTATCTTGGGGCTGGACTGGTAGCGCAGTGGTAGGGTGTTTGCCTTCTACATAGCTGACCCAGGATGGACCTCAATTCTATCCCCAGAGTTCCATATGGTCCCTCAAGCCAGGAGTGATTTCTGAGCACAAAGCCAGGAGTAACCACTGAGTATTATCGGGTGTAGCCCAAAAACCAAAACAAAAAAAAAGAAAAAGAAAAAGAAAAGAAAAGAAAAGAAATGGTTTCTTTACGGCACTTGAGTCTAATATGTAATTGTTGCATTCATTCTTGCTAATGACCCTTTGGAGTAGTTTTTGAGGGGCTTGGAAACATGTCTGTGGTGCAGTGGAAGACTTTAATTGGAAAGTCATGATCTTTTCTGATCAAGACATGTCAGTATGTCACCTAGATTTGCCAAAATAGCTGATTTTTTGGTGAGGAACAGGTATGTTGCAGTAGGATCCTTAGTAAAGTAGTATTATGATAATTCTAATGACAGTAATGACTGACACAGATTGATAAACTAATAGATGAACTCTTCCTCAAGGGTTCATAATACAAACATAATTAGTTATCACCAATAGCACAATCAGCAAATATTAAATTGGCTCTTTCTGGCTCTCATCCACATGTCCTAGTGAGGAATTCCAACAGCTCTTTTCTTTTTTCAGAGAATTGGTGAAATGTTGAGGTAATGGTTATGAACACTTTGCTATGAGATCTGTATCAGTAAATGCAAATAGTTAAAGAATACTTTTGTAACTATTCTAATAATAGCTATGGCAAGGTTTATTTCGCTATAAGATACCATGAAACTGTACCACTATATTGGTTCAATTGATGACTAGTGTGAAGTCTGTGTTTTACTGTATGCTATGAAGTATGATTTGATACTTGAATGGTACAGATCCACTTATGTGCAAATTATTTTCTCCCTCTTATTCCTCATTCTCTCAATCAGTCATCTAAAATGAGTTGAGTTTTGAATTTATGAAACCTAAGAATAAGGAAATCTGTTTTTAAATTTTAGATAAATTTCTGCTGGTGGGAATGCCAACTGATTTAGTAATTTTTGGAAAACAATTTGAATATTCCTCAATAAACTGAATTTGAGCTTCCATATGATACAGGAATACTATTCCTAGGGATATACTCTAAGAACCAAAACCACCATGCATAAAAGCCCTCTGCATTCCTATGTTCATTGCAGGACTATCCACGATAGCTAGAATCTGGAAACAACCCAAATGCCTGAGAAGAAATGAGTGGCTAAAGAAACTGTGGTATATCTACACAATGGAATATTATGCAGCTGTTTGATAAAAGGAGAAATCATGAAATTTGCCTATACATGGATGAATATGTAGAGTATTATGCTGAATGAAATTAGTCAAAGGGAGAGGGATAGACATAGAATAATCTCAGTCATTTGTGGGATATAAGAAAAAAGAATAGTATGGTATAATAATCAGAGACATTAGAGAGAAGAGAGCTAGGAGGACCAGTCCATAGTAAGAAGCTTGCCACAAAGAGCAGTGAATGCAGTTAGGGTAGAGTAGAGTCCACTATGACAATGGTAGCTGGAACGGATTACTCTGGATAAGAACTGAGTGTTGAGAGGGGATAAAGTAATATACGTGGTACTCCTTCATTAACAATAGAGCAAACAACACTGTACAAAAGGAAGAGAGAGGGAGTAGTAAAATGCCTGCCCCAGAGGCAGGGAGACAAAGATGGGAGGGAAACTGGGGACACTGATGGCAGAAAATGTGCGTTGGTGAAGGGCGGTATACATTGTATGACTAAAATTCAATCACGAACATTATTATATCTACAGTGTTTAAATAAGTAATTATAATAAGAATAAAAGAAAATATAGGTGAATTTTCAACTGTGTGAATGGTAATTGGCCTTACCTCCCAGATTGTTCATAAAGGTCAAGTGATCTATTTGAATGCTGTTATGGGAACTGGAGTGGTCATATGTTAGGTAGGGCCTATGCCTTACACATGTCTGACCCTAGTTCAATTTCCAGCACCCCATATAATAGTCCCTAAGCATAGAGCCAGGAGTAAACTCTGAGTACTACCAAGTGTGGTTCAAAAAATCAAAAATAAAATGAAAAACTTAATATATATAAAGGAGCACTTAGTTTTACAGGTCTGGGTGAGTGGAGTTATGGACATACCGTAGAGACAGAAAAGTTACAGAAAAAAATTAACTTTAAAATGCTTGACTCTGGGGCCGAAGTGGTGGCACAAGTGGTAAGGCATCTGCCTTGCCTGTGCTAGCCTGGGACTGACTGTGGTTCGATTCCCTGAAGTCCCATATGGTCCCCAAAGCCAGGAGAGATTTCTGAGTGCATAGCCAGGAATAATCCCTGAGCGTCACCGGATTTGACCCAAAAACCAAAAAATTAAAAATAAAAATAAAACAAAATAAAATAAAATGCTTGACTTTGAGAAAGGATGAAAGAAGTTTCATTAAAAAGCTCAACTTTTAATTGAATAAACTGTGTGATAGGTACTGATCAGTGGTGATTTAACTGTATAGTTCAATATTTTCAACAAGAGTAGTAGGTGAGGCTACAGGAAGGGGTCATGGAAGAAGCATTCTTCAGTGGAGAAAAATAAGAGAAATAGAGGACAAGAAATAAGTACTGAGTAGTTACATGCGGAGAGTGCTCAAAGAAGAACATATTTCTGAGTAAATATACTAGATTAACAGCAAATCTAACAAAGCCATGTCATAGAAAACATAAGATTTTAAGAAAGTAGTGAGAGTGCATGTGTGTTCAGAATTCTCTTAATCAGGTACAAAACATCACTGCAACAGGGCACTTTCTCTGTGGAACTGTGGGGCAAAAAATAATAAAGCACACAGGAAACATAGCCACATAAAGAGAAGTTGTTGACAAAGATTGCCATTAGCCTACACAAAGGAAAAGATTTTATTCTTAATATTTAATTTTTTCAAATTCAAATAAAATAAAATATTTAAAAATTGAAAGTAGTTTTAGAAATCCTAATAGAGTTAGAGGAGTCAGAGGGATTTTACAGCAATAAGGGCGTATTGCCTTGCATGCATCCGATCTAACTACCATCCCTGGCACTCATGAGGTGTTCAACACTAGTATCTTAAAGGAATGCTTTCTTTATCATTTTAGGCAGGCTCACTGTTTGCTTTTGATTGGGGAAAACAACTGGCTCTGCTCAGGGCTTGCTCCTGGACCTGTACAAAAGGATCATTTCTAGTAGGGTTCAGTGGACCATACATATGTGGTGCTGGGCATGAAACCTGGGTCAGTAGTGTGCTCTGTTTTCTCTCTAGCCCCACAGTCTTAGTGTTTTAAGATCTGAAATTTACCATCCACAATAAGAATGTGGAAATGGTCCGTTTCTGAAGGGAAGAAACTGGAAGTGCTGCTCTCATATGGGCATTGACTCATGTGGTACCTCATGTTTCAAGGTCATGCCCAGAATGCAGCATAGATGAACCATCGAGCTTTTTCAACTTTGGGTTCCAATGCCAAATGGGTTGCATAACTTAAAATTTTTGTTTTAAAATAGCCTTTTATATTATTTATTAACAGTAAATGTTTACCTATTTACAAACCTATTTACACCCAGGGCTGTGAAAATTTTTTTCTCAGGCAAAAAGCACGTATGTATGGGAAAGTTTAAGAAACCCAGGATGAATGAAAAATCTTAACAGGCAGATTCTGATTTGATGGAGCCTAAAATACGGCTTTTCTAGAAAGTTTCCAGGTGCAGCTGATTCAGCTGGTCTGTGTACTTGCTTTTGAGTAGCAAGGCTACTCAAAATTTGTTAAATAGCCTCTGAAGTCTTGTTGAATTATAATATTTGTAGCTTAGTCCCAACCCTCACCTTAAAGAACAGGTTATATTGTGACATACTAAAGCAGTGGTCGGCAACCTTTTTTTTTTTTTTAACTGAGCCAAATCTCGCCAAAACCACGATTGAAATTTATTTTGAGAGCCACACAGGGCGCACACTGACAGAGGCGAGGAGCAGAGCCCTGACTCTTGGAGCGGCCACCCGGCACACAGAAGAGCCAAATGAAAAGTGTAAAGAGCCACAAGTGGCTTGCATGCCGCGGGTTGCCTACCACAGTAAAAAGACAAGAACATTTGTATTTTGTTTAATAAATATTGATTTATTTGTTGAGTATTTGATATTTTAGGGGGAAATCATCATTTTAATCTGTTGGCTTCCATAAAACAACTTTTGGAAAGATTTGGAACATTCTCTTTATTTATCTATGAATGAAAAATGACTTTTTTTTCCAGGCTGCCACTGGCAGTTGGGGTATTAAAATTACATATTTTGAGCTTACATTGACCTTGATAATTTTTAGTTCACAGGATAGACATGAGTATAGAATCTTATGTTATTATATTTTACATAGCAAGAGACTGAAGAGTAAATATCAGAGTTCTGAAAACTCTGTGGAACATGGAATAAGTAGCAGGTATACTGAATGAATGAGCAACATCTTATCCTGAGCAATCATGCTTCTGAGTTAAGTTTTGGTAACCAACCATGTCAACACACAAGCAAGCCGTTGACAAGATAATATCTATTAAAAAGATTCTGATATTTCAAGCATATATTCATCACTCAAAGGCTCATTAAATAGTTTTCTAATCTATCCTATATATTAGGTGGACCTGTTTGTGATGACTTTATTGCAATGCTGATTGGAATAGTCAGCTATGTTTCTTCTGAAAATGTATTCTATCCCGAGGCAAGTAATACACTGTAATCTAGCAAATGTGCTGAAAGGGTCGATTTTGATATTGATCAGCTTATTTTTAAAGAGAATATATGCTTCCCACCATCATGACATGTAATGTTTTTCCCTTGAAGGAATATTTAAAAGAACAGCTGTTTTCTATGAATGGTTCAGAGAAAAAGCCATTACCCATTCGACCTTTAAATATGACCTTGAGGAGCAAGGAAGATCAGCCGTCTGCCTTTAACCCTTTCCACGTGTACAAGGTGTTTAGTGAAAACATGCTCGACCAGGTATGTGGAAATTGAATGATAAATTTAATTTAGGCATGTAGAAATTAAATGGTAAATTTAATTTAGATGTGTGGTTTCCTTTACACAAGTAAGAAAATGATGCTTTTGGGTTTGAATATGTTTTTGTCAGCTTTTTAGCAAGGAAGCAAAAGACCTTGTTCTTGCATGCTCTGCACAAATTGACTTTGAGAAAGTTATTTTACCTTCATTCTATTTGTCAAACTGATTCATATGTTGGATCTGTAAAACTTAACTTTTGACCAGGTCAGTTCACTGCGGGCAGAAGGAACATCTGCTGCACTGTGTCTACAGAAGGCCTGAAGAATTTCCTAACTAGGAATTTCTCTGTCACCCTTCTCCCCCAGTCCCCAGTCTATAAACTCACCAAGCACCTTGCAATGTTTATGACTTAATCTATTTATAAATTATATATTTATAATATATAAATAATAACCTAACTTAAATTATAAAGTAACTTAAAATTAATTGTAGATGCAACGTAGAACTTCTATTATAAATGGCATGAGGTAAATTTGCCTTTTTGTAACCCTAAACACATTCTGGAATCTCCAATGAATTTGTTTCTGGTACTAAAGTCAGGATATTTTGCAATAAAGTCAATGTGATAAATACCACACAATTTTTAATGTCAGTTTATGCCATTGTTTAAGCTGCATATTTCAGTAGTTACATTTAAAAGATCATCATTATGCCAAAGTACTTGAGATCTAAAGCTGCATTTTTCATGTTCATTCTTTCATGGGCTTTGCCCGGAAGCTTCTTGACAGAGTATTTGAACTAACCGGGCAGAAGAGAAGAATTGCTTGACCTAGAGCTCTAACGAAAATAAGAATTAAAACAATGGCCTAATTCGGGATGCAGATAATATTTTTACCATGCCTGTTCTGGCTCTAGTCTACATTCATCAATACTGTAGTAGAATAAGACCTTCAAATGCTGACAACCCGGGGCAGTGTTCCCCTGCTCTATGACAGGATTGTAGGGCTCCATTAATCAGCAGGTGACAGGGCATAGTTCTTGTTGGATCTTAAAACATCAGCCTGGACTCTTAATATCCAAACTATTTCATTTTAAGGAGTATAAGCTTCTATATTACTTTTAAACTACATGCATGGCTTAAGTTTGAGTTTACTGGTTGTTACTTTCCTTTGTTGTATGTTAGAATGCTTCAGACCATAAATAATAATTGTATCTGTTAAATTATCCTCTCTTTACATCAATATACAGCATATTTTATTCAGTTCTGATTTATGAGATTTTTATTTCACATTTATTTTTCTCCTTATACTCTTGTGAAATTATCTATTAAATGACATAAAAATTATTGTATTATTTATATTACAACTCTCATAATCTGCCTTTTGAAGTATTTTCTAACAAATAGGAATGCAGAATATCATACTAGCATTAAACTATAATTTAATTTTATAATTTTATAATTTATAATTTTATAATTTTATAATTTGAGTCAACTTCTCAGTTTGCTTTTTAAATTAATATTTTGGTTGCTGAAAAAAATGTGACATAAAAAAGTGATTTTTAGTTTACTTTTCAAAGAGTCACCCTCGCAGAGAAACTTGTTGGGCAAATGCCATTAGCACTTGGAAGAATAACGACTCAAGAAATTGATTTATATTTTTATAAATAATGACTACATCCCCAAATGGATTTATAAATTAATTGCTGTCTTATTGGAATAAAAACCTTCTTCTATGGACATGATTGATGTTATCTGTCTAAGTCCTTGTTCTGGACCCCCCTCCTTCTTAGTTAGTCTATCACAGCTGGAGCTTTAATTTACTGATCATATTAACTCTGATTAATAACTAACAATAGCATCTTCTCATTTATCAACAGTCAGCCACCACAAAATGGAACTGGAATTGGTCAAACTTGTTGCCAAATTATCTGGGAGTAGATAAGATGACCTTCAGTGTACTGTTCAAAAACAGGTAATAATAATAGAGGGAAATTGTATGGCTCTTTTTATATTTTAGGTAATTTGATATATATCTGAAATCATAGACACTACATACTTTCTCATTTGTTTCTCTCTTTGTTTTTCTTTCAAAGTAAGCACTTGCAAAGATGGTAAAAATTGTTTTTTCTGATATAAAAATAATTAGTTTTAGTATAAATTTTATTTTATCTCTTTGGTTTGGTGACCATACTGGCAGTGCTCAGGGACCACTACTAGTTTTATGTTTTAGCCACACCTGGCTCTGAGCTTGGTGGACCTTGTACGGTGCTGGGATTCAAACCATTATTGTGGATGTGACCACCTACAAAACAGGTACCTTGACCTTTGTACTATTTCTTTGGACTTAGTCTGAATTTTAACTATTTTTGCCATTGAGTGTATAATAGTTCAGTACCATGAACACCAAAAGTTATTCACTTGACTGTGATTATAATCATATATCTTTGCTACAACAATCTAATAAATATGTGCAGAATGCCAAGACAAATCATCTGGTCAAATCCAAGGAAAACATATAATTAAAACTGTCAGGACTGAAGTTCTTGTTTCAAATAGTTATTTTGGTTCTGTCTTGCCCTGTCCTCATTGCTTAGTATGTGTGCATACTTATACATAAACCCTGGGACAATCCAGCAAAATGATAATGTAATACCAACCTAGGAAGTTAGAGATATAGTTTATTTTGCACAAAAGTATAAGCAATTCATTTATTTTAGATTACTTAACACTATCTAAAAATAAAATCTTCAAGTTTTTAGTGAAAACTATAAGGCATAACTTTGAAAATTATATTTCTCTGTTAAGTACTGCTTTTTTTTTTTTACATAAGATGATATGTGAAAGTTACTCCTGTTGTTGTTCATGTTATACTTACTCATAGTTGATCCTTTTATAATCTTTGTCTTATCAAATATATTTTTATTTTAAAATATTTAGTATACCTTTTTATGAAAGGAGCTAACAGTGACAGAAAAATTGTCAAATTAGGCTTGCTCTTCAAGCTGTTGTTCTCCCTTGAAAACTAATATTACTTGATTTTCACTGTTTCTTTGCTTATATTCACTCTGCAGAAACCTGTGTTCTCTCTTGAACACCATTGGAGAACAACATTCTCCAATGGTGTTCTCACATCTTTCTAGTTTCAATAAAAAGTACCTTGCTTCACTTTTAAGAAACGTTCAAATCAACCTTAAAATATATAGATATATGTAAGAAAAATATATGGAGAGAGAAATTACAATATTTTTCCTATATAGTTTGCTTTTTTAAAATGCATTTTTGCCACTTGTTTAAGTTGCTGCTCAGGTATGTGGCTGTAGTGGTATTACTAGTACATCATCCCAAAATGAAGTTCACCCACCATAACAGTGTTGAGCAATTGATATAGCTTCTTCCAGCCAGTTTGGTCTTAGGTAGACCATTGAATAGAATGTGCCTTATTTGTTGCATAAATCTTCCTCTTCCTTTCCTAAAGTTTCTTGGAGGAAGTAGGGGTTAATAGGCAGAGGACAAGTTTTATTTAGTTATATTTAGTACATTTATAGTACCAAATGTCTCTCTCCTAGCACAGTAGGAAAGATAGCTCCTTAGTCCCTACTATTTGAAAAGTTTAGAGTTTTTATATATATGTAAATATATATAGGCTTATGCTTTTTTTAGATGAGAATTGTTGCATTCAATCTACTAAATAATACTCTAAAAGCAATATATCCTTCAAAATATACTTCATTTTCTCTGTACAGCATTCACTTTTAAGTGAATTTGTGTTTTAAACAAAATTTAAAACTGTTATTTTTGTTTAACAACTGTATATTTTTGTTTAACAACTTTAATGAGGTCAGCAGTCATTATAGTCTATTTCCTTGATACTATGTGCAGGAATAAATAGGAGAAAAGAGCTCTCACAACTAAGCCAAAAGTAACACATCAACCAGTTCTCTTAGAAAGAATCATGAATGTTTAATATAAACAGCTCAAGTCTCATCTGAATAAGATTTTTGAGGAATGAAGATTTTAAGGAATAGAACAAAAGTGTTCTACTTCCAACTACCCTATAACACATTGATAATGATAATAATTGAGATAGTTTAGACATATGAAATGGACCTTTAATATTTTAGCATGTCTTCATTTATTTATAAGATGTTATTTAATAAGACAGGATTACTAGTGAACAGGTAAGGTTTCTGTTATTTTTATCTAAAAAAGTCTGTTTGGGGAGATTATCAAAGCATACTTATTATTGTCAAACTGCATTGAATGTTTGCAACACGGTTATCTGAAAATGCTTGCCTCAATCTGAACCTTTAAATATTGAACCTTTAAAATGAGAGTTATTTAAGCTAATATGCATGTACATGAAAATGTAAAAAATACTATACCTCTAATGTTTAAGGAGTTACATAAGTTTTATGGCTTTAGATTGCCTTGTGTGCTGTTAAGAAATATTATAATGTGTTACAATCTGGGGACTTGAGGGACAAAGTAATTGTACATGGATTCTGTTTTACTTATCTTACTGTTCTTTGGCTGAAAGTTCAAAGTTAAGATATCAGCAAGGGGACTTGTTCTGAGAATTATGTTATGGCTGATTGTCCTTCCACTGTAACTTTACCTTGTCCTCTTTCTTTGCATCTTTGCTCTTGTAATTAAAAATAAAAAATTAAAAAAAATAAATAAAATGAGAGTTATATATGAATTCTCACCAAAACCGTGATCTGTAGACACAGGCAGAGTCAAAGAAGAAAACCCAGAACAGCTGAATATGCTGTTCTTTTCTCTTAATTCACCAATTAACAAGTCACTTGTTCTCTTTTTCCTCTCCTTTTAATTATTAATCTATTATGATTATTTAATTGATACTTGACTTACATTTCTACACTGTCATCTAATTTTGTAAATGAAGCTCATTCTGAGTAGTTAATATTATGAAGAACAGTGAACATAAATATACCAACAGAATCTATGAAAGAAGGAAATCCTTTCTACTTACTTCCTAAATTCTTTTGTACCTGGTATTCAAATCCAGTTGATGCCATGAACAGACAAACTGTAAACTTAGGTTCTCAAGATTCAAAATCCATACCTGAATCATACTTCCCTCATTCCCCAAATACAATGAAAATGAAAAACAGGATTTATGGGCTTTTAGGCCATTCTGTTGCTTGCCTTAAGGGAAGTTATCTAAATTATTTAGCATTGTATTTTCTGATCTTTATAATATTATATAATATTTATAATATATAAATGGAATTATAAATTAATATTAAAATGTTAACTATAATACCTACTTGACAGAGTTGATATGTCTACTTTGCAATATTAATGGTGTTATGGTTATGGAAAGTTTTTATTTTTTTTCTTTTTTCTTTCTTTTCTTTCTTTCTCTCTCTTTCTTTCTTTCTTTCTTTCTTTCTTTCTTTCTTTCTTTCTTTCTTTCTTTCTTTCTTTCTTTCTTTCTTTCTTTCTTTCTTTCTTTCTTTCTTTCTTTCTTCTTCTTTCTTCTTTCTTTCTTCTTTTCTTTCTTCTTTTCTTTCTTCTTTCTTCTTTTGATTTTTATCCGGTGGTGCTCAGGAGTTACTCCTGGTTCTGTTCTCAGAACTTTTCTTTCTTTCTTTCTTCTTCTTTCTTCTTTCTTTCTTCTTTTCTTTCTTCTTTTCTTTCTTCTTTCTTCTTTTGATTTTTATCCGGTGGTGCTCAGGAGTTACTCCTGGTTCTGTTCTCAGAAATCGCTCTGGGCAGGAACAGGGGACCATATGGGATGCCAGGTTTCGAACCACCATCCATCCTCAGTCGGCTGCGTGCAAGACAAACTCCTACTCTTGTGCTATCTCTCCCCTATGGAATGTTTTAATAAGTTGAAAATAGATGGGCTGCCTCACTAGTACAGCAGGTTGGGTGATTGCCTTGTCTGCGGATAACCTGGGTTTTATCCTTGGCACCACATATTATCCCCAGTTATACCAGGTGTGATCCCTAAGCAGAGTTAGGAGTCAGACCTGATCAACATTTTTTAAAATTTTTTATTTTGATTATATTGGCTTACATATCTTTCACAGTATTATTTTGGGTACATATTAACATTAAATTAGGGGACTACCCGTCACCAAATTTGTCCTCCCCCTATCCCCGTTCCCTTCCTGCAACCCATATCCCCCACCATCACCCCCCGGGCTGCTAGAGTAGGTGGTCCCCTCTTTGTCTAGCTTACTATTAGTGATCATATATCTATTTGGTCCTGGTACCCTCCCTTGTTTCCCCCTCTATTTGAGAGGTGGAGCTCGATAATTCGAGTTACCAACATTTTTTTTTTTAATGAAGACAAGAATGAAGAGAAAAAGTTAACTCTTGGCAGATGAGCTTGGAATAAACGTCCTTAAAGGTGATGTTTGAAAGAACCACGTAGGGGCCAGAGAGATAGCATGGAGGTAAGGCGTTTGCCTTTTATGTAGAAGGACGGTGGTTCGAATCTCGGGATCCCATATGGTCCCCCGTGCCTGCCAGGGGCGATTTTCTGAGCATGGAACAGGAGTAACTCCTGAGCACTGCCCGGTGTGAACCAAAAACCAAAAAAAAAAAAAAAAAACCACCACATAACTTGAATCATTTTGTTCTGCCTCATAAATTGAGGGGGAAAAAATGGATGATACCAGAACCAAACAGTCGTATGAAAATTGAGTAGAAATAAAAAAGGATCAGACTTAAACACCAAACCCAAAGTCAACAACAACAGAATCAATACCCAATCTTCAACAAGCTATACACAGAGGGGACCAGTTATATTAGGAGTCCGGGGGCAAAGGAAGGGGATACTAGGAACAGGGGTGGAAGGAGGACAACACTGGGGGTGGGAATACCCCTGATTCAATGTCACTATGTACCTCAAATATTACTGTGAAAGATTTGTGGTTCAAGTTGGTTACATTCAAAATTATTAAAAAAAATAAAGGTGATATTTAACCAATGGCAGTGTTGGTATAAGGAGCATAACAGACATTTTTAATAAAAATGATATGGATATCAATTTTCATCCAAAATCAGGATAGCTAAACTTTGTGTCTTTAAAATGTTGTTTTTATTATTATGTGAAGTTTGCCTCTGATTAAAAGCATGAAATGGTAGTTTTTATTTTATCTAATTGAACCAGTTTGGGTCATAACCTCTTCAGCAGAAGAGTCTTCTATTTACTCCATAATTCATAAGCCTGTTGACATTTGGGCTGTGGAGTTTGTATTTGTTAAATACAAGATTGAGTAAACTACGTCAAGTATACAAACCAAGCCTTTGTAAAGTAATTTATACGTAATTTTTCTCAAGGCATTTGATGAGATATGTTGTAAAGGAGTCCTCAGAATAGGGAACCTGAACATGTTAATGAGACATGGTTTTCAACTTAGAAGGTTTTACCGTTACAGAAAATAAAGATTCCTTGGATATTCAGAAAAACAACATATATGAGCCAGAGCAATTGTATAAAGGCTAGGGCACTTGCCTTGCATATGGCTGACCGCGGTTGATCTCCAAGTACTCCATAGGGTTCCCAAGCCTAACAAGAGTAATCCCTGATTATTGAGCCAGGAATAAACCCTGAGCATCACTAGGTGTGTCCCTAAAACAAAGCAAAAAAATTCTTATATAGATCAGTTTTATACATTTTCCTTTAAGAGTGAGTATAGTGATTATACACGGATCTTTTGAAATTATAGAAGTATTTTTTCACTGTTTCTTATTATTAGCTTTCTGATTTCTTTCTCACAGGTTCAAAAATAAATCCTGACAAGGGAGTGAATAGTGATTGCATTTGCAGGGGAATTCACCAAAGGAACACTCTATTCCTTCATTCATGGCAAATCTCCAGATTGCCATTTTAATACTGTTTTCTTTGTCACCAGAGCAAATTTATGCTGCTTCTTTTATTTTTACCTTATTTATTCTAGACTAATTCCTGAGAATTGTCGTGTTGACAGTAATCTGGGAATACAGTGGAAGGCTATGCCATTTTAACCATCTAAATATATTGTGTATGAGTTTGGCTCCAAGTTGAGCAAACACAATTAAATATGATGGCAGAAACAGCAGAAGGGGTGGTGGTGGCAGATTTCTGGCTATCACTTTGGGGCCTTTCCAGGTGGACAATAAACATACATCTGAGAAAAAGCAGAGATTAGAGAGAATGTTTTCAAGAAGCCCTGGATCTGTAGAGTTGATTGTTTGCTTTTATTAATAATAATTATTAAGGTATCTTTATGCTGTTTCAGATTATAGTGTGTGTGCCCTATGGGGTTTAGACTGTAGAAAATATCATCTTTGCCCTTTAACTGCACACACTGCACTCTCCAATGACCATTCTCAGGCAGGGCTGCCATTAGCACAATGTTTATAGTTGTTCACAGCAGTAAATTCTCAACACAGCAGCAGGCTGCCTGGTTATGGAGAAGTGAATTTAAGAAAAGGGGATGCTGGGTTTATGAGCACACACCTTGAAGCCATTTACATGTATTACATTTTCGTTGGCATTCAAATTTAGGTTCAGTATAGTCCCCATACCCATACACTAGGCCCTTTTCTGCCTAACTTCACCAAGAACTTTCACACTGAAAATCTCTATCCACCATCCTTTTTGTTTGTTTTACTTTGGATTTGGGGACCACACCTGGCAGTACTGGGGGGTTATTTCTAACTCAATGCTCAAAAATGATCCTTAGCAGTGCCTAGGATAGGACTAGGTTACTGAGATGTAAGCAAGTACTTAACCTTTGTACTATTTCTCTAGCCCCAACCCACCAGGACAGCTTGACTCCTCTCCCATCTTTCAGCCCCACTATCTTATGTGTTTGTGCCAAGATCATCTAACATATAGTGTATTTACTATGCATAAAAAGTGTTCTGAACCTCTATGGGCTAAGGCTTTTGTATATAAACCAAGAAAAATCTTATATATATATATGTATATATACACACATATATATACATATGTATACACACACACACACACACACACACACATATATATATATATATATATATATATATATATATATATAGGTTTTGGGGCCACACCCAGTGACACTCAGGGGTTACTCCTGGCTATAAGCTCAGAAATCACTCCTGGTTTGGGGGATCATATGAGGTACTGGGGATCGAACCGTGGTCTGTCCTAGGTTAGCACGTGCAAGGCAAATGCCCTAACACTTGTGCCACAGCTCCGGCCCCATGTAGTAATATCTATTTTAAAATCAGGTTTTGTTCCTGGGTTTCAGCACCCCCCCAAAAAATCAGTTTGATATTTTATTTTAAATTTAAATGAACAAACTTCTTATTTTTGTATATAATCATGGTTATGACAAATGCCTAATGTTGTTTAACAATGATTGCATAGGCATTCCATCACTCAAAAGCCATCCCTTGTGTTGTTGATTTGTGGTCAATTCTTTCTATTCCCAACACAACCTTTGGCAGCCTCTGATCTGTTCTCTGTCATATTGTTCTCTTTTTTCCAAGAATGTTGTCACACTAAAATTCTATAGTGTATCACTTTTTCAGTCTGGTTACTTTTACTTAGCATAATGCTATTAAGATTCCTCTACTTATTTGTTCTTATTGTATTATAAGCAGTGTGTTATGTGCAGGAGCCTATTAGTAGATTTATTTACTTTCTAAATTAGGGTATTTGAGTTGTTTCCAGTATTTGATGAATAAAGCCTCTATAACAATTTGTTTACAGTTTTACATAAATGTGAAGGTTTTTTTTTTTTTTATTTTTGTAGGGTGGGACAGGGCCTTCCAACGGTGTTTAGGGTATACTCCTGGGACTATATGTACAGGGTTCACTCCTGGTAGTACTAGGGGGATTATAATTGGGTAGTACTTGGAAGACTACTAGTACAGGGAACTAAATGAACTCAGTAGTATACAAGACAAGTACATTTAGCTCCTAGACTATCTTTACTCTTAAACATAAGTTTTACTTCACTAAGATAAGACCTAGGAGTAGAATATTAAGTTGTATGGTACATGTATGTTTGACTTCACAAAAAGCAATAGCATTTTTCTAGGGGCCAGAGAGATAGCATGGAGGTAAGGCATTTGCCTTTCATGCAGAAGGATGGTGGTTCAAATCCCGGCATCCCATATGGTCCCCCGAGACTTCCAGGAGCAATTTCTGAGCGTAGAGCCAGGAGTAACCCCTGAGCACTGTTAGGTGTGACCCAAAAACAAAACAAAACAAAACAAAACAAAAACAAAAAAAAAGCAATAGCATTTTTCTTCTTTTCTTTTTCTTTTTTTTTTGGGGGGGGGGGGGTTGGGCCACACTCGGGAGTGCTCAGGGGTTACTCCTGGCTGTCTGCTCAAAAATAGTTCCTGGCAGGCACTGGGGACTATATGGGACACCGGGAGTCAAACCAGCCACCTTAGGTCCTGGATTGGCTGCTTGCAAGGTAAACACCACTGTGCTATCTCTCCGGATTTTTCTTACACTATGTAAGTCACTATGCTTTTCTTTCTCCTATGGTCATACAGAAAATGAAATTGTGTCTACATGAGAATCTTTGGGTCTTCTTTGGTTTCTGTTGACATAGAGCAGACCCTTTAATACTGTGATTTTCTTTGATCCAACTTTTCTATGAACAATTATTCCCCATGGTCCCTCCCATCCATAATTATATCTGTCTTTTTTTGAATTCTTTTTAAGGTAAACACTGATTTTTTTTTTCTTTCTTCAGATATTTCTGAAGCTTTTTTATCCTCAGTTCCTCCGTTGCTTGCTTTTAATACATTTTATCTCTTTTTCTGATATCATTTAATTCAGTTCTATGGTTTGAAGATTATCCTGGGTATCAAAGACAAAATCTTTTAGGGACTGGAGAACTATAAATATCTTAAGGTGAGATTTAACAAAGAAAAGGGTGTGTGCATACCTAGATTCCAGATTCTATTGGGTGAAGATTCTCAAGTAGTTTCCAGGAGGCCTGTGGGCTCACTAGTAAATCTTGGCCAACCTTGCCTGTAGTTCAGTGCAAGGGCCTAGGATGCAGTACTGCTCAGGCCCCGAAATGCTGGCATGGTCAGTCCACTTTGATTTGCTAGGTGCCTCCAGGGCCATATTTAGGGGCAGTTGGGAACTTGCAAGGCCTATATCCACCAGTACTTGGGAGATCATGAATTTCTCAGGTCTAAATCTGGGTTGGACATATGCTGACTTGAGCCCTAATAACCACTAACTCCCACCTCTCAGATTCTAATTTTAAAATGCTGTTACTCCAAAAAAAACCAAAAATGTACAGTTTTCTGCAACACAAACAGAACTAGAGGATATCTTGCTGAGAGAGATCAGTCAGAAGGAAAGGATAGATACAGGATGATCTCTTGATATATGGAATTTAAATGTATACAGCAAGGTAGCAACAAATAGTCAAAGGCAGCACAACAAGAGAAAGGTTCTATACATCTGAAATTGTGTGTGTGTGTGTGTGTGTGTGAGAGAGAGAGAGAGAGAGAGAGAGAGAGAGTTGGGGTTATTGAAAGGGAGTGGTCTTGGTTTCTTGGGTTAGGGAATTGGGTACACTGCTGATGGTCATGGTGTCAGATTATGTACATACAAAATTTTTTAACAGTATTATAAACCACAGTACCTCAATCAATAAAACTTTTTACAAAGAGAAAGTATAAAAATTTTAATAATACTAATAAAATTTAAAGTGCTGTTGGCTAATAATGTATGTACGCCATTAAGTACTTAGTCCTAATTGGGGTAGACCAATTACATGACAAACTCCTTAACCCCTCTACTATCTCTCTGGCTCTGGTTTTAGATTTTGTGTTACTCAGAAGTTAACATCTGAGTTAGACATGGAATCAGAGAGGCACATACCAATTTCATGAGGAAATCATCTGAATATCTGTATAGGGGCACAGGGATTTATCATCATATTCTGCTAGGTCTAAGTTTCCCCTCAGCTCATTGGCTGCAGAAGATGGATACAGCCAGAGTAGGAGACTCTGAAAGTGAAGTACTTCATGTTGTCCATAAAAATTCCTATACTATTACCAGCTTGACCCTTTCTTTTCCTCATCTGTTACTCCTCCAAATCTTTCTAAAACCATTCCAGGCTTCCATTTAATCTCTTCCTTAATCCCAAAGCTCTCACAAGCCTCCATTTCCAAACTCTCCAAGCGCTAAGTTGTCCCTTATGTACAGTATTACTTTGTTATGGTTACTAGTAGTTTTTTTTTTTATCACAGTCCCTGCAGACAGACTCTTCGTACCATGAGAGCAGGTTTTCAGTGTGTCTCTTGCTTGATGCTTGAACTGCCATCCATGTGCTGAAAGGGCATGGTTTTTTTTTTTTTTTGGCATGCTCCAAATATACTCTTTCAGAATAATTTTCATCTTCTTTTAGGCTTTTTTGATTCCAAGAAATAATAACCAAGCAAAAGAAACTACCACTAAAAACCTTTTTAAAATATTTTATATTACAAACATGTCTAATTGGAAGCTAAGGGGTATGAACACTGTGTTAAATTGAAGTCACAAATTTGCTCGACTTCATTCACAAGAAATACACACCCATCTCTTTATTCTTACTTCAATCTTAAAATATCCTTTGAGCACAAATCTATCATTCTCAGTCATTTGGGAGGATTTTCTTTAAGGGAGGCTCATACCCTGTTGTTTTCATGGTTTACTCCTGGCTCTGTGCTTAGCAATCACTCCTAGGAGTGCCAGTGACACCATGTATAATTCTGGGGATAGAACATGTGTTGCCGTGTTCAAGGCGAAGACCTTCTGTTTTTATCCTATCTCTCTCTCTTTCTCTCTCTGGCCCCAGTAAATTTTCAAAGAAAATTTTTAAAAAAAAGTTATCAGGATAAATATTATTTAGAAAAATAATGGGTACAGATAGAACATTCAAGTTTTCTAGAAAATCAAGTTTTAGAAAGCTACAGATGAGCAATTTAGTGATTGGTTTTAATGCTGGTGGATTTCCTGTTGTAAAATAATTGATTATTTCAGGTTAATGAAATAAAAGCTATTATAGAGTCTTAAGAAAAAATCATTTGTCTGGGCTGGTTAGATTTGGAAAGGTGACCTGATTAATGTTCTGTGGCTTGCCTGCCGTACTTGACCATCATGTGTTTTCATAAATATTCACCATATTTGACCAGTTCTCAACCAAGAGCCATGGATGAAATTCTACTTGTCCACTTCATCAAGTCAGGACTTAACAAAATCGGAGTGATAGCACAGCGGGAGAGCATTTGCCTTGCAGGCGGACGACCCAGGACAGACCTGCGTTCAATTCCCTGCATCCCACACGGTCCCCCATGCCTGCCAGGAGCGATTTCTAAGCACAGAACCAGGAGTAACCCCTGATCGCAACTGGGTGTGGGCAAAACTAAAAAAAGGGGGGGGGCTTTCCTGGAAATAGATAACATATAACAGACTCATTATTTTATTTTAGAGAGAATACTTTTGGGGGGAGTGGGGAGCTCACACCTGTCTTTGCACTCAGGAACTAGTCCTGGTGGTGCTCGGGTGAGTGACATATCAGATGCCAGGGATCAAGCCTAGTCAATTGCCCTATCCACTGTACTATTGCTCTAGCCTGCAGAGAATACTGTTAAAGTATAACATGACCCACAAAATACATGGTGTTGATTATGGGGATGCATCTTTTCTATTATTCAGTCCAGCAAGCCTTTGAGCAAATATATCTGTGACTGTTTGTTCATTCATCTTTCCATCAAACATTCACTAGGCACAGCAGATAAAGAAATGAGCCAGACACAACTCCTGCTGTCAAGGAATTCAGAATCTAGTGGAGGAGACAGACCCAAAATATCAGTGGTTATAACTAAAATAGAGATTTATGCAAGTTACACTAAAAGTAGAGTGACAGATCACAGAAGTGAGAGCTAACTTTAGGTGATTGTAGGTATAGACAGAAACAGAAACAAGCCCAGGGTACATGTGACTGTCTGCTAATGGTTGAGTTAGTCAGTAAACAAGGTGAGAGATATTCTAGCCATAGGTTTGAGATAATATAGCAGAGTATGTCACAACTAGGCTATTTGGTTACAGTTATATTATTTGGGCTGCATTTTTTTTTACTTTAAAACACTTTTTAAATGTTTCTCAAATTCTGCTTACTACATTTGCATTTACTCCTTTATTTATTTTTTAACTTTTATTGTGACCAATGTGAATTACAAGTCTTTCACAGTTATGTTTAAGGTACATAGTGACAGTGAATTAGGGCCATTCCCACCACCAGTGTTGGCCTCCCTCTACCCCTTTACCCAGCATGCATTCCATACCTCCCCTCTTTGCCTCCTGAACTGCTAGTGTAACAGGTCCCTTACCTGTTTATGTGTATATAATTTGTTGTAGATTTTGATTCTGTTGTCTTTGACTTTGGGTCATCAGAGCTTTTTTCTTCGTGTCATCTCCACCCAACATCCTTCTTGTCTTTTTTTTTAATGAAAATATCTTTATTTAAACACAGTGATTACAAACATAACTGTAGTTGGATTTCAGTCGCAAAAAGAACACCTCCCTTCACCAGTGCAACATTCCTACCACCAATGTCAAAATTTTTTCTGTTTTTTTGGGTCACACTTAGGTGTGCTCATGGATTACCATTTAGGTAAGCATTGAGGAATTACTCCTGACAGTGCATGAGGGAACACTTGGGGGTGTCGGGGAACAAATCCAGGTTGGCCATGTGCAATGCAAGCACCCTACCTGTTGTACTATCATTCTGGCTCCACTTCTTTATTATTTAATTTTCCTCCTTCTCTTTTCTTCCCTTTGTTGATAGTTTAGTTATGGTGCCACTGGGGGAGGAGGATGTTTTAGTTGACTTACTTCTGGCTGCCACTCATTCAGAAATTGATTATGGTTGTAAAAATCACAGAGAGCAGCACTGCAAGGCTCAAACAACAGAACTGCCAGGATAGGACTAGCCGCATGTGATGACTCTAGCTAGGGATTTGAACTCATAACTATTTGCTTGTGGAGCAGAAATTATAAGCTTCTGTGCTATTTCTCTGGACCCACATTTATTTCACTTTTAGATCTATTCTATCCACACCATAATAACCACAGGAAATATTATTCTGCTTAAGACCAAATCAGGTGCTGAAATTGAGTGTGGGATAAAGGGAAGATGTGTAGGCCGTGCCACACTGTGCTTTTTAGGCCTTTAACTGGAGAGAATGAAAACAAGTATAGATTCTTACTTTCAATTCTGTGGCCTCATCTGATCCTGAGCAATTGCAGGGCCTGCAGAACTCATAGATTAGATGGCCTTGTAGAATGTCACTAACATTCTATCTGCCTTGTATTTATACAGGTTGGATGGGCTGTACAATCCGAGGGCACTCTTGGCAAGTGATTGATAGCTCTTCAGACAAGAAGTGCTCGTTTAATACTGGCCTTGGTCAAATATGAACGGTGCATCTGATTTGCCCTTAATCTCACAGTGTACTTGTAGCTTTTTCTTCAGTGTGTCCATCTCTCACTGTACAGCCAGAGATACCTGAGAGAGAGAGAGAGAGAGAGAGAGGTGGTGATGTTTCCAAGACAGTGTGTGTATTTGTGGTTAGTACTCTGGCCTGGCTCATCTGGGTTGGCCTCCAATTGAATTCACAAACCTCTCCCCAAAACCAGTTTCTGATGAGAAAACAAAGGGGAACTATTTCCTGATTCATTGTTTGGTCTAATGAAGCAAATACTCTAAGGGGATTTTAGTACTGAAATTAGATTTTTGACAGAAGCACATACATGTAAGCTCTATGTTTGCTCACAACAGGTCTGAGGATATGGGTTCTATGTGTGATTTTATGGCACTCATTGGAAATTATGTTATTTTTCACAAAGTAAAAGCATTTGTAATTTTGCTTCGCGGAAGAATATTTGCTTCCTCTCACACATTTTATTTAATAATTTTACTTCTTTAAAAGCAAAACAGCATACAATTTGAAAATGAAATTTCCCCAAAGTGTTCAGTTTGCTAATATGTTTTTCATTTTCTTCATTATGCTATAGTGGAATGCTGCCATACTTTGAAATGTGCAACTTATCTCCCTGGAGGCAGCAGATGGTGTGGCAGCAGTCTGTCTTTTGCTGCAGGATTTCTCCTGAGGGGATGGTATTGAGGATTGGGTTAGAAGGGACTCCTGCCCACAAAGTGCATTGACTCTCTTACTCTAATGGTACCAATGCTGCACATATGTACCATTGCTACACTTTTGTAAGTTATTTTTAAATATAAAAAGACCTGGAAGATTTGGGCACTTTTTTTTTAAAGAAAAACCTCAGTTTTCTTATTTTATGTAAGAAAATGGTTTATCGAGAACATACATGAGTTAGTTTAATTCTGTTTGCAAGCTATTTTCTTCAGTGAATGCTACAATGCTAGGGGATGAACTGACCTTTTGGCTAAAGCATGATTTTGTGGATATTTCCATTGAATTCTATTATCTGGGTTTTCAGCTTTAAAAATTTGGCTTTTGGGTTTCCAATAGGGAAATTGGCTCACCAGACTCACAAGAGATTGTTGTAAAGCTAAAATTCCACATAACAAATTTATAGTGATTAATTCAACATAAACAGATCTGGTAATTCTCTTCCTCATACTTAACTCCCCATCAGGAGCTAAATATGACAAAAGCCATTTGTTTGGTGAGTAGGAGCTGTACCATATCTCCCTATGCTGTGCTAATTATAAGACCCTGATCCACCTGTCAGTCCTGACAACACCTATGCTGTTGAACTGTGGAAATAATATGTATTCTTTTTGGATATTTTCAGTTCCTTGCTAACTTCTTTTACATCCACTCTTTAAATAGTATGGGTGAGGAAAGTTTGTCTGTACTCTAAGGCTGAATTTCTGGGTCTGTGAAATATATTGACAAGAAGGTTGGTTCATAGGAGAAAAAGTTTTCTTACATTTTAATTATTTTATTACTGATATATTTATTTCTTTTTTAAAATAATATCTTTATTTAAGCACCATGATTTACAAACATGATTGTAGTTGGATTCCAGTCATAAACAAATACCCCGCTTTATCAGTGCAACATTCTCACCATCAATGTCCCCATCTCCCTCCTCCCCCACCCCTGCCTGCATTCCAGACAGGCATTTTACTTCTCTCACTCATTAACATTGTCATGATAGTTGTTAGTGTATTATTTCTCTAACTGCACTCATCACTCTTTGTGATGAGCCCTGAGCCCGTCCTCCCAGCTCTTTTATTTCTTTTTAATTAGGGGCATGGATGAGCATTTGGCTTGGTTTAAGATAGTAAGGCATTCAGAAAAGATGTAAGATAGTTATAGAGCCATGGAGGAGGCTGGAGGGGATTATCTTCTGCATATTGTGGGCCTATCTTCCTGACTTTTCTACCGGTAATCTTTCTTTAGAGCCTTTTGTTTTTCCATCTCATCCAACTTATTTTGCTCTTGTTCCTATATTAAAAAGATGTTCAAATATATCAATTTTAATATTAAATGAACAAGAACATTACAGCAGGAAGAAGTGAAAATTTCCCAAATAGTGGAATATAACATCAAAATGGAGGACAGGATTAAGGAATGTAGTGAAGAGGAAATGAATTTTAGAAAAGATAAAGTAGTTGAAGAAGAATAAATGAGAGGTGTGGTCCTTAGTGACAAAGTTGATTTGGGTGTGATGCTGACTTTTAGTTTTTTTCCAGTGATAAAAACCAGTGTTTTTATTTTGGTTTGGTTTGGTTTGGTTCAGTTTTTTATGGCCGCACCCTGCAGAGCTAAGGATTTACTCCTGGTTCTCTCCTCAGAGCATTTCTGGTGGGGCTCTGAGGACAGATAAAAACTAGGTCAGCTGCCTACAAGGCAAATACCCTTCCCATTGTTCTATTGCACTGACCCAAAAGCAGTATTTTTTTTTTTTTTTTGCAGTATTTTAATGCTCAAAGGCAAAAGAAACTGAGAGCTGGTCTTCTAGGAAGCTTAACATTGAGATGGGGTGGGGTGAGGAGGTAGAGATAAGATTATTGCAATAGGGAAGCAGATATTGGTGGAGGGTGTGGTGCTGGAATGTTTTCTACATGAAACCTACCAGTAACAGTATTATAAACCCACCAAAGTTGCTTAAACAAGCATTGTAATCTACCAGTAATGTCTAAACAATTTTATGTACAAACCCTACCATTAACACTATTCTAAGCCACCAATAAGCAAAAACAAAAAACAAAACCAGTGTTTTCTGATTAATCAAACTCCTCAAAATGGAGTTTATGACAGTTGAAGCCTGTGAAGAGAATCTGTCAAAGTAGCACACTTTGTCCTAAACTCCTTCAATTGCTTATAAATCCTTCTAAAAAAACAAAACAAAACAAAACAAAAACAAACAAAAAAAAACTTAAGATACAGAAAAGCAAATTTTTTTTCAATTAGCAATTTGTTGTTTGTTTGCTTTTATTTTGGCACCACACCCAGCTTGATCATGGTTTACTTTTATTTTTTTTTTCAGTTTAAATCAGTGAAAAATAATTTTTTGTTTATTTAAACACCCTGCTAATAAGGTTGACTATAATAATACAATTGGTTTTTTTAGATTCAGAGTTGTTTATGATTGAGTTTCAGTCATACAATGTTCAACACCCTTCACCACTACACATTTTCTTTTTTTATTTATATTTTTGTTTTTATTTCTTTTTTTAATTAATATTTTTATTTAAACACCTCGATTACAAACATGATTATGCTTGGAATTCAGTCATGTAAAAAACACTCCCCTTCACCAGTGCAATATTCCCATCAGCAATGTCCCAAATCTCCCTCCTCCCCACCCCACCCCGCCTGTACTCTAGACTGGCTTTCTACTTCCCTCATTCATTCACATTGTTATGATAATTCTCAATGTAGTTATTTCTCTAACTGTACTCATCACTCTTCGTGGTGAGCTTCATGTTGTGAGCTAGAACTTTCAGCTCTCCTCTCTTTTGTCTCTGGAAATTATTGCAAGAATGTCTTTTATTTTTCTTAAAACACATAGATGTGGGAGACTATTCTGCATCTATCTTGCTGCCTCTATTTTTCTGCTACCAATGTCCTCAGTTTCCCTCCTGCCCTCCCCTTGCCTGCCTCTGGGGCTAACATTTTTGTGTTCTCACTCTCTCTCTCTTTTCCATTATAGACACTGGTTTGCAATTTTGCTACTGAAGGGGCATCATGCCTATCACTTTATTTTCTTTCAGCACCCAGAATGATAATGTCCAACTATCATTGTCATAGTGTCCCTTTTTTGCCCTAACTGTACTCCCCCTGCTATTTGTAACAAGCATCCTACCAGGGACTGGTCCTCTTGGACCTTGTCTCTATTGTCTCTGAATATTATTAACATGCTGTATTTTTTTTATTTTATATCCCACAAATGAGTGCAATCATTCTCTCTATCCCTCTCCTCAACTCATTTTACTCAGAATAATACTCTCCATATCTATCCATGTATAAGCAAATTTCATAACTTCACTTTTTCTAAAAGCTGTGTAGTACTCCAGTGTGTAGATGTGTATACCATGGTATCTTTATTCATTCATAAGTTCTAGGCACAGGGATTGCTCTCAGTTTCTAGTTATTTTTAAATAGTGCTTTTTAAATAGTGCTTTGATGAATATAGGAACTTAAGGTGCTTTTGAGCACCTTAAGTATATTCCAAAAAGTTGTATTGCTGGGTCATTGAAAGCTCAATTTCTAGTTTTTTGAGGAATATATTGTTTTCCAAGAAGGCTGAACCAGTCAACATTCCCATCAGCAGTGAATGAGAGTTCCTTTCTTCCTTCATCTATGCCAGCACTTGTTCTTTTTATGAAGTGTCAGGGCTTACTCTTGATTCAGTTCTCAAGGATCAGTCCTGGCAGGACATGTGGTACCTGGTGTCAAACCAGTTTTAGCCATTTGCAAAGCAAGCACTCTACCTGCCATACTATCCCTCGGCAACCGATTATTACCACAGTGACTTTATATGACCTGCAAAATCATGTGATCTGGCTCCACTACTTGATAGGGCAAATGAGTATACTGATATGCCAAAAATTGTGTGGTCTAGAAATTATTTTATAAGTATCCAGTGGTCTGGCAGATCAAAAAATACCTCACCCCAGGAGTGATGCTCATTTGCTCAACCTTCCCTAAATCCCGCCTTTAGTAGATAGACATCAAATAAGTACTCTATCTAGCATTTAGGAAGAACAACTTGCACAAGTGAAAATTAGTTGAGAGCATGCTTTTAAAGTTGGAAGAAAAATATCTTAGGGCCAGAGAGATAGCAAAGCAATAAGGCCTTTGCCTTACATGTGGCCAACACAAGTGACAGACCCCTGTTCAAAACCCGGCATCCCATAAGGTCGTCCCCCCAATGCCTGACAGGAGCGATTTCTGAGTGCAAAGCCAGGAGTAACTCCTGAACACTACCGGGTGTGACCCAAAAAGGAAAAGGAAAAGGAAAAGGAAAAGGAAAGGGAAAGGGAAAGGGAAAGGGAAAGGGAAAGGGAAAGGGAAGGGAAGGGAAGGGAAGAGGGGAGGGGAGGGGAGGGGAGGGGAGGGGAGGGAAGGGAAGGGAAGGGAAGGGAAGGGAAGGGAAGGGAAGGGAAGGGAAGGGAAGGGAAGGGAAGGGAAGGGAAGGGAAGGAAGGGAGGGAGGGAGGGAGGGAGGGAGGGAAGGAAGGAGGGAAGGAGGGAGAGAGAAAGAAAGGAAGAAAAGGAAAAAGAAAGAAAGAAAGAGAAAGAAAGAAAAAGAAAAATATCCTAATTCTCCCTCTCTCTTATTCTCTCTCTGTTTTTTGCACCACACCCATTGGTGATCAGGGTTGACTCCTGGCTCTATGCTCAGAGATCACTCCTAATGGAGCTAGACATTGGGGTGCAGGGAATAGAACCCTGATTGGCCTATGCAAAGCAAGTGTCCTTCCACTATACAACCACTCCACCCCTTTATTCTTTCCTTTTATAGTTGTGAAACATTTATAGTTGTGAAAAAAGTGTCTTGAGATACTTTGCCAAAATGTAATGTTAGGTAACTGAGTAAAGTTTCTGACTCATGCATGGTTCAACCTATTTTTTTACAAACCATATTGAGCCATGAAAAAGAAATGATGGCCCAAAATCTACATTAAAAAATAACAAGAATTTGCCTTAAGATGAATTTTAATGTTTAAAAATATTATTGATGTTTTAGAAATTCATGGTACTTTAAAATGATGCTTTAATATGAAGTCTGAAATGAAGAAAAGTTATTATGCTCATTTTATAGTTCCCCACAACTTTTGCCATTTATGAGAATATTTGCACAGTAGACCCCATTATCTACTCTTTTTTTCTCCATTACTCTCTCTTGCACCCCCCACCAAACACTCACTCTCTCTCCCCCCCCCCTTTCTTCCTTCTCTAGTTCAGATTCTATTTTTAAAAAATAGGGTGGAAAACACACATTTGTTTTCAAAGCCAGAACTAGAGAGAAAAAACAATGATGAGAATCTACTTCTAATGGACCAACTGAGGACAAGAAATTTGAAGCAAGGCTTAACATTTTCCCTTTTGGACATATTATTTATAGATCATTCCAATTACATGACTAGCCTACTGTCCAAATTTTGATGAAAATAGATACTGTATGTTGCAAAAAAGAGCTGACATTGTAGAAGTCCTGTTAAGGTACCAAAAATTCAGAAATTATCACTCTAAAAGTTGACACTGAAGTATGTCATTGAGGAACACTTTTGTACATGGTATTCCGTGGATTGGCAGGTTATGACAATACTACATTGGTGTTACTTGAATACATCTTTTGTCTAGTTTTACATGGTTTTGGCTTGTCTAGAAAGTGACGTATTGAGGTTTTCATTAGCCTTAACCAGGTGTGATTTTCCTATGGAAGATACCACAGCAAGACTGCAGTTTAAGGCGAATAAACCAGTGAAGCTCAGAAAGGCCAGAGCCCTTTTTCAGATGATAGCAATGAGCTGAAAGACTCATTAATCAACCACTGAGTCACAGGTGTGATGGCTTGCCTACAAACTGCCAACAGACTGTGAAAGTCACATCATGCAGGCTCGATTGTCATACGAGACCCATCTATAAACATTTTAACACAGCAAAATTCCAACTCTTTTGTCTTAAAGCTGTGATGTGAAAGATTAGCATTTCCTAGAAGCTTTCTATGAAATAATATTCGCTATATTTCATAATGTCCAAGCTTATTGAAAGACTCCAATCTGGCTTTTTTTTTTTTTCATAAAAATGTGTGTCTGTTTTTCCCAATACTTTCTATGCTTCTATTAATTTATGAATCTATTCTCTTGTGGAACATAGAAGAACAGAGGGTGGAATATGCCAATGTCAAAGCTTCATCAATTTACAGTTATACTTTTTAGCATAAATAGAGGGTTACAGAGATTAGGCCACTCAACTTCATTCATAGAAATTGTCTTAGATATGTTTTAAAAATGAAACTATGTAATCTAATCTAAAATACTTCAATGTAATTAATCTAAAATACTTCAAGTTAGCAACTTGACTTTTTAAAATTACATTTCTTTTTCTCCCTAAGGAATATAATTTTGATTTTAATTTTAATTTGTTTTTTTAAAACTAGTGTATCACTAAAGGTGTGAAGTTAAACCTTTAGTTCAATGTGTTGTTTTGTTGAAAGTCTTAAAACAAAATGACAAGGAACTTGCCTTGCACATGGTCAAGCCAGGTTTGTTCCCTGGAATCCCATAAGGTTCCTTGAGCACCACCAAGAGGTTTTTTTTTTGTTGTTGTTGTTGGTTTTTTTTTTTTTTTTGGTTTTTGGGTCATACCTGGCAGTGCTCAGGGGCTACTCCTGGCTCTATGCTCAGAAATCGCCCCCAGCCGACTCGGGGGACTATATGGGATGCCGGGATTCGAACTACAGTCCTGCATGCAAGGCAAATGCCCTACCACTGTACTGTCTCTCCATTCCCCCCAAGAGTAACTGTTGAGTGCAGAGCTAGGAGTAACCTTTGAGCATCACCAAGTACAACCCCCCAAAGACCAAACCCCAAACAAAATAGCAGTAAGTTTTCAAATGCATAGATATACTCATGTATGTATACACATGTGATATATATATGTATATCATATATATGGGCTTTCTATGAAGTATATGTGATGTCTTTAAATAAGCCTGACATTTTCAGCTCTATTAACTCCTGCAATAATTTAACTTTTCCTTTTTGTACAAAAGGAAGTTAATACATAGCACTAAATAATGTATATTTTTTCCTCATTGAAGTTTCATTTTATTAATTTTGAATTGAATTGAGGCTTGTGAAGCAGAGGCAATGTAGTTAAGAAAAGGACAATTAGGGGAGGCTGAAGAGATAGCATGTAAGTAGGGCGTTTGCCTTGCATGCAGAAGGATGGTGGTTTGAATCCTGGTAGTCCATATGGTCCCTCAAGCCTGCCAGGAGCAATTTCTGAGCACAGAGTCAGGAGGAACCCCTGAGTGCAGCTGGGTGTGACCCAAAAACCAAAAAACAAAACAAAAAGAAAAGAAAAGGACTATTATAAGTTGCATGGATTCCTTAAGATCTTAACTACAAACATTCCCAATGAAACAGCAATATAAAAAGTTAAAATTCTCAATTTCCACACAAGAGCAACTAAATGAAAGTTTGTATTTTTATATTTTCTGACTGATTCACATGTACATTAAAGAAGCACATATTTGAGAGGCACTAAACTAAGGTGAATTGCACAATTCTTTTCTCATATTGCTTTTAATGGGGAGACTGCACATGGCCATGCCCAGGGATTATTCAAACTCTATGTATTTCAAACAGAATCAAATATAATGGACATTAACACTGAAAATAGAATGAAAACACCCTAATGAAATAGAGGTGGTGATTTGGATGTCCTAATATAGCTAAGTGAACAGTTTGTTAACCAATACAAAGGCCAATGATAATATAAGGCATAACTGTAGTAAGTGTAAGTATATTTTCAATAGTATAATAAAAACTAGAATGTACATAAATTTGTCATTCTTAGAAAAAACACATTTTCATTATACAGTAAGGCAGTTTAATTTCCAGATTCAAAAGCTCTACAATGACTTAATTTTAATGTTTTGATATGAGGAAGAAGAAACATTTTTTAAAGTAACTGTATATTATAGTGCCTCTTAACAAACTCATTACTTAATCAAATTAAGTGATTTCTTTCATAGCCAATTTGATGAAGAAACTGATAAAATTTTGTCAATTTTTTGGTTTGTATAAGTTCTCTGTCCATTGGGAAGCATACAAATATTTAGACTAATTAAACTAGGACATCAGAAAGGAAATAGAAATCACAATCTTTGCTTTTGAGGGAGTTATATCCTAAGTTATATTCTTTGTCAGTCTCTATTCTGTCAAAATATAATTAGATTATATACAAAAATGTTTCATAAATTACTATTAGTACTACTCTAAATTAACTTTAAATTGATACTGAAGAGTTATCTTAAAGAAATTAATTGTAAGGAGAGAAGATGGAGTTTTTGTTTGTCTGTTTTTAATTTTTGAGCCACTTGCTGCTGATTTTGTGCTTAGGGATCAAATCTGGGAGATCTTAGAAGACTATTTGGGATGTTGGGGACCCAACCCAGGTCAATTGTGTAAAGGCATCGATCTTGACCCAAGGGAGTAATTTTTCAACTATAAATTAGAAAATGTTTGATGTTATTTTATAATAACTTAAGTAAATGTAAACAAACTGGTATATCTATAATCTAGTATAGACCAACGATTCTTCTGAGAATGCTTTTCTTTTTTCTTTCTTTTTTTTTTTTTTTTTTTTTTTTTGTGGTTTTTGGGTCACACCCGGCAGTGCTCAGGGGTTATTTCTGGCTCCACGCTCAGAAATTGGCTCCTGGCAGGCACAAGAGGGACCATATGGGGCGCCGGAATTCGAACTGATGACCTCCTGCATGAAAAGGGCAAACGCCTTACCATCCATGCTATCTCTCCGGCCCCTCTTTTTTTTTCTTTATTCACTTTTTTGCATACTTTATTTGTTACAAAACATAACAATTTTAAAATATCTACTCTAAAATTCCATTTGCAAAAGTCTGTTATTATAAAGAGGGGCACTGTAGCAGTAAGGATTCTTAAAAAAATTTTGTCTAAGTTTTTCTGTCAGTTTTGCTTGTTAGTATATATAGGACCTGCCAATCTGTATGGCACCGAAAAAGTCGGCTGGAAAACCAAACCAAAACCCAGATATTATATGGTACTCATACAAGGAATATAGATGGTAGCATTGACTAGCTGTGACACACACAGCTAATCAAGTCACTTTCCATAATTACTGCAAACTGGTCGAGAGAGCCTTGGGAGAGGCACCATTTATCACTATTTATCAGTGTCCTTGTTTGCCTCTCGGTCACTTCACAGTAAATTTCAGGTCTTTAGGGAGTCAAACTTCAGTTTGATCAAAACAAAACTTCCTGTATTATCTGAAAATTTAGGGCAAAAGAAGCTGGTTATGATAATGTCCTCATATTGAGCCAGGCATAAGCTTTATAAGCAGTTGCACACTTAAGTACTCTAGTTTCAGAGGATGCTTTGTTGAATGTGAGAGTGGCTGCCTTTATGGGAATTCTTTGTTGTTGTTGTTTTTGTTTGTTTTTGTTTTTGGGTCACACCTGGCAGCGCTCAGGAGTTATTCCTGGCTCTATGCTCAGAAATCACTCCTGGCAGGCTCAGGGGATCATATGGGATGCCAGAATTCGAACCACTGTCCTTCTACATCTTAGGCAAAAGTCCTACCAGTGTGCTATCTCTCCGGCCCCTTTAGGGGAATTCTTGATAGGCCAATTATCAAGCTTATTTACTATAATTATAAACTTAAATAGAGAAAGTTCTCAATAAGCATTTATTTGGGGCTAAAGTAATAATACAGTAATAAGGCACTTGTCTTGCAGTGGAACAAACCAAATTCAAACTCTGTTACCCTCATAAACTCCCCAGTCTAGGAGTGATCATTGAGTATTAAGTCAGGAGTAAGTTCTGAGTACTACCAGGTTATCCCTCCTCTATCCCGCAAATAATAATTTATAATAAAAATATTTTGATTTGAAAATATCTGAAGGATCAATAATAAGAACAAATGTAACGGAAATAGGGTCAGAGTGGTGGCATGGAGTGGTAAGGCATCAGCCTTGCTGGCACTAGCCTAGGATGGACCGTGGGTTCGATCCCCCGGCATCCTATATGGTACTCCAAGTCAAGAGGTGATTTCTGAGGGCATATCCAGGAGTAACCCCTGAGCATCACTGGGTGTGTGGCCAAAAAAACCCCAAATATATATATATATATATATATAGATATAGATATATATAGATATAGATATAGATATAAATGGAAAGAAATGGAAAACATATATACATTGATAATTTACTTAAGTAATAAAATTTTTGTTTGCAATCCTTAACTGTATATATTTGATGAAGACTAACAAATAGTACTACACGGTATATTAAAAAGTATATACTGATATGATAAAGGTGATGTGTTCCCTAACCACTGTGTTCTCTTTTCAGTCTTAAGAAATTTATCTATTAAAGAAAAAATATTGACTCGTATGATTAGAGCATTTATTACTTGTCTGGCAACATATTTTATGTTCTTACATAAACTTTCATCCTGAAACTTTCTATGACACTCTTATTTCCTTCACTATAAAAATAGAAATATAGGGGCCGGGCGGTGGCGCTAAAGGTAAGGTGCCTGACTTGCCTGCGCTAGCCTTGGACGGACCGCGGTTCGATCCCCCGGTGTCCCATATGGTCCCCCAAGCCAGGAGCAACTTCTGAGCACATAGCCAGGAGTAACCCCTGAGCGTTACCGGGTGTGGCCCAAAAACCAAAAAAAAAAAAAATAGAAATATAGTTGATGATATTAAGCAACAATAAATCAGTAGAAATAGGGGAAATGTCAAATAAATAGAATAAAATAAAAATTTCAGGAGTTGAAGAAATCATATAAGGTTAAGGTAGTATTATTTTAATGTATATGGTATGTGGTTTTTAATTCCAAGCACTTTGTATGGGTACTCAAGCAAGGCCAGGAATAAAACCTGGGCAAGAAGTCAGGAGAAACTCTGAGCATTGCGGGGTAATCCCCAAATAAAATAACACACTAAATGTCACAGTTCAAGTCAATTTAGGAGTCAAGCCCAAGAGTGGCAGATTCTAAATACATTGCTGCTGGTAGATATAAATTAGAATGATATACATTGTGGAATATTTTGTTTTATTTTAGTATGCATGTTATCATGAACATTTGATACTTATATCATTTTATTATAAAATATATATGAGCATGACAAGGATACCAATTTGTGTGTGTGTGTGTGGTGTGTGGGTGTGTGTGTGTGCTTGTGTGTGGTGTGTGGTTACTGGGTCACACCTAGTGGTACACAGTGCTTACTCATAGCTCTGCAATTGGAAATCACATTCCTCTTAGGCTCTGAGGACCATATGGGACACTAGGGATTAACCTAGGTTGGCCGCATGCCAGATTGAACAAGTATCAGTCTTAAATGTTATAAAACTTACATGTGAAATCTCATAAATCATCATAAAAGCAATTAATTATTTTTTATTATGCCTTTTATTTTATTTTTTAATTTTTTAAATTATCTTTACTTAAACACCGTGATACAAATATGATTGTAGTTGTATGATTTCAGTCATGTAAAGAACACCCTCCTTCACCAGTGCAACATTCCCACCACCAATGTCCCAAATCTCCCTCCCTCCCCACCCCACCCACTCCTGTACTCGAGACAGGCTTATAACTTTCCTCATTCATTCACATTGTTAGGATAGTTCTCAATGTAGTTATTTCTCTAACTGTACTCATCACTCTTTGTGGTGAGCTTCATGTCATGAGCTGCACCTTCCAGCCCTCATCTCTTTTGCCTCTGAAATTATTGCAAAAATGTCTTTCATTTTCCTTAAAACCCATAAATGAGTGAGACTATTCTGCATCTATTTCTCTCCCTCTGACTTATTTCACTCAGCATAATAGATTTCATAATAGATTCCATCCATGTATAGGAAAATTTCATGACTTTATCTCTCCTGAGAGCTGCATAGTATTTCATTGTGTATGTATATCACAGTTTCTTTAGCCACTCATCTGTTGAAGGGCATCTTGGTTGTTTCCAGAGTCTGGCTATTGTAAATAGCACTGCAATGAATATAGGTGTGAGGAAGAGATTTTGTATTGTATTTTTGTGTTCCTTGGGTATATCCCTAGGAGTGGTATAGCTGGATCGTATGGGAGATCAATTTCCAGTTTTTGGAGGATCTTTATATTGAAAAGCAATTAATTCTTTTTTTTTCATTTTCTTTGTTCTTTTATTTTATTAATAATGATTGTATATGGACTGATTGCCATTCATATACAATTCTTTATATTTGTTTATTTATTTTTTTATAATTATCTTTATTTAAACACAGTGATTACATCTTAACTGCCACTGATAACTAACCCCCTAGAACACCTACTTTACTAGCATTCTTGAATAACCCCCATACTTCTTCCAAACACTATCATTTTTCTTTCTCTAGAACTAAAGTCCAGTTTTACTTTTTTGCATTGTCATCTAGATTTTTTTTCCTTAAAAATAATATATAAGGGACTGGAGAGGTAGCACAGCAGTAGGGTATTTGCCTTGCATGTGCCAACCCAAAACAGACAGTGGTTCGATTCCCAGCATTCCATATGGTCTCCTGAGCCTGCCAGGGGTGATTTCTGAGCACAGAGCCAGGAGTAATCCCTGAGCACCACCAGGTGTGACCCCACCCCAAAACAAACAAGCAAATAAAGAGCAAAAAAATACATAAAACTTGACCTTTTTAACCATTGTTTTTTAAATCTCCATTTAGTAGAGATAGATACATTTATAATTTTGTATAACTATTATCACTACACATTTACAGAATTTTTATACTGTACTTATGGAATAAGCCTCTATATTCTTTTTTAATCTTAGGCATTACATTTTGATTTTATGATTGTGATCTAGGTAGATATGTGGGAGATTATACAATATTTTCCTCTATTTGACTTATTTTTACTTATAAAGTTTTCACTTATTAAAATTTTTAGAGACTGATTAATGTAATAGTTTGTGGCCAAATTTTCTTCCCTTTTTAAGAACTACATAATATTCCATATTGCATAGTGATTTATCTATCATTGAATGTAAATACTCATTTTCTTTATTCATTCTAAATTGACATGTGATACTTCCAGACAAATTTTTGGCTTTTATGAATAATATTGTCATGAAAAATGAGTGTACAGATTTTTTCAAATATGTACATTAAATTAATGCTTTGAATGTTGTTCCAGATATAAAAATTGCTTTTTATATGATAATTTTTTGTTTTATTTAAATGCATGGTTTAAAATGGGGGGACATCCATTTGTATCTGTGTCTCTGTGCTTAGGAATAACTCCTGGTGTTACATAGAGGACCAAATATAATCAAATCAGGATTAGCTTCATGAAATGGAGTGCTTTAATACTTTCACTATTTCTCCAGTCCTTTATATTATTTTTGGAAAAACTGTAATTTTGTTTTTCCATGGAGACTCCACCATCTTATGTTACCAGCATCAGTGTTCAAAGCTTTGAATTTTTCTATATCCTTGCTAATATTTATAGTAATGGTAGTGATTACTATTATTCTAAATTTCCATTACAAATATTCCATACATTAAATAATGTGTATTTTCTTTTCACTTGCTAGGCATGATGTTTGTGAAATTATCCAGTAGTTGAATGTAACTAAAGTTGTACATTTTTTTTACTATATAGAATGCCTTGTATGTAATAGATTCAATTTATTACCCATTCCATAGTTGATGCATAGATTGTTTTCACGTTTTTAGCTTTTATGAACAATGTTTCTTGATGCAGTTATATATGTCAATCTTGGTAGGTGTACGACAATCTATTTAGTATATACCTAGAAGTAAAATTGCTGGTTCATATACATTTCAGCTTTTGAATTTAAGAAACTATTTTCTAAAGTTATTGTTAATTGACCTTCTTACCAGAAGTATAAATGATCTTGTTATGTCACATCACCATTGCAAACTTTTTTTGACATAATCAAAACTGATTATTTATGATTGTGAACAGTGCTTTTATGTATTTATTGTAAACATATATTGAACATTTGGATGAAAGTTTCCTTGGTGAAATGTTTTTCATACTCCTATTTATTATTTATTTTGTTGATTTTGATATAAAATATATTTAAAAGAGAGATGATGGCTATATCAATGGCTGGGATGAGACAAACCCTTTGCTATACATGTATTTCTCTACTCTACTTGTTTTCACTCTCTTAATAATGTTCTATAGTCTATAATAGATGGTTTTTCCCTTTCCATGTTGCTTTTTAATGATAGCAAAAGGGAGTAGAGACCAAACAACTGGTTGCTTTACTCACTTCGTTGTAGCACTTGCCAGGTTTGCAGTGCTTGCACATTTGGTTGGAATGTTCATCTCAAGCTTGTATACTTGGTTGGGATGTTTGTCTGAGTCATACACGTTGGTGTGGTATCAGAGGTTGCATACATAGTTGGGGTGTTTGCCAACTTTTGGTGTGATGCCTTGGATAATTACACTTTTGTTACTGTACCAGGGATTCCCAACCTCAGTTCCAACTTTAGTACAGGCCTGTGCTAGGGATCGAACTATAAACAGGGACTCTACCATTTAGCATTCTCTGATCCCTGATAAGTAGAATTTTATAATTTTTATGTAATGAGTACTTAGAAAAAGTTTCTCTTCTCTAGATATTATTTTCCCCTTAAAATAAAGCCTTTCTGTACCTCAAAGTCTTAAAGGTTATTTGAATTTAATTAATTTACTTCAGTTTTTGAGCCACAGTTGGTAGTATTCAGGAGTTACTTCTTTCTCTGCATTCAGTAATTACTCCTGGCTGGTGTAGGGAGCTGGAGATTGAATCTGGCTTGGCTGTATGCAAGGCAAATACCCTATCCACTGTACTATCATACTGGCTCCCAAATCATTTCTATTTTAAAATTAGTATTAGGGCAAGAGAGCTAGCCCAAACTTGTCCCCAAATTTGATCCCAAACACTGTGTTTAGTTTCATGAATAACACAACCAGGCATAAACAGAAGCAGGAGTGATTCCTTAGCACAGCACAGCCAGGTGTAGTGCAAAAGCCAAAAAAAAAAAAAAAAAAAAGAAAAAGAAAAAGAAAAGAAAAGAAAAGAAAAGAAACACGAGAGGCTTCTTAATATATATAAAATCCTTCACCAGTGCAACATTCCCATAACCAATATTCCAAGTGTCCTTCCTCCCCACCCCACACCAGCCTGTACTTTAGACAGCCTTTCTACTTCCCCCGTTCAGTCAGATTTTATTATGATAGTTCTCAGTATAATTATTTCTGTGACTGCACAAAAAAAAAAAAAAAGAAAGATAAGGCCTCCTACTTCTTACCATAGGCTGTGTTCTTTACACTGTATAGAAAAAGGAAGTACAGTAAATGCACCCTATATACACCTCAACACAGGCCCTTTGCCTGGTCTGTATTCCAGTTTTTGGAAGAATCTCCATATCTCTTTCCATAAAAGTTGAACTAGATGGCATTCCCACCAGCAGTGGATAAGAGTTCCTTTCTCTCCACATCCCCACCAACACTGTTTATTTTCATTCTTTGTGATGTGTGCCATTCTCTGTGGTGTAAAGTGGTACCTCATCGTTGTTTTGATTTGCATCTCCCTGATGATTAGTGATGTGGAGCATTTTTTCATGTGTCTTTTGGCCATTTGTATTTCTTCTTTGTCAAAGTGTCTGTCCATTTCTTCTCCCCATTTTTTTATGGGATTAAATTTTTTTTTTTATTTAAACACCTTGATTACATACATGATTGTGTTTGGGTTTCAGTCATAAAAGGAACACCACCCATCACCAGTGCAACATTCCCATCACCCAAGTCCCAAATCTCCCTCCTCCCCACCCAACCCCCGCCTGTACCCTAAACAGACTCTACATTTCCCTCGTACATTCTCAATATTAGGACAGTTCAAAATGTAGTTATTTCTCTAACTAAACTCATCACTCTTTGTGGTGAGCTTCCTGAGGTGAGCTGGAACTTCCAGCTCTTTTCTCTTTTGTGTCTGAAAATTATTATTACAAGGGTGTCTTTCATTTTTCTTAAAACCCATAGATGAGTGAGACCATTCTGCGTTTTTCTTCTTGTAAATTTCTGTCAGTGCCTTGTATATTTTGGAGATTAGCCCCTTATCTGATGTTATTGGGCGAATAGTTTCTCCCACTCAGTGGGTAGCTCTTGTATCCTGGGCGCTATTTCCTTTGAGGTGCAGAAGCTTCTCAACTTAATATATTCCCCTCTGTTAATCTCTGCTTTCACTTGCTAATCCAATCATATCTTATAAAGTCATGCCTTTTAAAAATAAGTTAGAGAGGGCATAATGATAGCATAGTGGGTAGAGTGCTGGTTTTGGATGTGGCTGACTCTATTTAATCCTTGGCACCGATATATTCCCCAGGAGTGATCCCTAAGTGCAGAGCCAGGCTTAAGCCCTGGGTTTAAGCATAGCTAAGAAAAAAAAGATAGAGAAGACTTAAAAGTAAGGGAATCGTAAGATTACAAATTCAGTCTTCTATGTTAATCATTTGTCTATTTACGATTTTCTTACATTCCTTACATTGCCTACTATCTTAACTATCTAGCTACCTAGCATCATTCAAATCTCTAGGATTTCAACTAATTCACTTAGAATATCCTAAAACAGATCTGTTTACAATAAATTACTTGCCTTTATCTAGAAATGTCTTTGTCAGAAATTTTTTCTATACAATGCTCCGTTGTATAAAAATCATTATTGGCTAATTATTTTTAAAGCACTTTTAGATGTCATTATATTTCCTCTGGTTACTATTATTTTCCAGTAAGTTTGGGAGAAAAGGGAAGAATGTGTCCAACAAAGTAACAAACGAATACATTTATTATTAATAAATAATCTGATAAAATAAATAGGATGTTTCTCTTCTCATTTAAGAAGACAGGAGCTGTGGAGACTTTTAAATTGAGAATTTCATTTGGAGCTCTCAGTTCTAGCCCACTGATGTATCTTTATTCCAATACAGGTATTTATTAAATTTTTTGTTGTATTGTTTTTTTTGGGAGGGTCACACCTGATGGTGCTCAGGGATTACTCCTAGCTATGTGCTCAGAAATCGCTCCTGGCTTGGGGGACCATATAGGGACACCAGGGATCGAACCGAGGTTCATTCTAGGTCACCCACATGCAAGGCAAATGCCATAATCATTGCGTTGTCACTCCAGCCCCTCCAATACAGTTTTGATTACTATAGTTTTGTAATACAGTTTAAAACCAGAGAACACAATGCCTAGCACCTCCTTTTTTCTTAGGATTGCTTTAGCTGTTCTAAGCTTTTGTGTTTTCATTTAGAGGTATTTTTTCTCTCTCTCTCTCTCTAGCTCTGTAATTTTCTGGGCTTTGTAACTTTAGTGATACATCCAACTGTTTTTAATAATCAAGGTAATACTGGTTTCATTTTTTTCTAAATAATTTATATTCAAAGAGTTTTTGTAATATTTTAATAGGCTTTTAGTGCTTTGTGAGAGTAGGGAGTGATATTGTTATTTTTTATTTTTTTTATAATAGTGACTATTCCCTCTGAGTAAAAGAAAGGAGTCACATAATTTTGATCAATTTTATTACATTTTATAAAGACTAACATTTGACATCAATGATTTTTCTTTGTTTTATGTATTTTTAGTTTTAAAAAGATTTTTTTTCTAATTTATATTTTGAGATTTGGGGTGGGCCAATGCCCAGCAGTGCTCAGTGCTTACTCCTGGTTCTATGTTCAGGAATCATCCTTGGCAGTGCTCTGGGGATCATATGGGATGCCAGGGTTGAACACTGGTTGGTCATGTACAAGCAATCACCCTACCTGTTGTACTATCATTCTGGCCACTTTTTTACTAAGATTTTTTTTGATCCTAATTTCTTATGATTTAGTTGCAAGCTATAGTGCTATAAACCCAGGGATGTGACACCGTAGTCAAGTTAATAGTTTTCATATGTGAGACATCTTGGTAAAGAAAAGGAGGAAAAATAACTACCAGTAATTGCACTCCTGGACATCTTTTCATATATGTGTGTGCCTGCGTATGTACACACACAATCATATAATAATACTCTGTTATAAGTACAGATGTTATTGGGCAGTTAGCTGCAGCACAGACAAAGCTAGAGGTTATGAAGCAAAATAAATCAGAAGACAGGATCTCATTTATGTGTGGTATATAAAGGAAGATCCACTGAAAACAAACCCTTAGGCTCGGATAAAGTGAACTAAGGTTACCAAATGAAGATGTTAAGATCAGGAGAAAGGGGGCATATAAGAAGAAATAAAGGAACAGTGGAAAAGAGATATTGGCATTTTGGTGGTGGTGCAGAGTAGACACACTGTGTGCCCCAAACATAGATACTGACATTATTGTAAAACATGTTAACTTGACTTCTAAGTAAGGGTGTATTTTGCTATGATGGACAGATAGTCTACAAATGAGAGTTAGGTCCTGTTGATTTATTTGCTCAAATCATATATATCTTGGTGATATTTATTACTTACTCTGTATCTGTTTTTACTTTAATTCTGAAATATCTTTCCTTTTTTTAATAACTTTTTTTTTTATTTTTGGTTTTTGGGCCACACCCGGCGGTGCTCAGGGGTTACTCCTGGCTATCTGCTCAGAAATAGCTCCTGGCAGGCATGGGGGACCATATGGGACACCGGGATTCGAACCAACCACCTTAGGTCCTGGATCAGCTGCTTGCAAGGCAAACACCGCTGTGCTATATCTCCGGGCCCTTAATAACATTTTTATTGAATCACCTTGAGGTACAGTTAAAAAGTTGCTCATGATAGAGTTTCTTTCATACAATTTAGAACACCCTTCACCAGTGCACATTTCCTATCACTGAAGTCCCCAGGTTCCCTCCCCTCCACCTGCCTCTCTGGCATTTTTTCCCTCTCTGTCTGTCTGTCTGCTCTGTCTGTCTTTCCCCCCCTCTTTTCCTTTAATATTTTCCCTTTTTTTGACAATGTGGTTTGCACGATTGTTAATGAAGGGGTATGTGCATATCACTTTATCTGCTTTCAGCATTCAGTTCTTCTCCAGAATGATCATTTCCAATTATCATTGTCATAGTGGCATCTTCTCTGCTTTATCTATACTTCCCTGTTTGTGGCAAGCTTAATACCATGGATCACCCTCCTGGAATTCTTTTTAGGGCTGGAGTGATAGCACAGTGGTAGACTATTAGCCTTGCACACGGATGACCCGGTATGACCTGGGTTTGATCCATGGCATCCCATATGATCTCCCAAGCCTGCCAGCAGCAATTTCTGAGTATAGAACCAGGAGTAACCCTGAAACACTGCCAGGTGTTACCAAAAAAAAAAAAACCCCAAAACATATATATATATATATATATTCCACACATAAGTGGGATTATTCAGTCTATCCCTCTCACTCAGACTGCCATGTTTTCTTTAAGTGTTTTAAAGTTTAGTTGTTAGGAATATACAAATTTATGGTTGGTTTCTTTTTGGGAGTATGACCCCATTATCATAAATTAATGACCTGCTTTAGTCCCTTTTTCTATCTTCAAAGCATGTAATTCCAGTCTATGTATCATATTGTTGCAGGACATAGTAGCACAGGGTTTCTGTGTTGCTCCATGATTCCCAGGTTCTTTGATATTTTCAAGAATAAAAATATTTTGCAGGAATGTTTAAAATGCAAAATAGAGATTGTTAAAATGGAGCTGTTCAGAGCAGCTAAAGAAACTAAAGACTTCTTTCAAGAAACTAATGGCTTCTTCAAGATTTCCTTCTCTCTGTTATCATACTCACCCTATTTTTTTTATAATTTTTATTTTGATCATATTGGTTTACATATCTTTTACAGTAGTATTTTAGGCCCATATCTAACATTGAATCAGGGGAATACCCATCACCAAAGTTGTCCTCCCCCCATCCCCATTCTTTTCCCTGCAACCCATATCCCCTACCATCACCCCCGGGGCTGCTAGAGTAGGTGGTCCCCTCTGTGTCTAGCTTACTACTTAGTGATCATATATCTATTTGGTCCTGGTACCCTCCCTTATTTCCCCCTCTATTTGAGAGGCGGAGCTAGATAATTATGTCGTTTTGTTTGAAAGAAAGAAAAGCAATAGAATGGGGGTAAAATAAATAAAGAAAGAAAGAAAGAAAGAAAGAAAGAAAAGAAAAGAAAAGAAAAATCAAATAAGCTAAAAATGGGCGGAGTCCTTCTAGAGGCATTCAACCTCAGTTTGAGAGAGGACATGAAAAAGGTAAATTGAAGCACCACAACAATACAGAAAGAAATATCAAATTAAATATCCCATGAGCTCTACAGCAATAAAGACAACCACCACACAATATTCTTGGGCCTGAAATCAAACTATGCCGGAGTGCAAAAAGAAAGAGAAAGAGAAAATAAAATAAAATAAAATAAAATAAAATAAAATAGGAGACATCAACTTCAATATCTACACCAAAATAAAGAAGTCAAAAAATAAATAAATAAATATATATGGATAATGTGATTATTTTGTGCTTATTTTTTCTCCACCACAGCCCCCCCCCCCGCATAGGAACAGTAACTATTGGAGATATTATAGAGGGATTTCCCTTGGCCTTCACCCTATTTTTTTAATGGTGATCTCCCATAGTGGTGCTAGAAAGGTCTAGGAGCAACTCCCAAATGTTTGGCCTGGCAGGATAGACCTGATGGATTGGGCTAGAAACTTGGTGGTCCACAGCCCTCAGTGTTGGAAGGCCACTCAAGGCTTCATATATGCTAGGCATGTGTACCTCTACTTTCTATTTCCCTGACCTTGTACCCCTTTTTCATCAACTGCTGCTATTGTATCAAAACCCACCCCAGTAATCCAGGATAACCTCTACTTCAAAATCTTTGACTTAATCTAAATTGACAGTCTCTTTCCACATGCACAGTGACATTTAAGGTTTTGGTTTATGGACATGATATACATTGTGGGACCATTATTTAGCCTGTCATTGTTAACTTCATGCCTACTAATTCTTTTTCTGCTTTTCAATATTATATCACTGAGTCTGCAAAATTTTTATTTACTGGAATTTTTTTATCTTACAATTAAAACTGGAAAGTAATTTAAATACTCTTCAATTATTCAAGAATATTTTTATTTTATGAGGTATTATTTTAATAGTTGTTTTAAAGAATTATTAATGAATATATTAATTATAAATCATTCTAAGATTTGGCATCTGTGTTTATTGTTTTTGTTATGATTTGGTAGGTTTTCCTGGCCTTTTTTATTTTGAGAAATATTCTGTTGTATCTTGGACCTTAATGTCATGGTGAGACCATGAATCCTTTTGATTACTTGTGAAAATCAAGTAACAAATTAACATTTTTGGGAAGATTATATGAATATTAATGTGTTTGTGAGTTTGTTTTTACAAGTAATCAACCTGGTTAGTTTCCTACTTCAAGTTCTGTCTCACCTTGTATGGGTGTTAGTTGTAGTGTCAGCTCTGTTTTCAGTTCTGTCCTTCACATGAGTCATTCAGAAATTGGTTTTAAGCTTTTTGTCTTGTTATATTATAGTTCAAATGTTGAAGTTGCTGCTTTGCTTCTTTATTCAGGAACAGTTTGTGATAACCTGAGATTTCTAATGATTCATATTCAAAATTAGAAATTTCCTAGTCCTCTTGTTTTCTTTCAGCAGTTTCAACCACAAACTACCTAAGAGAACTCCTTTTGCTGGCTAATGGGCTAGAAAAGTTGAGATTCCTTAAGAGCAATTCATAGGGCTGAAGTGGTAAGATCATCGGAGAAGCAGAAACTCTTCCAATCCTCTTGCATGTTAGGCATCTCTTCCTGATCTAAAATATTAGCATGACTGAGTTTAGAAGAAAAAAGAATTAACAAAAAAATAATAATATGGTTAGCTCTTTGACTTAAAAAACTTTCCCTTCCAATTCTCTGGTTAGAAAGATGATTTGTAAATAGCTTTTGCTGATTGCGTTGCTACAGAGTTCTGGAATCAATCAACTTTTAGGTCTAAAGGAGGTGAAAACCTAGGTAGTTCATACCTCTATAATGGTCTTTATCCAAGTTTTAATTTTCCTCCTTAACCTGCTTATTATTTACTGTTATCAGTTTATAAACCAGCTGCAGTGTAGTTACTCTTTTCCCCCGCAAATTAGAAACTATATTTGAGGGATATCTTTAGCTCTTTTTTGATATAGGAGTTAAGGAAATTAATGTAACCACCAAACATTAAACTTTTCCCTAGTTCCTGCCTAATTTTTTTCTGCTGTTATTTACAAACTGTATGATTTTAATCATACCGTTTATATGTATGTTCCTTACCATCATCCTAAATTTTTTCTATATTACTTGTAAATGTATGTGTATTCAATTCTCTTTGTCACTCAGTTTGCTGAAGTTTAGACTTAGTAGCTTAAGAGAGGACCATGATAGTTGTCTCTTTGACTATTACACATGTACGTCATTTTTATCTGTTGTCTTTTATCTTGGATGACAGTTTGACTGGGTTACATATTTATGAAGTAATTCATTGTTTCTCCAAAGACTGCAGCCAAGTATCACCATTTCTCGATGTAGCTTTGGAAATTGCAAATCTTTTTTCCTTTAATTAGTTGATATTTCGTTATTGCTGTGACTTTTGTTGTCAGTTACTACTATTTAGGTGGATATATCCAGCTCTGCTCTGGGCCAACTAAGGCTATACTTAATGTGCTCCTAGTGGCCATCTTTACTACACCTACTAATGCTCATGAGGGCCATGTAGTTCTGGGTATTAAACCTCTGGCCTCACACAATCTAGACATATTCTCTGCCATTTGATCCCATCCCTTTTCAAGTAATTTGATGTATTTATCTGAAAGGTAAAAGAATAGTTTCTTCATCTTTCAGGATCAGTTTTCTTACCAGTGTGTCTTAATGTTTATCATTTGGTGTCAGTTTTCCCAAGGAAATGTTTCCTTTCAATCTGTAAATTTAAATTTTAATTTGTTTCTAGATTTTCATAACTGACATTTTCTCTTCAAATTGTTTCCTTATTTTATTTCTTTAGCACTTGTCTTTCATATACCAATTATCCGTATGTTGTATCTATATCAATGCCTTCATAGCTAACATCTTTCATCTTTATTCTCATTTTAGTATCTCATTTTTCTTAATCTTTCTTCTGTTTTTCTTTATGATGCTTCCAATATGACTTTCACAAAACATAATTACTTTAATACTTATCATGGAAAAATCACTATTTCTTTGTATTTTTTATTGTGGTTAGGATTTATTTTTGACAGTTCTTCAAACAATTCTTGAGCATCACATAGGAAAATTCTGCATAATGTTTACAAATCTACTTCCAAAATCCAGACTCAAGAAAACAATAAGACTTTATATACACTGGGTGAAGGTATGGTATTGCAACACTGAAACTCAACCATCAATAACTTTTTAACTGTGTAATCCATAGAAATTTCAGTTATTTTTTAAGTCACTAAAGAAAGAAAAAAAGAATTTGACTTTACTTATTTTATATATAGTTATATTTTACCTGTTTTATAAAAGTTATAAATATATAACTTATATAATAAGTTATATATATATTTATATATATATATATTTATTTATATATATATATATTTATATATATATATATAATATATAATTATATATAATTATAATATATAAATATAGTTATATTTTACCTGTTTTATAAAAGTCATTAAATATTGGAAAATTATAAATTCAGTTAATCTGGATAATAATTATTGCTTAAACAATGAAAAAGATTTGCCATACTAAGAGGTATATCTATAGTCATTTTTCTAGCTTACACGTAATATTGATTATAATGTAAAAAGTACATTTGGAGGAATAAATACTATTTATTAAATGACATTATTTTACTTAATAGATATCATTATAGTTTTTACTTTATCAAACCATCTGTTGCAATCTAAAATGTCAGCAGATATTAGAGTGATATTTCCTTTTTTGTCAGTGTCTTTAAAAATAATTTACATTAAATTTTTATATAATATCTTTCCTGAGCTAAGCAAGATCCTTTTAAACTATGACAAGATAATGTGATATCAATCACTTTTTGTTTTATATGATGCTATATTATTAAAGTGGAGTATATGGAGTAATTTTTAAAGAAATGTATCCATTTAAAATTTCAATCTATAATTATCAAAGGAATTTATTTCTCTAAAAGCAGTATGTAACTAAGAAAAGGAACCTGAGAACTTTTTAATTTATATGACTATTTTTGAAATTACATATAAATTTAAATTCATTTTGGAAGGAGGACTTTGTATATATTTTTTATAACTTAAAATATATCAGTTTCATTAGGAGATCAAGAAAACTTAAGATGTAATTTAGTAATATTGGTTAAAGTAATCTTAGAACATTGTCAGAGAAGTGAGTCTGCTATTTAGTTGTAATTGTTACACATAAACTATTATTTGCTTAAAAATAAAAATTAGATATCTACTAAATATTAATCCTGAAACAAAATCTAGGAAACAAATTATTTTCTTTAAAAATCTTTTGAAAATATTGGCTTATATTTAAAATGATATAGATTTTCATAAAAATCCTTGAAAGGTTGAAAAATTCTTGATAAAGCAACTTAATCAAGGCTCATAATTTAAAACCAACTGCATGGTACATGTTAAGTTTCTCCTACTTAGCTAAGAATTAGCAAAGTCATGTTTTCTCAGTGTGGAAAGCAAATAGACCTGGAGTATTATGAAGTGCTAAAAACAGTCTTTATTGCCTCTTCCTCATACAGAATTTAGCTTTAGAGGAAGAATAAAAATCTATAGGGCAGTTTTTTCTTCTGCATAAAGCTATAGTCAGGGTCTGTACTTTGCTAGAAATACACATAAAAGCAGAACTATGCAGAAGAAATGTCAGTGCAGCTAGATTAATAATTTTAAAAGGAAGCAAAGAGTACATAGAAATACGCACCCTGCGATTAAACCTCTTCTCTGCAACCCTCATCCCACATTCTCATGTGTTGTGCATCAACTAGAAACAGAAATATACAGAACTCTTAGATCATGTAAAAGGATCTTGCTGGCAATAAAACCTGGATAGTTATTCCTTAAGTGTGAGAACTATAGGTACCTCAAACACTAGTGTTCAGCTTCTGTGTAGAGAGCTTAGTTTTTCCCTTTTTCTCTATAGTTCTAAATGTGTGGGAACATGTGATCAGGGTCCTTTTTATATTCAAAATGGGTCAGCTTCTGTCTAGAAAGTGTCCTATTGTCATGATGTCACCACATCTCAAGATTTGTGACCTTTTGCACCATATGGATTCATGGTAGTCCACTTCCTAGCTTACAGGCCAGAGAGCTTTTGTACCCCCGCTAGGGGGTATCAAAGGCTTTTGGACTGGAATTTCAAATACTGATAGATTTAAAAAAACAAAAAGTAATTTTTATATATCCTGAGGACCGCCAGATGTCGCAAAGGCATCATTGATGAAATGGATTTTATCCAAAATGTGGCACTTATATAAGGAATGCTAGTATTGTGTTTGAGAGTCATAGAGGCCATAACAGGTCAGTGAAATGCCCTTCAAACATCTGATTTTTACATTCAAGAATAGGCCCAGATGAAAAGATAACCACATATCTGACAGTGACGTTATCACCATTTAGACCACCAATTCAATTGCCATAGTCAGTGGGATCAATCAGGCCTTTATTACTTCAAAAAACCACAGAGATATATAGTTTTTCTTTTTCTTTAAAAATGATGGTTTGAAACTATATCCTACCACTATCTTTTAACTATAGACTCTTAAACATTGCATAAAAGCACGTAGAGGTGTGTGTAATTTCTCCTGCCTCCTAGGTTTCAAACATTTTATGAGATGTACAAAATTATAATAATGAAAGAAATGGTGCTGAGTGAAATTCTGCTGAGCCAAACTGTATGAATAAATTGGCAGTTTAACAAGTAAAACTTGGAAGCAAGCATTTGATGATTGATTTTTTATTGAGACAGAACAAGCATGATAGTGAGTAAAGTGATTTTCCTTATTGAGAGAAAATATAGTGTTTTTCAACATGTCTCCAGCATGAATGGAAGCCTTGTCAAAAAAAATGTAGCAACACACAATATCTTTTAAAAGGTGAATTAACATAAGTATATCGCATATTTTATGGATCAAATTTTATACTTGTCAGTTTTATTCAGAATGTCATAAAGTTTATATTATACAGCTAGTATTATTACCTTTGTTAAATTCTGAAAAAAAACGAACTCTAATATTAACTGCTTTGTAAGTAGATTATAAAACATATTCAGCTGAAGAAATGCAATGATGGGAATTAAAGCGAAATATGTATTCACAGGTAGATTTTAGGCAACTCCAGTAATTTCAAGTACTTGAAATACATTATTCAACAAGTAACCTGCTGTATATTTGTGTGTAATAGGCTCTGCTTGAGAATACTAGAACTGTCAAGATAAAAATAAGAAACATGAATCATTCTAATTTAATTATAATTTATCAAAAATTTCTCTACTATATGTATTACGAAAAGATGTGTATAGGCTCTTATAAAAATACCCATGCCCTAGAGTTGACTGAGATTTGCCATTAGATTTAGTTTTGGGATATGTCTTTTATTGCTTAAAGAATATATTTATTTATGTACATATGCATCAGACGTGTGTACACATACTAAATATTTGATTTAGAGGTCCCCATCAGGTCTATCTATAATCATACCATTATGATTTAAATTTAAAATGATGAATGTTAAATTGTTGATAGTTTTTCCCAAGTTCATAAATGTGTATGTATTTCCAGTTGTGTTTTCTAGCAATATTTTGTAATTCTACTTAGTGGGTAGATATATTATTTTCATTTGGGATGAATTGTATTACAGCATAAGGAGGACATGCTCCTGCTGTTTTTCTGGATTTCATTAGTAAGCAACCTGTGAGTCTGTGACTGTTACCGTATTTAAAGAGGTATATCTTGAGTCCATGTGCTATATAAAAGATTATCTGTATTTCATCCTAAGACTTTATGTATATTTAACCTTTAATTTGACTAGCAGGTTGTATGATTTACATAAAAAGTAGATCAGCTTTGAATTCACTGAATGTTATTGGTATAACATAATCAATCAACTCTAAATGTTAATGGTGTTAAGGAGCAATGAGAGCATATGTCTTATATTTGTAATCCTGTGGATTCATGAAATTATTTAGGCTGTCGAAGAGCATTGGCTTGTAGCATTTCTCTGCAGTTAGAGATTAAACAGTTCTGAATTGAGGGTATTATTCTAATCGTTGGACAATCAGACACATATAAGTGTTTTTCAAATATAAGTATAATTCATGCTGGATTAACTAATAGGCACCTTGCTGGCTCAAACATTCTTATGAAGGAAATTATGTATAGACTCTAATACAATAATGGTTAAAATGCTGTGACTTTGTCTTACTCTCTTTTCACTATTTTTTAATAAAATATGACTTTCATTGGTGTTATCCTAATTACATCATGCACACAATTCTTCAATGAAATAAAAAGTCAATATGTGAATGACAGGAATAAGGAGAAAAATAGGATTTCAAATGGTAAAAAGCCTGCTCTGGTAACAAAGACTGAGTCAATCCCTGTGTTGTATAGCAGCTTGATCATATCTTTAAAACTGATAGTAACAAAGAATATTTATTTGTTGCCAAGCTATTGTAGGGTCTATTTTTAAACCCAAATCCCAATTATCAAGAAAATTGCATCCCCTTTATCTCACAGAAGGGCATAGTGAATCATAGCATATTTGGTTATTGGGACTATAATATTGTTACCTTGCTTGAAACACATGGTCTCTCTTGATATACAAGGAAAAAAACTGAATCCATTTCAATAAATTAATAGGGATGAGAATCCCAATCCATCCTTCTTTTCAGAGGTTCGCATACATTGTAATGAAATGCATTAGGAGTTTTCTTCACTTGAAATCCAAATGAGACCCATTTTGGCTCACACCCTTGACAGTCTCTTTTATAAGCATTGCTGTCTCCTGTTCTTGTGTGGGCCTAGTAAAATGCTTCCTTTGTAAGATGCACAGAGACAATATAATGCCACGAAAGACGAAGGTGTCAAAACACAAAGTTAGAGGCAATCTAATCAATGCCTCCTGATTTGGCCTTTGAAGGTTCTCTTCATTAAAACTCTCTAATAGTGAGGCTTATCTTGAGGTAGAGCTGTTACTTAATATTTTTCAGTGTCATTCTTTGGACAGTCATTTGTACCTTTTAAATGTATTTTCAGTATTCATTGTTTAGTAAATTGGATGTCTTATTAGCATGGTGGTGGTATGAATGACTTGCATCAAAATGATTGAAGGTAATAGTGTATAAATTCTTCGTACATTTTTCCTACCTCCTAATCCCCTTTTTCCCCCTTTGACAAAAAAAAAATCTTAATTTATTTTCTTTCGAAACATCAGGTGTTTTTTTTTATAGATAGAAGAATCTTACAAATCTAAAAATACCTCAAAGCAATTAAACTTTTTTATTTTAAAGGGCTTTATTGACATTGCCATTTTATAAATATTCTTTTCATTTTTTTTCTGTCTAGAGCTTTTGCTAAAGCAATATGAATCCAAGAAGTGGGAAAAATCCTATACGCTTTGCTCTCTTGAATTTTGTTACCTAAACAAGTACATTAGGAATGAATGTTGAAACAAGATAAAGGAGAGATGTAACACCTAGTTCCAGATACCTGAGATATTGTGTCTAAGATATTCCTTAAAGACATTTTTTCTCCTTAGTCTAAAAACTTACAAAATATATTTTTATTCTTTAATTTACTAGTCCATACCCCACAAGTTGTTTAAAAATAATAAGTAAAAAAAAAACATAAAAACCCATTTTTTCATGTACCAGATGGCATCATGCTTTGAAAATAAAAGATATAAAGTATCTTATTAGTGATGTATATGTGTATCTATATTTGGATTTATACACAATATGTGTAAAGCTATGTATATAGTAGTAAATATAAATTTAGAGTTTTTTTATTTATTCACAGTATATAGCATACTTTTGTAAACAAATTTTAACAAATACATATGCTTTGGGATCAACACATTCATGCTAACCATTAAAAGAATGAAAAAACAGAAGCTTAATTCCTTTTAATTTGTCTAATTTAAAATGAAACAAAACCCCTGGAACATTTCCTAACTAACCTTTCCACCCCAATCTATAAGTATCGGTGAAGACAAATATACAAATGTGAAAAATAAAAAAAGTAAAACATTGCAGAATGTATGCATATGGCATCTTGAAAATGGAAAAGAATTCAAGCAACTTTGACCTGATTTTTAAATGACTGCTGTGGTGACTACAGCTGCTCTAGCTTAGTAATTATTTGTGATAGGTTGTTTTTGAGTCCCATATGTATAGAAGCTCCAGGCCCAGCTACCTCATTTGCTGGCACACAAACAGATTCTTCCAGGTGCTGAAAATTAAATTTTAATATATTATTTAAATATTAAGAGAATTACAGTTTCAGTAATTTTACTGCTACAGCTGGAGAGCTAAGCCTGCCTCTAGAATTCAGCATGTTGGACAACTTAACTTATAGGAAGTTCACAGTGATTTTTAACATTCTTGACTCATATAATAAGTGACCAGCTGATAGCCCTATTTGATACGTGGCTTAATAGGGGTAATTGGATACCCTTTAAATTATTGTAAACTATTATTGGGGGGAGAGTAAATTAGGTTATTTTTTTAAACAGAGACTGTGTCAAAGACACAGAAATTAAAGATTTTAAAAACAAGTGGTTAAAATACATATGCGTATGATACATATTTCAGGTTGGAAGCTATCTAAACATAATAAGATATATTTATCTGTGGTTTCAACTCTCTGAGGAGAATGGGCTTAATATTGCTAGAAAATGATTAAGTAAACAATTCCAGTTTCTTAAGACTTGAAAGTAAGAATCTGTCATTAGTATTCCTATGATTTTCTTGTGTGATCTTTGACCTGTACAAATTACATAAAAGTCAACCAAAAATAATATCTGAATGTTGGTAAGTTGTACAGTTTGTTTGAATTTTAAAGTAGGAAATTAGTTTATAGGTTAAATTTTATTCCAAATCATTTGTAATGTAATCATTGAGAAAATATTTTCTTGGGCTTATACATATTTTATTAACTAAAAGCTCTTTTCTCTTGACCATGATTTAAACATTCTCAAAGAATTGAAGACAACTATAAAATATGCAGCATTAATAAATTGTTTGTTATGACCAATGCTTTCAGAAAAAAAGTACTTTATAAGTGAGTGTTAGTAAAGAATTTTCCATAATTGATACTTTCATATATAAAAAGTACTGTTTTACTAATTTAAGTACATTTTGCTTGAAGAAGAACCAAACTGCATGTGGTATAATTCCATGGCAGTTAACTTTATGGGCTCTAGGGCCACTGTTTAGGTTCAGCTCTACCAACCTTCTAGTTGTGTGAATTTAGTCAAATTTTGAATACTTTCAGTTTTCACCTGTAAAACAGAGCTACATTTTAAAGTAGTTTTAAGCATTTGATAAATTTATACAAGAAGACTGCACATATACCTTGAAAAAAATAAACATTCTATAAATGTCAATTATTTTAAACAGTAATACTCATTCCACTAACTTTAAGTGTCTAAGTAAATGATAAAATACTTTTAAACTGTTGAAGGGCCTTTACAGGTGCTTGAAACATTTCAGATAGTCAATAACTTTAAAGTATTAAAGTATTAAAATAAATTATTTACTTTTGGGATTTCTACTTTATCTTACCCTTTGAGCTTCTACTTTTAAGTAAGTTAGTAGGCCATTTTCAATTTTGTACATAACTCCAGATATAGTGTGTGAAAAATTATGACATAGACTGTCAAGTAATAAATTATTTAACAAAATCTCTGTAGGAAGAATTACATAATTATTTTTTAAATCTCTAAGCATAATTGAAAAATATGAGTAAAGAATTTGTCAGCCTTTTCTTTTTTGTTTTTTCCTCTACTATAGATAGTGTAATTCTAGGAAGACTTTTTCAGTCTTAACTTCTTTTCAAAAAATCCAACTGTTTGAAAATGCTATGTAAATCTTAAAAATTGTGTTTTGAAAAATGGATTAAGGAACATATAATATAATATTTTCCTTGGTAAACTATCATTTACCTGTGTCAATGTGAGTTGGCAATGTTTTTGAATTACAAAATATAAAAGATTTGGCATATTAACATATATATACTGAACACATACTGGATCAGGATTCATCTGAGTTGGGCAAAACAATAAAGTTATTTGGACAAAGTACTACCATAATAAAGTTTATGCTCAATTAAGAGAGACTACTATAGACTTGGGAATAAATATGTAACAATGCCAACTAGTAGATAAGGTTATGACAAAATTAAGCATGGAAGAGTGGGTAGGGTAGGAAGCTTTGGGGATAGTATAACCAGAAAATGCATTATGTGTCATTTGTGTGATATGAGGGAGTTAATTCTGATGATTTCTTCAGAAGAACATCATGTTATTTTCTTTAGAGACAAAGAAACAGCACATAATCAGGAAGAATATCAGTGTCAACCCAACTGGAGCAATATAAGTGAGGGATGAAAAGAGAAAGAGTTCAAAGAGATGACTGTAGGTCAAATTTAGAGTTCAACTTGGATTTGACAAGCTAAATCTTTGGTGGGACATTGTTGACATTTAAAGAGATATAATATCACTGTTATTACTAAAACATATTTCAAATTGCTGTGAAGAGAATAGACTAGTTTGAGAAGAGTGGAAGTCAAGGAAGAAAGCAGCAACAGAGCCAGGAGAAAATGGATTGATGGAAATGATAAGAAATAGTTGGACTTAACCTATCACAATGCTACTGAATTAAATCTTATTGCTGATGCAGTGAGTGTGAGGTGTGACAAAAAGATATCAAGAATATTTCCCAGGCCTGAGCAACTATGGAAATAAGTTATGATTTATGGAGATGGAAAACCCGGGAGAGGATGGAATTGGATAAGAGGTAAAATCAAGAATTCTGTTTTGCATTCCTCTGCATTCCTCTGTTAATTGCAGCAGTATTCACAATAGCCAGAATCTAGAATAAACTCAATTAGGTTTAGAGGAGTGACGAAAGAAAATGTGGTACTTCTACAGAATGAAATACTATGCAGTTATTAGAAACAATGAAGTCGTGAAATTTTCTTATACATGGATAAATATGGAGAGTATTAGGGTGAGTGAAATGAGTGGGGTCAGGCTAGACATTGAATTATCTCATTCACTGTGAGATATTCAGAAAAGACAGAGTGGTAATAATATCCAGAGACAATCAAAACAAGCGCCAGGAGGACTAGTTCATAGTAAGAAGTGGATGATAGTTGGAAATGATTACTCTGGATAAAAATTGGGTGTTGAAAGGAAATAAAGTGATTATTTTTTCATTAACAATAGTGCAAATTACAATGTCGAAAGAAGAAATAAAAGGGTACACTGGTGGTGGAAAATGTGCACAGACGAAAGGTTTTGCATGACTGAAACTCAATCATGATGCTTAAATAAAGTCCTTAAATTAAAAAACTAATTCTGAGGACATATTACAATTCTCACGGCTACATGGTAACAAGGAAGATTAAGAAGTTAATGCAGTAATATGATGCCGACAGGAGAAATTGGAGTGTGTCAGTAATCATAGTTCAGCTATTTTTTTGGCTTTGTTTTTGTTTTGGAGGCTGCACCCAGCAGTTCTCAGGGCTTACTCTCTGCACCCTATCCACTTTAATATCTCTCTGGTCCTCAGTTCAGCAATTAGTTTTATGACATGCTGGAACTCATTTGGTACAACATGATTGAAATTTAGTATTTCAGTAATATTTCAGGGTATTCTATTATCTGGGGGAAGAAGATCCAATTAGGAAAATGAGAAAGAATGGTCTATGAGACAGCTAAGTAACAAACAGGTGGGAAAACAAGGAGGATATGATATTCTGAAAGGGAGTTTAGATACTCAGGGCAGGAGGTTGGTATAAAGTCGCATTACCCATGAAGGCACAGTGGTAGGGCCTTTGCCTTGCACATAGCTGACCTGGGACGGACCTGGGTTCGATCCCCAGTATCCCATATGGTCCCCCAAGCCTGCCAGGAGTGATTTCTGAGTGCAAAGCCAAGAGTAACCTCTGAGCATCATTGGGTATGGCCAAAAAAAAACCCAAAAGAAAAATAAATAAAAATTCAGAAAGCTTACTATTCATCTTTCTTGAATCCTCTTCACTTTGGTCATTCAGATTACAAATGTTTACAGACAGTCCCAGGTTTTGGAGTGTCCTTTTTAGCCATCATAGTTGAACTTATTTCTTTCTCTTCTTTCATTCCAATGGTGCCTCAGAAACATGCTTTATCAGTGGGTTTTCTTATGGTGCTTCTGCTTAGGTTATGTTAGAACTCACCAGGGGCAAATTTTGTGGGAACAAGGACAGTATATTACTTGTATTAGAAATAAAACAGGGGCCAGAGCAACATTACAGCTGGTAGAGCATTGCCTTACATGTGGCCGATCAAACCTGGGTTTGATCCCTGGCATCCTTTAGGGTTCCGTGAGCCTACCAGGAGTAAACTTTTAGTGCAGATTCACGAGTAACCCCTCATTGCTGCTAGGTGTGGCCCAAAAACAAAGGCAAAAAAAAAAAAGGAAAAAAAATCCCTTTTTATTAAACATACCCTCTTTTTCCACCAATAACCGCTGCTCCAGCAACATCATTCATGTTCTATGCTAATTCCACAACTACCTCTCACTTCCTACAGATCTTATCTTGCTAAGTTCCTCAGTTTATTATTATTGTCACTAATATTATCAACCCTTTTTCAATGGTCTCCCAAATCGCATAGTCACTGATTACATTCTTTATTGCTGTCCTGAATTTTTTTAGTTTGTTTTTTCCTCTAATAGTAAATCCATTTATGTTTTTTCTCTCTCATAGTAAATCCATTTATATCTGCTCTCTAGGCTTTCTGAGCTCAGCCAAAGTGTCATCATTCCCACCACCCATTAATTGGTAAAAACACACCACCAAATGTGAGTGTATATTTTTGTCAAGAAAAACTTGTTTATCTATAGTCATTTATCTCTTATTTGTCTGGTCAATTTTATGTTAAATATAGGGAAACATTCTTGAGAAAATATATTTAAATGTGCAATAATAATTTATTAATTAGCCTTTATAATATAATCTGTCTTCAATGAGGGAATATTTGGCATATGTAAACATCTTGCCTGATTTTACATGCTATATATACATAGATATAGCATACTTGCCTGTGTATCCTTTATAATAGACATGATTAGTTGTAGTTTATCTAAAATTTTTTGAAATATGCAAACTAGAAATTTAATATCAAAGCTCACTGATTTTAGATTTAATTAAAATTTATTGCACTATTTTTTTTGCCTTTGACTAGGTCTCATTAATTTCTACATAATGAATTAAAAGCTATACCATTAAAGAAAACAATATGTAAAAATTAGACATTTATTGATATATTTTATGAAACAAAACGCTTTTATTAAGAAAATAATATTTTAAATATTAATGTTTTATATTTTGATGGAGTTGAATTATAAGTCTGATTATACGTATGAAGACTGATAGAGAAATACACCTTACACAACAACAAAATCAATATGCTTGATTCTAATTTCTAAAACCTAGGGAATATTGGGCTCCAGTTCAATCACTCTTTTAAAACACACATATATATATATAATTATATTTCCACTGCACAACCCTAGGAGGAGGACTGATATTGTGATTCCTAATTTATAGATGAAGATTTAGAGCTTGGGAAGGTCGGTTGAGATCTAGCTACCAGTGAGAAATGCCTGACCCTGTCACTCTAATTCCAAATCTAGGTCTCTTTCCACAGCTCTTTGCTGCCTTGCGTTTTCTGAGGTAAATTGACTGTAAGTTCTATCCCTAGAATTGTGGGATGCAGCACAGGTTTCAGTAACATCGTGTTTAGCTTTCATTTTGGTTTGCTGGATGCGTAGGAAGCCGGTTTAAGTCTTGAGCGCCAAAGTCAATGAGCTACTCTGTATTTGGACTGAATCTGTGCATTGCCGAACAAGAGAAGACGTTGGCACCAATATCCTTTTTATTTTCAAAATATTTAAACATGCAAAGGTGGAACTTTCCTTTTGCAACCCAGTACTGCAATATGGTACTTGGATAAAGAGTATATGCTATCACTTCTGGATAGTCGCATTCAGGGAGGGCTCACAGATCTTGGAAGGCTGCTATGTTATTGAGATTGCGACCTCCACAATATTGGATAAGGGCTCCACTTGAATTCACTAACTCTGGGCGAGTGACTATTAGATGACTGAGAAAGGATCGTTTGTTTTGGGGCCATAGCTCGTTGTGCTCAGGGCTTTGTACTCAGGAACGACTCTTGGTGGTAGTTGGGGCAAGATTATATGTGGTGGTGGTGGTGGTGGAGATGGAACGCAAATGGATGATGCAAAAAACCACTCTGCTCATTGTATATTCTCTGATCCCAGAAATTGCCCCTCAGTTTAGCTACTGAAAAAAGAAACAAACTTTCCTACTATCTTTTCCCTTTTCCATACCTCTTATTTTCATGAGTCATAAGGTAGAAGGTGAAGGAATCACACTGTTTTTAAAACAACGTTTAAAATAAAGAGGTTTGAAAAGGTGTTTAATTGACTTTAGGTTGAGGATTTTTTTTTAAGTGGAATGGTTAGCTTTCAGAATTAAGGAAACTGTGTGTACATGCGTGCATGTGTGCGTTTGTTGTGTGTGTGCTTTTTTTTTTACTATTGTGTGATAAATATGAATTATTTTTGTAATCTGTAAAACAATACAGGAAATTTATTAAAACTTTGTAATCACCATGAAAGACTACAAAGGCATACTTCCCAATTTAGGAAACCAAATAAAGTCTTATTGAGAGAGAATTATTGTCTGTTTTTCTATGTAAACCAGTGTTTTGTGAACTTCAGGACAGTCATATGCACCCATAAATGTCCTCACCTCCCAGAAAAGCATCAGGAGGCACAGGAAATGCATATAAGTTGATCTGAATTTATTTTATTTAAAAAATTTTAAAGAAAGAAACATCAGAATTATAGGGAGAAACATTCATACACCCAGTAGAAACTGGACTATCTTTTGCTGGTCTCTTGTAGTTTTCAATATAATAAGTTGTCTTGTTTTAATATTAAAAATACTTGAATTTTGGAAAAAAACATTTCAAGCGATTTAGTTGCATTCAGAATCTAACACTTCTAATTGTGTATTATTTGATTCTTTATAACATAATTATTTAGAAATTATTAAGTAGAAATTAGTAACTGACTATCTTTGTATTAGGTTTAGTTTTTTCTTTTTTTTCTTTAAAACTTTTTTTATGTGTAAAGGTGCAAAGTCTAATTTAACTTGGAAATATTTGTATTTTATATTTTTTATATTTGTATACATACTCATTACATCTTGGATTTAATTTATTTCTTATTAATGTATTTATTGAAGCACCATAATTACAAACATATTTGTTGTTGGGTTTCAGTGATTAAAAAGAACATTCCCTTCACAAGTGCAATATCCCACCACCAATGCCCCCCCATCTCTTGGATTTAATTTAACCTCTGCTATCTTTACACTAACATTCTAAATTGTGAATAAATTGATTTCCTTATTACAAACACAAAATGAGCATGAGTGTTCTTCATTTTCTTATCTTGACTATTTTAAGTAATATTTCAGGAACTACTGGTAACTATTTAAGAAACTTTATCTTACATTTTCACATATAATGTGGTGAATAAAGATGACAAAAGAATTGAAGAATGAAAAATATAGGGTTTGAGGAAGAAAAAACTTTGTTTTTGATAGTCCTCTTTATGTTGTGGTAACACGTTATGACATATCCTCAAAATTGTCCAAAAGTATCAGAATTTTCATTTTTCTCAAAGCCCCACATCAAGGAAAACAATAATTAATGTAACTGGAATTGTATAATCATGAATAAATTAAGTTTTACAATAACCAAATTTGTATATCCTCTATTAAAATATTTCTATTTTTATTTAAAATCAAATAATAAGAATTTAAAAATGACACCATTGTAAGATGATTATGATCTATAAAACTTATGTTTACTATCCCTCCCTTTTTTTCCTGCACAGTAATTAAAAATGGCTGTGGGCATTTTTTTTATCCACTGAGATTTGCCAACTGCTATAAGCTTTCAACATTTATAGAAAGATTTATACACCTGCTTTTTATTTATATATATATATATAAAATAACCAAATATTAGAGCAGCTTGAAATGGTTTCTTTTTGGATAAAAATATAGTAAGTTTACCTCTAGGCCTCTGGTTCTCAGCAGATAGAAAGCACTATCATTAGCCTACCATCCGTTTTAATTTGAAATCCTAAGAACAAAAGTCATTAATAAGTCCTTTGTCATGGATTTTGAAAAAGAAGATGCCTTTTTAGTATTTGTATGTCATCATGCCAGGCCTAGAAAATTAGGCTAATTTATTATTTAAAGCACTGGTGGGAATCCTAATTGCATTCATCATTAGATATGACACGTTTAGAACTGAGAACCATATCCAGTGAGAATTTTCCAGTTTGAATTTTGAAATAAAAATATTTTTCAAGAGATCCCTAGCTATTGCTATTGTTACCATGGCAACAGTCCTATTTGTCTGAGAGCTCTGTCCGCTGCCAATGAGAGAGCAACGTCAACTAAACATACGAATACATCAAAGACAAATTCATATGCTCAATCTGATCAGCTCAATTAATGTAAGAACAGAAGCTGAAGGGGGTTAAAAGAGGGCACCCATTCAGGATAGATGAAGCCCCTTTTAGCAGAATATACACGCCGGCCTTTGGGGGGAGGAATTTAGCACACTGTCAAAAACATTATCAGAAAAAGAAAGTACTAGGCCTCCTACACCTAACAGATATGAAGCTGTCAGACAAAGAATAGCACTATTCATTAAATGACACTTATTTTCTCCCACTTTACAAGAATACAGTGAACAAAACAAGCAGGGGAGCAGCTGAGAAAGACACTTTTTTCTTTTGCTAGTGATGACAGACACGCAGCAATTATGGCGATAACTAAGGAATACTAAACAAGAAGCCATTCTCCATTCTGTTTATCACCTTAAATTTTATGTTACTAAATTTGCATGCAACTCCTGTTACGTTTTTATTATTTACGTTTGGAAAAATTAGATGCCTTTGTTTTTCATGTTGTACCTTCAGTTTGGTGTAGCGTACCTCTAAACTCTGAATTCTCTCACTGTACTTATTCAATGGCTATGGCAATTTGAAATGCTTTGAAGTAAGACATTTCCAAAGCACAACAAAACTGTTGTTGCATCAATGTGAGGTGTATGTGGGCCTTGAGGAGCTGTGGGCTCATGAGTGTAAGAGGGATTTTACAAATTACTTCTGTGTGTTTTAAAGAACGAGAACAAAAGTTGTGTTAATTGCCACCTCCGCTTTCATGTGCACTTTACATGATGAAATGTCTTATGGGGTGTGTGTGTTGAATATGCCTCCCCCCAACCCTCAGAGAAGTTATAGGTGTAGAAGTACAAACAAGCTTACAGGGTTTGTAACAGGTGCAGGCAAGTGGAAGATCCCACGAGATTGCTGCCTTTTAAGAATCTTATACTTAACTCATGATGATCTGATTTAAGGCCCATTATCAATAGTCTGCTACTTATATCTGCATGATCGTGGACTGATTGATACTGACTTTGTAGCCATGTGCTCCATAATGCGCTGTCAGGAAATGCTGACAGATGCAATGAAAGAACAATAAATGTGGGGCAGCCGTAATGTAAAGGTCCAGCTAGGCTGTATGAAAACTGATAGCTAGGATATTGGCTCCTATGTTACCATATACACCAGTCCCTTTGAGAATTTAGCTGGTGAGTGAATTAAAATGGTCTCCTGATACCAGGCTGGGGAGGTGGGGGAGATCTTCATTTAAGGACTTGCCGACTTTGCCAAAACATTGCTTTATAAGAACACAGTCAATATTAAAAAATATATATACTTTCTTACTCAAAAAACCTAGGAATGACTGACATATCTTAAAAAGTATTCCTTAAAAAATCAATACATAAAAAGCACTGTATGTTCTTTTTATGATACTTGATCCCTGGCTATCAAATTCCAAAAGGACACTTTGCGTTAGAATTTCTATTTTAACTATAAAGAATTCGATGCTCTTTTAAAAATAATCTTGATTTTCAACAATGTGCATTAATATATCTGGTGTCTTATCAGTGCAGGTTTTAAATAAATAAATAAATAAATAAATAAGCTAATTAGTTGGTGGATTAGTATGAATCTATACAATTTATTTTCTTCTTTATTGTTTTAAGATGTAGTTCTGAATGAATTTAGATCATGCTATCATTTCACATATTTTATGTTGGTTTAGATTATTATTTTATAGAGTCTATTTTTAAACATCACGTAATAATGTTCAATCCTTAATGAGAGAATCAAATCCCCGAAATTGGCAACTCAAAATAGAATCCTAATAATTGAATAAATAATTCATTCCAAATGAAATATTTATTGATATATTTTAAAAATAAGGTTGGATTTAGGTAAATGATTATGATTTCACTTTTAACTGGAAATTATAAAATATAATGACTACTTAAATACTTTCAGTGCTGAGCCCCTTATAATATTACATGTATTTCTAAGAATAAAAGTCAAAGCTGCTTTGATAATTTTATTCATTTTTTTAAAATATAAAAGTTATCTCCTTTATTGACAAAGTAATTATGTTTTGAAAGAGAATCTTAATGGGAGGCTATAATGTGATTTAAGAGAAATTTATAAAGTCAGTTTTCTCAGCTGAACTTAATTGTTAATGCAGACATTTCTTAATATTAATTTGCCACATTTAAAATGAAATTCAAAACAAAAATTTTATAATTAAAAATATTAATTCAAGTGTTCATTGAAAAATTTTATCTTCTTAATGTACCCCTAGGAATATTCTCTTTAAGCAGATCATTGACAAAACTTGTCTAAGATACTAAATAGAAACATTCAAGAGAATGACTTTTTGTGTCAAATTATTGGCATAATAGATTGAGACATTATTATTGTCTGATACACAAAAGTTTGATTTAGAACTTCATGATTCTTCTTGAGCATGCAAAATGTTGACACAATAGATAATAATGACTCCAAAGGAGACATTAGGATCCATCTGTCAGGGCCTGCCCAAGCATTTCTTAGCAGGTAGCATGAAAACTCATGACATAATAAATCAGAAACAAATCTCAAAAAAATGTTGTTTCTTAAGTTACACCATACTTGGGAAATTCATAGCTTATTAAAATTAGAGCATATTATTATTACAATTGTGAATGTTAAATAATTAATTAGTAATATTCCATTAGTAATAATAAATATTTACTGCACATATGCCACGGATAGGCCAGTATTCCATAGATTGCATAAGCAACCCAGGTAACATGAAGCAATTCATACTTTTTTCTGTCTAGTAACTCAAAAAGTTCAAAACTATTATTATGAATATTCATAAAAGACAATTCATTCTCAGTCTTCTATCTTTTATGCTAAGAGTCAGCCTGGAGCAAAATTTTAACGTCCACAGCCTAGACCTTTGAAAGTAGATATGCCTAATAGAAAGAGTGACAGAGCTTGAGTGACACTGACTGTGACAGGCAGGAGCTCTGGTGGGCACCCATATAATTAGATCTTTTGTGTGGTCTGGTTAGCTAAGGCAGAACTTGATGTTTGACTAACAAAATGCTTTGAAAAGTAATCTCATTTCCCCAAAGTTTAGGTTGCTTACCAAGTGAAGAAATGAAAATGCAATCTGCAAAGAAAATTTTCCTAATTTAGATGATTTGTATTATCTGCAGTGAAAAAGATAAAATGAGGGATAGTGGATTGGCTTGTAAGAAAGCATCATGCTTTTTCTTTTTGTGTGAATAGTTTTTATTGTGTTGAGATTAGAGACAAATAGAAATTATATTATATGTCGTGGCAAGCCATTAGCTTCTCATAAAAAGAAATTTTATCTCCAGTGAAAAGCTTTTGATCTTGAAGACTTTCTAAAATAAGTCTTTTAAGTTTGATTTTGGTTCTTTTAGTTTTTTATGTTGTCTAGTGTCAGTATCAGTGTAGGAATTTTCACTGTTTGCATGTCAGGTCACATTTAACAAATGCCCCTTTTGAATATTAATTTGGAAAATGGTAGGTTCAGTGTATTCTTCAAAGCTTTAGTTAGCCTTAATCAGTCATCTATAAGAGAAATTGTTTTCTAACTTTGTTAGACACAGGATCTTTCTCATAGTTTAGTGCTTATTTTTTTTAGGTTCCAAGCACCTATGATAAGCTTCAAACAAAACAAAACAATTTATTTGAATTTACTAACTATTTGACACAGAAAATTCCTCTTTTTTATCTTTATTTCTCTGAGAATTAGATAGACCAATGAAGTCTCTTGTTACTGAAAAAACGCATTGGCGTAAACCTATTGCACACTGGAGGTCACCCTTGCTATTTACAATTTTGCTACAGTTTACAAAACAAAAAACATCCTGTATACCTTTGAAATTCACTACCTTTCATGGTATTTTGATATAAATATATAGGTCCTGTTTGTCTTCCAAGTATAGTTATAGTAAGTGTAATTAAACAACCCATTATAAAATATTACGGTTGCCTGATTATTCTGATGAAATAAGTAAATGACAAACATTTCAGAAACAAAGCTAGAATCCATCATCATGTTATACATAATGTATAACATTTCTACATAGATGTAGAAACTTTTCCAAATTTTTAAAAACAGAATTCTAAAGTAGATTTATTATACATTTTTCAATTAAAGGCAGTTTTTATAAAACATACTTTTTACCTATTTATTTTTTACCCTATTCATTATTACCATGGCTTGTTGATAAGTGAAAGTTACTAAATATGATCTATTTTCACACAATTTGTTGTAGCTTTCTTACTAATAGATCATGCTGTACTAATTTTTACCATGCTACTTTAATGTTTTGTGTCCACTCAAACATACAACATGGTCATACAATAAATTGTATTACTTTTTAAAAAGTACTTATAAGCAAGTACATGTATATGTACCATTACTAAATGCAATAATAACTCTGCTTTTGCAATATATCAATGACAAAACATAAAACTCTGAGAAAAAATAGTCTATATCTAGAAGACATTCAAAACAAGAGCCCAAGATAAATGGATGAGAAGTATCTGATTCCATTTTAGAAAGAAGAATGTTCTGAACATATCAGGGTTCATATTCTAGAAAACAAAGTCTGAAGTTTTTATTGGGAAAAATACAATTTTGTCGATATGTCCTTTAACTGGAATTAAAATATAAATTTTTCCTAATGTGTATTATCTTAGCTATGTGGCAAATTTTCTTCCTCACAATTATTTTATGGTGTGTTTCAGCCATTCATTAAAAGGATTCTTCTATCCAGCTTCATAAATGTTTAACATAATATGTCAATTATCTGGCAGAAAGGCTAGAGGTCAAAACTGAGTTGAAACACAGAAGATAGTTTTAACCAATTCATATGAGGTAGCAATGTCAAGGTTGCGAGGGCACCCCATCAAGTTTTCTAGACAAAGCCGAAAGATATCCAGGAATACCTGTCCACTCCTGGAGTCATTCTACTTTTCTCTGCTGTGGATGCAGTTCAGGTCTTCAACCATGACTCTGTCACTATGTGTGTGTGTGTGTGTGTGTGTGTGTGTGTGTGTGTGTGTGTGTGTATGGATATATATTGCATGCTACTATACATATAGTGACTTCATTCAGAAGAAGAATATATAATGACATATATGTATATATATAGAGAGAGAAAGAGAAAAAGAGAGAGATCTTTGGAAGGATTGGTGAGTCAAATGGATGATTTTTTAAAAACAGAAGACACTGCGTGGCAAATCCATTCTACCTCTCTCTGCTGTGCATGCAGCTCAGGTCTTCCAAAATATCACCAGTATTATATCTATGTCTTAAACCCCCCCGCCTTAATCTGGTCATACTATACATTGTTAAAGGCTCTGTGCTAAATGTTTCTCTCAGGTCTTTCCCAAACTCTCTTGCACATTATAGTTCACTTTTTTTCACAAACTGTATAGTGTAGCACAGAGTGTTTTCTATAGCATTTATTCTTTATTTAACTACAAACTGTGTTTCTGTTTCAATTAATTATAACTTTGTAAATGCAATCGTAGCAAGTATTGTCTTTTTTGTCTAAGTTCCATCCTGAACACTCACATTGAACAGATCTAAGTAATCTTTTCTCCTCTGAGCACTCATAGCATGTCTGTTGTGCCAATTTTGTGATTCTTACACTTCTTATATTATTTGACTTAGAATGAGGATAAGTTATTTGAGTAGTACTCAAAAAATCAGCCAGAATATAAATTCTTAGAAGTAGATGTATGTTTTTAATATCTTTATATATTAGACAGTCATTGATACAAGAGCCATACTTAGAACCTTGTTTACAACAAAAATTTTCAGTAGCACAATTAACTTTAACTGAATACCTTCATACTATATTTATTGCTAAGGATAATACAATATATAATATCACTGCTTAAGCAAAAAAATTAACGTAAAGTACAATGGGTTAGAATTAGAATAATGAATGTAAATGATTCAAGAATATGACCAGAGGGAGCACTGAATTGTGTCTGACAATGAAGAGAGTAAATTGAAAGCTATCATTTGGAAATTTGGTAATTAGTGTGTGTTGCCTTTAAGTCCAATTTCAATGGCAGAATCCAAGGCAGAGAGTCTTCTCTCTCAGAATTAGAGAAGACCTGAGATACAGAGAATTTTCAGTTGATAGCATTCCTCCACAAGAAGAAATGACAGAAAGACTTCTTAAGCTTCAGGCCTATTTCAGGTCAAATGGAAGGAAACACTTAGCAAGAAGACAGCGGGTTCATTTATTCAATGAAAGAATCAATGAGTAGCAAGTACTCATTCAAATGTTTATTGTTCAACAAAGCAAAATATAAATAATCCCATTGTAAAGTAAAAGGTTTTTTTTTAATTCAGCAAGGATCTTTGTGCTTTGTTTATAAAAAATGTATACACTTATAGAAAATATAGAAGCATAAAATTAAATTTATATTCACATTAATATTTACATTCTCTGCATGAATATACATAGGTTATGATTAAAAACTATAACAAGTTTTAACTTTCCTTTATCTTAGACTTGGTAATAAAGTTGCTGCTTGATCTTTCAAAGGAATGTTAGATTCAAAGATCTCCGGGAGATGTAATATCTAATTGTTGTCTCACAAACACTTAAATTCTACTTTAAATTTTTGTTTTTTTGTTTTTCTTTCTTTATTTGTTTTTTGGGCCATACCTGTCAACACTTAGGGGTTATTCCTGGCTCTGTGCTCAGAAATCACTCCTGGCAGTGCTCAGGGGTTACTCCTGGCTCTGTGTTCAGAAATCGCTCCTGGTAGGCTTGGGGGACCATGTGAAATGTGGGGGATCACCGCCAGATCCGTCCTGGGTCATCTGTGCAAGGCAAATGCCCTACCGCTGTTCTATGCTTCAGCCCCTCTACTTTAAATTAATTTTATAATATAAAAAAAATTCTGTACAGAATAAATATAAGTAACTGTCATATCCAGAGGAATGTTGGCATTACTGACCCTGTGGTACCTGTGGCCAAAGTGTATGGATTGGCAGAGACACACTTGATAAATGTTTACTAAATTTAATTTTTGTTTTGTATTGTTTTTGTTTTGGGGCCACATCCATGATGCTTAGGGATTACTCCTCGCTATGTGCTCAGAAATCGCTCCTGGCTTGGGGGACCATATGGGATTTCTGGGATCGAACCCAGGTCCATCCTGGGTCAGCCACGTGCAAGGCAAACACCCTACCACGGCGCTGTCGCTCCAATCCCGCTAAGTCTCATTTTATTTACTCCTATTTAACACCTAAATTTTTTCTGCATCGCAGTAATTTTGAAAGATTCAGTGTAGAAAAATCCTTTAATGTCTCCATTCACTTTGCTACCCATTGATTAAAATTCTGTTAATCTGCAGTGAATTAAATCATTGTCTGGTCCTTTGAGTCTACCTATAGAATGTGATTTTTTTGCATCTTATGAAAGAAATCACTCAATAAGAACTTTATGAATTTCAAATAAAATTGAAATAAAAATTTATTTATTATTTTTTAAAAATAATTTTTTAAAAATATCATTATTTAAGTAACTTGATTACAGACATGTTTGGGTTTTAGTCATACAAAAAGATTGAATTTGGGTGAGTAACATGGAAGACAAGTGCCTAATCGACTATACTATCTCTTCAGCCTGCTTTTAGGTTATTTTTAAGCATTTAAATTCTGGGACTTTGGGGAAGGTAGTCATGATTTATGGGATAATATTAATTTATATTTTCTAATGACGTAAGGTATCTAAGACAGGTTTTTAAGCATACTAAAATAATTTTCATTGTGCTGGATTTCTATCACTTATAGAAAGTAATTTCAGAGTTGGATGTTAGTTCTACTTCCAGAGTCTTTTAATACTATTGGACACTTCTATTGGTATTGCATTCATATATGTCACCGAATCTGTTGATAGTCATAAAACAACTTTTAATTTAGTTTGCATGTCAAAACCTTTCTTGTATTTATGTTTGATGTACCTTACCACATTTTCAGTGAATAAAAAATTGCCTCCTTGCATATTTATTTAGTGAGGTTTTGTTACACAAGCAGTTGTCTTATTATATTTTATACCTTCACTTTGATATTGTGGTGGTTCATTGTGAATCGACATAATGCCATTAGAAGTGGCACCTCTAATGAGCATACTGTTGCCTTTAGTTTATTTTATATTATGAAACCTAACTGGGGAATAGGCTGTAAAAAATGGGGGAGGGATTCTGACATTTTACAAATGTCATATGTCAGTTCTACAGTGGTGGTGACTGTGAAACACTGCATTTTGATGGTATCATAGTCATATGATAAGCCATTTCACTAGCTGGGATTGAAGTTTTTATAGTTCTAAAGAAAGAATGAGAGAGAAAGTGTGTGTGTATGAGAGAAAGAGACATAAACAGCAGATATGGATACAGAAGGAATGAATTCTCTTGATTTGTGTAGATGATTCAAGATTGTTCATTAGAGCAAAGAGTTTGGTGGCTAAAATTTTTTGTCTATTATTAAACATCATGTTATTATTTTGAAAAAGAGAGATCTTGATACTTTCTTGTTCCTAAATTTACTTGATAAGTTATATCTGCGAAGTAAAAAGTCAGCATATATTATTTAAATTCGAAGTTTAGGTTATGTTTGAAAATGTGTGGATAGTATGAGGTATTAAAATAATTTGCTATATTATTTCTTAGTTCATTGAGGACTTTGTTTCTGTGAATAAATAAAATTGCATTGCTGATTTCATAATAATAAATGTCATTTTATTGCTTTTAAGATTATATGGATCATTCTTTGTCAGATAATAACTGTTGAATGATGAACTTAGAAATGATAAGCAAAGATTGAAATGTTTTTTTTCCATTTTGAAATGTTTGTTTTAAAAGTAGAACCAGTTTTAAACTGGCTGATTTAATACTTAAATAATCTTTAAATTGTAAAATTTATTTTCTTTTTTTTTTTTGGTTTTTGGGTCACACCCGGCTGTGCTCAGGGGTTACTCCTGGCTGTCTGCTCAGAAATAGCTCCTGGCAGGCACGGGGGACCATATGGGACACCGGGATTCAAACCAACCACCTTTGGTCCTGGATCAGCTGCTTGCAAGGCAAATGCCGCTGTGCTATCTCTACGGGCCCCAGAAAATTTATTTTTTTTATTTGTGTTTGTGGCATAGGAGAAAGAGAGGAAGAGAGAAAAGAGAGAAAGAGTATGTGTATTTATATGTGTGTGTTTACTGTTGTCAGTGAGGTCACAATCTGGCTCACTGTATATCACTGTACTATCTGATCAACCAGAAGACAAAGAAAGCAAAAGTGAAAAATGTAAGCTGTGGTAGACGTATATATCAATAACAGTTCATGAGATCCATCAACTTTTGTAGGTTGATAAATATTTTTATTAAAGACTTTTGTCGGGCCGGAGAGATAGCATGGAGGTAAGGCGATTTGCCTTGCATGCAGATGGATAGTGGTTCGAATCCCAGCATCCCATATGGTCCCCCAAGCTTGCCAGGAGCGATTTCTGAGCATAGAGCCAGGAGTAACCCCTGAGTGCTGCTGGGTGTGACCCAAAAACAAAAACAAAAAATAATAAAAAAATAAAAAGATTTTTGTCATGTGCTAGAGATATCTCTCGTACAGTGGGGAGGGTACTTACCTTGCTTGTGAATGACCTGGGTTTGATCCTGAGCACTACACAGGGGGCCCTGTGAGCTTTCAGGAATATTTTCCAAAGTTAGCTCTTCTCTAGATGGCCTGTTTTATACGTAATGTGTTTCCTTCTCCTACAAGGCCAATATTATACTGCAATTTAGAAATGTCTTATCATCAAGGACCCTTTGTTTATAATTAGTCCATCTGCTGAAAGGTGGGCTCTACTTTTAATAGTTTCAGAAAAGGACTCGTCTTCTTTTATGTATCTTATTAGAAGCAGAACAATGTCATGACTTTGAGTGGTGAGTGCAGTAAGAGAAATAACTACATTGACAACTATCATAACAATGTGAATGAATGAGGGAAGTGGAAAGCCTGTCTAGAGTACAGGAGTGGGTGGGGTGGGGATGAGGGAGATTTGGGACATCGGTGGTGGGAATGTTGCACTGGTGAAGGGGGTGTTCTTTACATGACTGAAACCCAACTACAATCATATTTGTAACCAAGGTGTTTAAATAAAGATATTAATATTAACAAAAATTAATTACCACATAAATATGTTCATATTTCTTCCCACACTGTAGGTTTTTATGTAGACCTAATTCTTAAAGCAAAGGTGAGATATCAGGTGTCATCTAGTCAAAACAGATGCATATCATCTGGAGTCTGTTTTCTGAACTTGATATAATTTTGATTGCAGAGTTCAATGATTATTGTTCGAAGAAAATAGTAAAAAGTCATTGTGTGCAAATCAAACTACACATTGTACTATCTTTATCACCCCATAAAATTCCTATTTTAAAGACTTGTTATGTTATTATTCTTAAGATTGCACATCTGGCAGTACTCAGGGCTTACTCTGGCTCTGTGCTCTGGGATTATATTTGATGGTCTCAGTGGACCATATGGGGTGCTGGGTATTGAACCTGAGTTGGGTGCATTGCAAGGTAGATGCCCTACCCACTGTACTATTGCTCTTGTTCTGCAAAATGTTTTTTACTATTCAATCTTAATAAAACTGAATTTATTTAAAAATTTTTTTAATAAGTTAGTCTTCAGTTTTTTTCTTTTTTTATTGCTATTATCAAGTTGTGTCCTTCAATATATGTGTGTGTGTGTACAGATACACTTTAAGTTAGTTGAAGTTATGAGTAATTTTAGCTTTGTCAATCATTGAAACAGTACACATATATGTCTTTTCAGAAATGAGGAACATTAGTTTTCTTTTAAGATATAGTTGTTTTCTGACAGAGCTGGTTGCTCTTCTGATCTTTCATCATCTGAAAATAATTACGTTATAACAGTTTCTTTGAAATGAAGGCAGTTACAATTTCAAATATCTTTTCCTCATAACTACAGAAAATAAGAACTTTTGGGGCAATATTGTTATAAATAATCTGCCTAAATTATTAACTGTAAATATGTTGTTAGAGATGTGCCAAAAGTAGACAACCCATTAAATTTTCTTTGTTTAAAACTATCCAGTTTTGTTGTTGAGTAAGACAATTTATTCATACAATCATATAAAAATCATATTTAATAAAAAACAATCCAAGGCAAAAAGAAAAAAATGTCTTTATCCATAAGCAACCAGATGAGAAATGGATTTTTATTCAGTCAGATCCTTTTAGTCAATGAAACAGCATTTTCATGCATATTGCACTCAAGTGATAATTAATATAGTCTAATTCAGGACATGATGCCTGAATTGATGTCCTGTCATCAATACCCCATGTTAAAATCAAACCTTGACAGGGGTTTAACACCCTGGAACAGGTCATCGTACGATAATACTCTTTGCCTTTCAGTATTTGTCTTCAGCCAAGCAAAGTATTACAAGACGGGGTAAGGGGAGAAAAAGGGAAATAATTACAAATGAAGAGTGACGCGAGCTGTGAATAGAACATATGTTAGGCTAGGCGGCAGCATCAGTGAATTATATCATTTCATGATGAAGCGGCAGTGGGGCTGAACGGGCCTATTTTAAACCTTGATGTATTTTATCTCTACTGTATTTGGACTGTCATCTTTGGAGAAAGACTTGGTATAATTGAGAGTCAACTCCAATCTGCATGACTCGAGCATGAAGTGGGGGCTGGATTAGCCTTGCTATGTAGGCCAGGAAGCTTCTAATAAGATAAAATGAACAATCACCTTTTATGCCTTACAGTTACAAATGCATTCCATGAAATACATTGTTCAGAGTTATGGCTTGCAAATGTCATTCATGTTACAAAGTTTGAGAAGTGTTCTAGTAATTAAGATCTAAAAGGAGACCAGCTTATTTTAAACTCATTTTAAGTGAAATAGAATAAAAAAAATCTTTTTATATTAAGTGTTTCTTGTGAAAAACCTATTAAATTTAATCAGCATGATTTGGTCATAATGCATTTTCATTATATTTTATTTTATTTGGCAATTTCACTAAAAGCTTTATCATTTTGCATACATTAAGCTAAACAAACTTTAACCCACTAGCTTGTCTCTTTTCTAGAACTTTATCTTTTGCTGGAAGAAATCATACCCTTCTCAAAATACTATTAGCACATAGCCCCTATAACTTCTCTATTATGTAGAGTTGTTCATTTTGCTATATATGTAAACTATTATCCTCTTATCTAATATGTGAAGAACACAGACCGTAAGTTCATTTTGTGTGCTGACTAGAATACAAAGAACACCTCCTGTGTAATAGGTACTCAGCAGTGTTAGATGAATACATAATTTGGGTCTGAAAGTAGATATATACATCATATATGTTAAGTTTTGGGATATTTTCATGTTCTTATGTTCTTATATATTATATGTTCTTTTTAACTAACAAACAACATTGCACTTACAGGTTTTGCAAAGCCTATTAAACACTAAACTCTTTATTCTAAATGGAAATTAATACAGAGAACTTAGTATTATGTGTCAACTCAGACACATGGAAACTCAGCTGCATGTGTCTATGAAGCTAGGTTTAATACTGAATCTGAACAGTTACCACTAATACATATATAGAATTTACACCTCTTCCTATCCATAAATCCTCTTCCCTACTTAATGGAAATTCAGCAGGAAGTAGCATTAACTCAAACTCAAAGTCCTAAGGGAGTGGTTCAGAAGTGGAACAGGCTGCTCAAAATTGTTGTTCACAGAGTCAGAAAAACCCTGAAATTCAGTATTAAGTCTAGCCATCCTATGGTTCCTATGCATTTACTATTAACCTATTAATTGTTTATGGGAAGTAAAACCTATCTATATAGAAAAACAATGAATTCAATCCACACCTATGCCAGTTGAGTTGCATAAATCTAATCTATCAATGTAGGAAGTATTGATGCCTCTGTCTTTATTCCCATTTTCCTCTTTCACCTCCCTCTGCCTAGACTAGACTAACAATACAGACTATTCTTTTTCTCAATTGTAAAGGGAGATTTTCTTCTTTTCTGCTCACCTAAAACAACAGAATTTGGTTGTTTGAGAGAGAGAGAGAGAGAGAGAGAGAGAGAGAAGAGAGAGAGAAGAGAGAGAACTCTTTTTTTCTTTCTTTTTTTAACATAATTTTTATTTTGATCATAGTGGCTTACATATTGTTGACAATAATATTTTAGTTACATCACCGGTTTGTCTTCCCTACTCCTCCATTTTTGTCCTACCACCCATATCCTCTTCCCTTACCCCCAGGGCTGCTAGAATATGTGGGTCCCCTCTGTAACCTATCCTATTGCTTCGTAGTCTTACACCTGTTTGGTCCTGATGCCTCCTTTATTTCCCCCTCTAGTTGGGAGGCGCAGGAGTAGGTAGTTCAAGTGATGTGGTTTTGTTTGAAGAGGAGAAAAGTGATAAAACTGGGGTAAAAGTCTAATACGCCGAAAATAAGCAAAATTCTTCTAGAGGCTCTCGTCATCGATTTGAGAGGCGAAGGAGAAAAAGAAGGTGAAACACTCCACCCCTACGAAATGAAGTGTCAAATATCTATTAAGAGTTCCAACGAGAACGCTAAGCACCACCAGAACAGAACAAAACCAACAAATAAACAACCAAAAAAAACGCCGTGGTCTTGAGATAGGCACCATGGCATAGCACATGAAGAGGGAAAAGAAGGGGCCAGAGAGATAACATAGAGGCAAAGCGTCTGCCTTTCATGCAGGAGGTCATCTGCCCGAATCTTGGTGCCCCACATGGTCCCTCGTGCCCGCCAGGAGCAATCTCTGAGCCTGGAGCCAGGCAAAATCCCCGAGCACTGCCTGGTGCCTCCCAAAAATCTGAAAAAAAAAAAAAAAAGAAAGAAAAAGAAAAGAAGAAAAAAAAATAAAAAGAAAGGAGAAAAAAAAAGATAAGTTGGGGGCAATAACTTCAATAACCACACTAAAACAAAGAAATCGGCCAAAAATAAATAGGTAAATAAAATAATAATAGTAGTACATGAAGATAAAAAGTAATATATGAAAAATAAACAAGATATTTTCCCCCTGCCCAGGCACAGTAAATATTGGGGTCATTCAAAAAGGGATTCACATGGATTAAGATGTATGGGGTTTCTCCGCCCTTGGAGTATATTGTCATGGGATCAACTATAGACTCTGTTCATGATCCTTTATTCTCACGGTGGTCCATTTGTGATGTTTGGAGGCTTCTAGTCCTTCCTGGGTGATATAGTGAGTCCTCTGTATCTAGCGATCTCAGTATCGGCACAGTTACAGGGGTGGGGCTTATGATGAAGTCAGTCTTAGTGGTTGTAGAAGTTCTGTTCCGTCAATATCATTTTAGTTCATCTTCTGTGGTTGTTGGTCTTGTCTTGGCACTAAACCTGGGATGGCACCTAGGATAATGCCTTTCCTTGTGTTTCCAGAATGCCCACTTCCGTTACAATGGTCTCTGCCAGACCTTTGGAACTGGGATCATGGTTGTTGTGCAGGTCGTAGCTCAAACCCTAGGTTAGGGCTTTTTTATTGGTCCCAAGATATATACAGTCTGGTCATGGTTCTAGCAGCCAGTCCTCTGCAAATCCCGTTCTTGGTTTTTGGACCTACCAGCGGGGTGACAAGTCTCTTCTGATTTTGTCTTATCGGTGGCTAGAAGGCCAGGATAACCTGCTCTTAAGTCAAGTTGTTCCCCTTTTCCTCGTTGTCAGGATATCGTATTAGAGCTGGCACTCGTTGGTGTTCTCAGCAGTAATAAGGTTGTCCTGGATGGGGTTTGTTACTTGCAGCTGTTGTGAAGGACTGTGCCATTTCTGTGACTGGGATCCAGGGTTCAAGGTTCGATGGATGGGATCTAATCTCCTGAAGTCTAAGTTGATTCCACATGACATAATTTTCAAGGTAGGAGTTATCCCTGTATTGTAAAACAACTATGAGTTTCTAGAGAGAGAGAACTCTTGAACAGAAACAAAGTTTTCATTTTGTAGGTAATGCATAAATTGCTGGAAAAACACATCGTTTTCATTCAGCTTATTTAACTCATTCATATAATGTAATTTGGGGTCTACCTTATCCTGTCATGTACCTGCCAAGCTGTTAAAAAAAAGCTTGGTTTATATCAGATTTTAAATGGTAAGAGTTTTTTATTTTAATTTTATAGTTTTTTAATACTATATTTTATTTATAGACCATGTATCATGTAGTTGATATACTTGTTTATAATATATTTGTTTCCAGGTAATTGGGAGCAAAATTATTTTTAAAGAAGAAAAATAAAAGGAAAGTAAAGAAAGAAGAATTTTTTATTTTAATTTTGGGCCACACTCATTGACACTCAGAATTTACTCTTGGCTATGTGCTCAGGAATTTGCTTCTGCTCAGGGGACCATATGGGACTCTAGGGGACTCAAACGTGGTCTGCCCTGGGTCAGGCGCATATAAGGCAAACACCCTACCACTGCGCCATCACTCCGGCTTCAGAAAGAATAATTTTTAAAAAAGAATACAGCAACAAGCAAATTTCTGAAAATAAATGTATCTTGCAATGAGGTCAATAAAGTCATTGAAGGTTTACTAAGGTCTTGTTATTTGATCATTCTGTTACTTAATTTGTTTCTGAATATTAGGTGGCTTCAAAATACACATTGGTATCTTGGTTAGTGTGTCCCTCTAGGGATGACAATATTAAACAAAAGTGGATTTGTCATATGATCCAGGAGTTCCAAATATTATTGCTGATATTGCAGATTTTGTGGGGCATGATTGAATCTGCAGGGCTTCATAAGTATGAGAAGGTGGAGGGAAGGTGCCCCACACTCATCCCCCCCAAAATAAAACCTTGATGATGTCAGTATACCTGGAGTTTTGGCCAGATTGATATAAATGCAGAGATCCATAAAGAAGTCATGATGCAGGGCTATTAGCAAAGTGGTGATTGTGAGTGGTCGAAGAAGCTGGTGTGATTTTGGCACATGGAGATTGGGTCCACCTCCCTTCCTGATATTTCCAACTTTCAGTTGAATGACAAGTATACCCATAATTTTTCATAGCTTTGTTTATTTCTCTTTTGGTTTATATCTCTTTTTAGTGAGTCTTATGGAGCTGGCAGAATGTGGTAAGACATTTTTATATTTTGCAACTACCTTTCTAGGGGCCGGAGCAGTGATGCAGGGGCGTTAAGGTGCCTGCCTTGCGCGCACTAGCTTAGGACGGGCCACAGTTAGACTCCCCCGGCGTCCCATATGGTCAACGAATCCAGGAGCGATTTCTGAGTGCTCTAACCAGGAGTAAACCCTGAGTGTCACTGGGTGTAGCTGAAAAACAAAACAAAAAACAGAAAACCAACTACCTTTCTAGCTGGGTCTCTAGATGGATTAAATACAAGATGGATGTGTTTTAAAGGAGTTTTACTATTGACATTTTTCTAGAAGAAGGCACAATATTTGATATAAAAAATAAAAGACCCAAAAGGTTCTGATTTAGATATCACTGTGACACAGGACCTTTCCACCTTCCTTCTGTTGCATATGTCACCTGTAATCTATATGACTGAAATATGAGAAAGGAGGAACAAAGAAAAAAGGGTTAACAAAAAGAGCAAATAAAACAACTTGGACATCCAAAAACTGAAGTGAACTATTCATAATGGGAGTTCATGCTGAATGATTTCACTTCCAGAATGAAAAATTCTTAAATTTTACACAAGCTAATTTCATGCCTTCAATATCCTAGGCACTCTAAACTCTAGATTTCCTTTGATTTGATTATAACTTAAAAAGATGAAGCAAATTTCTACTAGTCTAATTTTGTGCCTTTTTACTATTGAAGAAAGAAGAAACTAATGACATCAGTAAATGTCATGGATTGGGGGACTCAATGTTATCAAAATGACTATGTTACCCAATGATACTAGACTAAATTCGATTCAATCCCTATCCAAATCCAGACAAAATGTTCAAGGGACCTTAGAACAATCAATTATAGAGTTTGTGTGGATCCATAAAAGACCCAGTCTGTAACCAAAACATATTGAAAAAAAAAAAACAACTGAAAGGCATCTCATTACCCAACTTGAAGCCCTACCACAAGGCCATAGTGATCAAAATTGCATGATATTAGAAAAATACAAACTTTTAGGTCAATGGATTAGAATCAGAATATCCAGTGACAAACCCATAAGTATATGGTCAATTAACCCTTGACAAAGGAGCCAAGAACATAAAATGAAATAAAAACAGTCTCTTCAACAAATGGTGTTGGGATAATTGGATAACCATGTGTAAAAATTTCAAGATAAATCTATATCTCACACCTTACACAAAAAGTAAATTCAAAGTGGATCAAAGACCTTTAGATTAGGCCTGAATCCATAACATTCATGTGGAAAACCTAGTCAAAAACACTCCAAGACTTAAACCTTAAAGAATTCTTCAATGACAGAAATGCCAAAGACAAGGGCTATAGAATCATATCTGAATAAATGGGAAAACTACATCAAACTAAAATAGTTTTTTGTATGGCAAAGAAACACAGGATAAAAAAAACAGCTGAGTGAGAGAAATATTTTCATTCAACACATCAGGTAAAGGGTTGATATATAGGATATGCAAAGTTCTTACAAAGGTTAGCCTCACAAAACCTAAAAGCTACATTAAAATATGGGATCTGAGGGGCCAGAGTGATAGCATAGCAGATAGGGCATTTTCTTTGCATGTGGCTGACCTGGGTTTGATACTCATCATTGCAAATGTCACCTGAACATTGCTAGGAATGACTCCAGAGTCATACCTATGACCTACAAGTCATCTGAGGAAGATCAATAGACCAACAGAGTGGCCAATAGGCACATGAAAAAATGCTCATTATTACCTATCATTAGAAAAATCTAAATCATGACAAGAATGAGATATCATCTTTATACAATAAGGATGGTACATATCAAAGATATGGGAGCTATTTGTTTTGACAGGAATGTGGTCTTCCCTGAAAAGGGAACTCTTATTTACTGCTCATGCAAATTCTGCCTGGTTAAACACCCTATGGAAAACAGTATGAAGAATTCTCAGTAAATTTAGAATCAAGCTTCCATATGACCCAACAATCCCACTTTTGGGCATCTATGCCCAGGACAGAAAACACTCATCCAAAGGGATATTTTCATACTGCTATTTTGTTTCAACATGGATGCTACTGGGAGATATTGTGTTAAATGAAGGTAAGCCAGAGAAGGTTAAATACAGGATATTACTTATGTGTAATATTTAGAATAACTGTATGAATAAATGCAATGGTTTTTAAATAGGGGTTGTCAAGAACACAATGATCTTAGAATATAGTTAGGAGAAGAACAAGAAACTGAGTAGAGAAGAAGAAAAACAAACATAAAAGGGTAGATTATAGTGGCTAAGGAGTCTCAGGTACATTGGTGGTGTTAAGAAATGACAGAAGTAGGGGCTTTAAGAGATAGCACAGCAGGAGGATGTTTGCCTTGCAAGCTGCTGACCCAGGACCAATGGTGGTTCAAATCCAGGTATTCCCATATGGCCCCCCATGCCTGCCAGTAGCGATTTTTGAGCAGAGGTCCAGGTGTGGCCCCAAAGCAAAACAACAACAACAACAACAACAGAAAAGAAATGACAGAACTAAATATCCAAGCAAGAGTCAACAACAATAAAACCAAGAAACTCCAAATTAGAAACCAAAATTTAAAGGGCCTGTTATATTGGCAGGCTGTGGCAGACTCTGGGAACATTGGTATAGGGAGTTTGACACTGGTGGTTGGAATTGATCTTAAAACCCAAGTATGAGTTACTTTGTAAATCATAATGGTTTAAACAAAAAATTTTTTTTAATTTTTATTTTTGATCATATTGGCTTACATATCTTTCACAGTAGTATTTTAGGTACATATTAACATTGAATCGGGAATACCCATCACCAAATTTAAACAAAAAAATTTTAATGAGTAATAATAACATGCTATTCTGACAACTGCATAAAATGTCAAAATTCACTTTAACCATCCCAGTAGCTGTTTAGAATTTAGACCAAAAAAATTTTAAGGAAAGGATTGTAGCCTTAAAATCATCTGCAACAAAAAAAGTTCCCTATTATAACTCAAGAAAGGAGGCTTGGTCAGCAGCATTCTCATATATGGGAACTGTCAAAAAAGTGTATTTATTTACTAGAGTTATTTATTATTAGAGGGCAGATCACATTTGGAGTGGGCTTTTAACTAAGAGATTTTTAATCCTTTGCCTATCATATGTAGTTAATAGAAATTATAAATATTCTGATATTTAAGTAATCTCTGGTGACTGCCCAGAGAATACTAAGTGTCCAACGATTCTTGACAAGTACAAAACCTGTGGCAGCCTTCACAGAATTGGCACATTGTTTGACTTGGCAAATAAGGTGTTTAAAGCTGTTTTTACAAAAGGTTTTACTATTTTTACAAAACCTGCTACAGAATTTCACTTTTTTTTTACATTCAAATGTATGTGTTTATTTATGGACAGATCAAAGTGAAATGAAAATAAGAAAGCATCCAGGTTTTATGCTAAATATCTAACCCCAATAGGTGTCAATTAAGCATATTACAATTAGAACTGCAGATGCACATTTCTATTCATATTAGCTAAACAGACCCCCTGATTCTTCTACTCAACATTTTCTTCCAGTTCTGGAGATAGCACCGTGAGTAGGACATTTGCCTTGCAATGTAATCTCATCTGGGTTTGGTCCCCATCTCATAAGTTCTTCCAAACCTACAAGGAGTGAGTTCTTGAGTATAGAGCCAGGGATAACTTTTGAATACTATCAGGTGTCTCCCTCCCCCACAAAACAAAGACATTTTCTTGCAGTGTCTATATTCTTTACTCTGATATTCACCATAATCCCCTTTATTATAGTCATGCCTGTAAATACTTCTGAATCTCCATTGAACTTAAATTGTTATAAATTTTATTTCAGTTTTATTTCCCTAAAAACAACCTCAATCCTATTTTTTTACAGTTGAAATGTTTCTTTTATTAAAAAAAAAAACAAACAAAAAATACAAAACTATAGCATAGATAAATAGAAATGATTTTTCTATTGTTTAAATAGAAGGGAGAGACACCCAATTCTCTTATATTCTTTAATTCTCTCTTTCTCCCTCCCTTTTCTCTCTCTCTCTCTCTCTCTCTCTCTCTCTCTCTCTCTCTCTCTCTCTCTCTCTCTCTCTCTCTTTTAACTGAAACCCAACTACAAACATGTTTATAATCACGGGTGCTTAAACTAAGACACCTATTCTAAGAAAGAAATTAAAAATAAATCTTAAATCCAATTTTTTCTTCTTTTCTTTTTCTTCTTCCCTCTTTCTCCTCTTATTCTATCTATTATTCTTCTTCCTCCACTTCCTCCTCTTCTACTTCTTTCTCTTTTCTTTCTCTTCTCTTTTTTTTTTTTTTTTTTTTTTTTTTGGTTTTTGGGGCCACACCCAGCGGTGCTCAGGGGTTTACCTCCTGGCTCTATGCTCAGAAATAGCTCCTGGCAGGCACGGGGGACCATATGGGACACCGGGATTCAAACCAACCACCTTTGGTCCTGGATCGGCTGCTTGCAAGGAAAACGCCGCTGTGCTATCTCTCCGAGCCCCTCTTCTTCTTTTTCATCTTCCTCTTCCCCTTCTTCCTCTTTTCTTTTCTTCTTTTCCTTCTTCGTCTTTCTCCTCTTCTTTCTCTTTTTTCTTTTCTCCTTTTATTCTTCCTCTTCTTCCTCCACCACTTCCTCTCTTTTTCTTCTTCCTCTTCTTCCTTTTCATTTTTATTCATCTTCTTCTTCCTCCTCCTTTTCTTAGTCCTTTTCCTCTTCTCACTCTTCCTCCAACACTTCTTAATATTTTCTTCTTGAGTCTCTGTGTCTCCCAATGATGCCTATGTTGTTTCTGTTGAGTTTATCAAAGACTTCTATTTCTTCTGTTCACATATTTTGAGTAGTTTGTTCATTGTCTGATCATTTGCTTTAAGAATTCTTTTCCCATATCTTCTTCTATATGGAGTTGTTCTGCATCTCATCCTCTGGCTCACTGACCCCGTCCTCAGCTGCCTGTTACTCCTGTGTAGAGGCTTTTCATTGAGGTGTTCATTTCATCTCCGAGTTTTTCACACCTCTTATTTCAGTTGTAAGTTCTGTCATTATGGTCTGTAAAGATAGATCTATGCTTGCTTTGAGTTCTTTGAGCATCCTCGATATTGATACTCTCAATTCCTTATCTGAGAGGCTGATAGGTAATTGGTACTTTTCATGTCGTTTTCATTCTCCTATGCATGGTGCTGTTCCTGCATTGTTTCCCCCATTGCAACACTTGTATGGTTTTTTTTTTTTTTTTTTTTTTTTTTTTTGGTTTTTGGGCCACACCCGTTTGATGCTCAGGGGTTACTCCTGGCTATGTGCTCAGAAATCGCCCCTGGCTTGGGGGGACCATATGGGACGCCGGGGGATCGAACCGCGGTCCGTCTCCTTGGTAGCGCTTACAAGGCAGACACCTTATCTCTAGCGCCACCTTTGTGTTGCACAGGGGTTCGTGGGTTAGAGATGCCACCGGCCGCGCTCCTCTGACTCACCTTATTGGGTGGGGCTCTTACTGGGTTTGGGCCCTGGAGATTGTGTTTGATGGCGTCTTCTTTGCTGTCTTGTGCAGGAAAAGCCCAATCCTATTTTTAACATGTTTACTTTTTTATTAGGAAATATCAGAGTGGGGGGGGGACAACAACCAGCTTGATGTTTTATATTCTTAAAATGCTTGACAATTAAGGACTTAAAAAATGGTAAAAGGTACATGTAGTAAGAAATGCTAATTGATTTTATTTTTGCAGAAACATTATAAAGTATACTTAGTAAAATCTAGATTATATCGTCTACTATACACCTGAGTTATATTAGTATCACCTCCTGGGACCACCATTACAAATGCAGCCCATCTTTGACTGAAACATCATTAAGTAAGCATAACTATAAATTGCTGTAAAATAAACTCACCCAACTCAGGGATCATCATTTCATTTCCTCCTGTGGAGCTAAAGCTCCATAAGTTTTCATAATTTTAGGTGATGAGAGTTGAAATTTAGAAAATTCTGTTTGAAAGCAATATTGAGCTAACACAAAAACCTTGTGCCATTTTTTTCCTGAAAGACAACCATTATAATGAAGCAGTTATGATTAGGCTTAGTTCTATTTGGTTCTATTGGTTCTATTTGAAGAGACTAAACTTCTGAGATACTAGTTTTCTTCTCAGGAAGTTTCATGCTGGTCCAATGTATCTTCACAACGCCTGATGGATTTCTAGAGTTGTAGCTTCCAGTATCAGGATGACAGGCTGGTTATTTGACCTTGTAATGCAGCCTCATATTACCAGTAAGAACGTTTTAACAATTCAGTTTAATGATGACTACAGAATGCTCAATTTAGCACACATCTCTAGAAATTCAGTATATGGGAAAACTGATACTTCACAAATTATTTTAAGATGCTTAGAGTGAAGTTGTCCTTAACATAATTATCCTGAGTTTCTAAATATATTTTGAGACAAGGGACTTATTTTAGTTCATAATTTCTCAGGCACTTGGAATTTTCACATGGGTGATATTAAGTATTCTTGTATGAATATTATAATGATTTCAAACTCCTGATTTGAAAAACAGCTGAGAATATATATATCTCAGTTCCTCAGAATAATTATACTGTTTTACAAACAGAAGAGAGATACAGAAATTGAATTAGTTGCCCATTTTTATTCATAAAATGATAAAAAAAAAATGGAGGTATAAAAATCTAGTATGTCTGGATTAAAGAAAAGAATACTTGCTTGCATTCCTTTCCTAGAAAAGTGTTGATTTTCTTATAATTTAAGATAATATTGCAGATTTGATTAAATGGTGTCTATAAAGGTCTGATATATGTTGCAATTCCAGCTAGTAGTTATATCTGAAAACCAATCCATATACCATTTGTAGCTAGGGAAATGTTGTCAGAGGTGGTTTAATAGTAGCTCTGTTTGTTCAGTGCCTGCTATGGCTCAAGTTCTGATGCAGGAACTTATATAGATTATCTCACATCATCTCTATGACAACTATTTGAGGTATAGGTGTTGTTAGTTCCATTAAATATATGGGAAACTGGGGATCAAGGAAAAGATACTGGCCTGCTAACTCCGAGGATAAGACCTTATTACAATTGTCACAGAGTGGTGAGGATGATCTCCCAATATCCCGACCCATATTATAGAGACTCCAAAAGGAAGCTAGAAATTTCAACTAAGGGTCTGGGTCAAAAACTTATAATTCTCTTTTAGATTTATGAAGCATCAGCCAGGGCTTGGTACTATAAATTACAGAGATAAATAGCTCAAGGACTTACTCTCACAAAGTCCACAATCTATAGGGGAAGACTGATATATTAATAAATCTTAATCCTTCATGGCATTTGTCATTGCAGGCCATGTAAAGAAGCAAATATATATATATACGTATATATATGTATAGATATATATATATTACACACACACCACATATATGTATATATATGAAGTGGAAAAAGCAGTCAGTAAAGAATTGACCTTAACTTAATATTAAAATCAGTTCATTAAATACATACATATCCACATGAATACATATACATATACCCTTCAGGATCCTTGATGCCAACTCATCTAGGTCAACTAGTAAGAAAGACAAGAAACTGGTGAATATTTTCAGCACTCACTGTTTCATTTGGTTTAACTTTGAAGTCACGTTGACACTATGTTTAATCTACTCTGGGTCCTGAAAGACATGCTGACTTCTTGATTAGGGGTTTTCTGTTTGTTAGCAGTGCATTAGGCAATGTGCCGCTCAGGTAGCAGAATTTGATTATAGTTTTCATCTTTGCTTTCTGAATTGCCATGGGGTTTCTCTAGCATTGGATGCTATGTGACCTTTGCAGTTTTCGATCTGGAAAAGTTTCCCTGAGAACTAGTGCGACGCACTAGCCTCCACCTTAGACTCAGAGTCAGGGTTTCTTTCCTCTTCCTGCTTATAGCTCTATGTACTGTGTTTAAAGCTAAGCCTATGATTACAGGGTTGCTTTATCTAAGAGCCCTTGAAGGATAGATCAAAGTGTCCCATCAGAGCTGGCATACCTAGTCATTTACCTAATGGACACGTCAGTCATTCATAACTTTCTCAGCCTAGGCAAAACTTGGCAATGACTAAAGAAGTTCAAAATTGCTGACAAAGTTTAGTTAATTCCCTTGAAAGGGGTTATATGTGAATAATAGCACTGCATCACAGACAACTTGAAACCATATTGCTATATATATATATATATATATATATATATATATATATATATTGTTTTGTTTTGTTTTTGTTTTTGGCCACACCTGGTAACGCTCAGGGGTTACTACTGGCTATGTGCTCAGAAGTTGCTCCTGGCTTGGGGGGACCATATGAGACGCCAGGGGATTGAACCACAGTCCGTCCAAGGCTAGCGCAGGCAAGCAAGGCAGGCACCTTACCTCTAGCGCCACCGCCCGGACCCTGAAACCCATATGATCTATTTTAGAAAGTTCAATTGCCTCACTCTCTGTAATGATGTATTTCAATGTGCAAAATTTTTGTTCAGTATAAGTAGTTTTTATTCTCTCAAAATCCCTGTTCAATCCTAAAAACTGATCTACAGAATCAGAATGGGGGAGTAGAAAGAATGGTTTGGGGAGGAAGGAACCTTTCTGGGAGAAATGTTGGTACTGGGTCACTATATGCATAGAACCCTATCATTAAACCCTATCAATGTTTGGAATCATGGCTGGGTATATTAAATAGAATAATATTGAGCTAAAGTTCTTTAGCTGGGATGCTAAGATATTACAGGTCAATTTACAAAAATCTAAAGAATATTTTAAAAATAGCGCATGTAATATTTCACTATTAAAGTATTAACTCGTTGTATATTTGTTGAATGCTGACTCCTGTGCTTGATACTGTTTTAAGTACTTGAAATACATTTCTGGGCAGAACAGATTTTTAAAAACTCTTGCTTTGAATAATTTCTATTCTAGAATTATATTTTCTTGCAGGAATTAAGTAAGTAATCCGGACACACTGTAAGTTTGTGTGGCTTAAATGTGTCAGTAAGGGATTTAATAAGGGAGTTAAGGGGAGATAGTACAGAGAGCTAAGATAGAAACCTTGCTTGTGTGAGGCCCTGAGTTTGATCCCTCTTCATACCATGCTCAGCATTGTTGGATGTGTGACCTTGTTGGCATTTAGCACAGCAAGGCCAGAGCAATAGAGCATTTCTGTCAAGATCACCCGAGTTCTGTTGAACTAAGTATCTTCAGAACTACCAAGCACCATGGGCGAGGTCCCCTCAAATTAAAAACAAGATGTGCAATATTTATTTATTTATTAAATGTACTAACAAATATCTGATATGCAATTTTAGCAAACATACAGTATGGAAAACCACATTCAGAAAGAGAAACAGACTTGTATAAAAAATACCATGTAAACATTAACACATGATTTATTCTATGAAAGTTATAGAGATTTCTACTAAATCAAAAAGCATAAGGGAGGGCCCGGAGAGATAGCAGAGCGGCGTTTGCCTTGCAAGCAGCCGATCCAGGACCAAAGGTGGTTGGTTCGAATCCCGGTGTCCCATATGGTCCCCCGTGCCTGCCAGGAGCTATTTCTGAGTAGACAGCCAGGAGTAACCCCTGAGCACCGCCGGGAGTGGGCCCAAAAAACCAAAAAAAAAAAAAAAAAAAAAAAAAAACCAGCATAAGGGAGATAGACAAAGAATCAATTAATCAAAAGATGTAGTGCAGGTAAAGAACACTTTACATGGACCATCTCAAAAGCTTAATTATTGACAGTTTAACTAGCAATAGATAAAGAGAAAAGGGCAAGATATAGTTAAAGAAGAGTAAAATAGTACAACGTAAGTGGTACACTTAGTACTGAAAAAAAATTTTTTTTTGTTTTTGGGTCACACCAGCAGGGGTTACTCCTGGTTCTATGCTCATAAATCACTCCTGGCAGGCTCGAGGGATCATATGGGATGCTGGGATTTGAACCACCACCCTTCTGCATTCAAGGCAAACGACCTATCTTCATGCTATCTCTCCAGCACCTGGATTTTTTTTTTTAATTTTAGATAGTGGAAAGAATTGAATGAGTAGCTCCAAATATCTACTTCTCTGTAGAAAAAAAATTGGGTTGGGTATGGGGAAGGGCACTAATAAATCTTTACTAGAGATGGTTCTAAATATGATGTGTCTAAAGACTTAAGCTAATATGTAGTCTTTAGGACGATTGATCTGGGCTAAGACTGCACCGTGGCACTTAGAACACAAAGAATTCTTTGGTGGCAGCTTTCTTGCATGGTATCTTAAGGTATAAATTAAGTATTATTTGGACCAATTCACAGTGGGATGACATAGGCAAGGTTGTCTGTGGACTTTCTCAAGAATGTCAGCCTCCCCCTATACTTCTAGGACATAATTCCATCAAGGTGACATCTTTATTTTGAAAGGAAAAAAGAAGTTATAATTAAATACTGGGAAAACAGAATGCAAAAGTCTGAGCAAAGAAAATTATCAAGTAGAAAAGTAACTGGTGATTCATGTTGTATTCATTTGTCATAGCTAAGGAATTCTGCCTAAAAGTATGTTTATATAAATTTAGGATGTAAATTTATCTGGGGAGGGTATTATAAATGTCACTATTTTCTGTTACTGTTAAGTTCATGAATAACCAGGTACAATCAATAAATAATCATTTATTTGTACCCAACGAGTAATTAAATGACATTCTTCACTTTAAAATATATCAACACTGTATCCATCGACAAACTCTTAGAAAATCAGTACATTATAACCGTTGGTGCCAATTTAGGTATTCCAGCAAGACTGTGTTTAATTTGTAACCACACTCTCCTTATGAATGCTTAATATGGAAAAATTATGTTGACTTCAAAGTTCATATGCTATGCATAAAATGATAATTGAGCCTCGTAACACCCATTTAGAAGTCAGTTAAATACATCACTGGGAAATAGCAAATAGATTTTTTTACGGGGTACATCAGCACTTTATTCATTATTAAGGGTTTACTTCTGACTACGTGCTTATGGTTCACATGCTGATTATGCTCAGGGGACATAGGAAAAAGCCAGGGATTAAACCAGGGTCAGCTGCATGCAGGGCAAGCATCTTAGTCCTGTATTATCTCACCAGACCAGAATATTACTTTGTCGTTGTTGCTTTTTTTGAGACAACATTCTAAGGTGCACAAGGCAAATCTGTGCTCAGAAGCCAAGCCTAGTGGTTGTCAAGGGAACCATATACAGCACTGGGATTTCAAACCAATGGCAAGACCTTATCATTGGGCCATCACTCTAGCCCCTAATAGATGACTTTTTTTTGTTGTTTGCATTTTGGGCCACACTTAGAAGTCCTCCTGGGGTTACTCCTGCCTCTGTGCTCAGGAATCAAATCCTGGCAAACTCTGTGACAATATAGAATGTCAGGAAGTGAACTCAGATCGACTGTGTACAAGGTAAGGCACTCTACCCACAGTGCTTCACCACTCAGAGTGCTATCGCTCTGCTCCATCATAGATTAACTTTTTAAAGTTAAAACTTGCCCTCTAGTTTCTTGTTTGCTATTTAAATACTGCTTTATTTATATTAGTTATACTTAAATGAATTAGTCTTTTCCAACAATGTTTATGAACTTGGATGTTTTATACACTTTTATTAGTGTTAAAACATGGGCTTGAATCTTTTTCAATTTATTTTATTTAAAGGTTTTTGTTTTGGGGCAACACCCCAATGTGCTAAAGGCTATTCCTTATTCTGGGATCTGGAATTACTACTGGTATAGCTTAGGAGACCATAAGATATCCCAGAGATTCAACCTATGTTGGTTGCAAACAAAGCAAGTATCCTATCCTCTGCAGTATCTCTCTGGCACATGAGCACAGATCATTTGTTGGTTTCTTGGCCACAGCCAGTGGCACTCATGGGTAATTTCTGACTCTTTCACTCAGAAATCACTCCTGGCAGGCTCAGGAGATCATATGGGATGCTGGAGATTGAACCTGGGTTGTCACATGCAAGGCAGATGTCCTTCCAGTATGGCTATCGCTCTGGCCCAATGAACATGAATCTCTTACCTAACATATATTTTCATAATTATTCCTTAATGAGCTATTTTGTTTCTTATTCCTATAGAAAGTCAACTATGGGTCATTTAACATGAGACAACAAAAAATTTCTGCTTCTAAATATCAGGAAGCTTTGAGCTCCATTTTCAGCATACCATTGACTGTGACATTAAATAAGTCAGTTAAGCTTTATATAATCTCAATTTTTTTGTTAAGAGGAAATATATATACATTTTCAGGGCACCTTGGGATACTGCCATAAAGATGTTCAGTAAATCATGAGTAGTATTATTACTCATCTAAAATGTAACAACAGATTTGTTTTTATAAAATATAGGAACCATTCAGTTCAGCTTTCAAATAGAGCCTCTGAATTTAGAATTCCATCCTATTCTTGCCTTTTAGTTTGAATGTTTGCATTACTTCATTCAATCCTCTGAAAGTAATTATCACATTCTTCAGCTTTGTTAAGATTCATTTTATTTTATGGCTTCCCTTAGCTTCTATTTTCAGTGCTTTCTCCATCATTTTGCACTCGTCTGCACCTCCACAATGTTCACAACTTGGTGTGTGTGTTTCTTCTCTACTTTGTACTTTTTATATTTTCCTTGGGAAATATAAAAAATCTTTGATTTTACTTTTGTCTATCTAGACAATAGTTTACTACTGTGACAGTTAGTTTATCCTGAAATTGATGTTCTTTCCTTTTGGAAATTAAAGCAAAGTTATTTGCCTGTCTCTACTCATTCCTACAAACATTTCTTACAATATAGAGGCAGGTTAAAAGTTGTTAAGCAACCATCTAAAAAGAAACTTGATTTGGAGGATGAAGCTGACAAAACAAAAGTTAAGAGCTAAAATTATTGAGGAAAATAAAACTGAATTTAATATTCCATATCAAGAATATTAACATGCAAGATTTGCTAGTTGATCATATTCCTAAAAATTGATGTGTAGTGCTATTTTACTCATTTATTAAACTCATATATAGATTTTTTATCTTTAAGTTTTCTGGCTTTTTCCGTTTTCTTTTTTTTATATTATGTCATTTTCAGTGTTTTATTTTGTTATTATGACTTTATTGCAGATATTAATGTCTTGCAGGGGAAAACTTTTTATAAAGATATAATTATATATCTATGTAGAGAACAACTATATTATTCTATATGTTTTAAAGCAATATTGAATGCCTCAAGAAAATCAAGATTTTTGTTTGTTTGAGGGGGCACCTACCAGTGTTCTAGATTTACTCCTGGCTCTGCATTCAGAGATCACTCCTACGAAGCTTGGAGAACCATATGGTACCTGGGATCGAGCCTGCATCAGTTTCATATAAGACAAGAAGCCTACCCGCTGTATGATTGTTCTGGCCTCAAACTGGAACTTTATAGAAAGAACTGATATTATATTAAGTCATATATAACCCATATTATGTATTTCATGGAAAAGTGAAGAGTTGCAATACAATAATATTTTAAAATAAATGTTAACATTCTTGCAATTATGTGACTTAAACTATAATTGAATTTTTTAAATAAATAAAGGAATGGGCATTTAGTAGGGAACAAGTAATGAAAGAAGGTGATAGGGAAGAAAATTTTAAAAAGGACGGGTAAGGATATAATAGAGTAATGAGAGATGAATAAACTAGAACATGAAAAGTGGGTCAGAAAGGAGTCAGACGATGATGTATAATAGTTAGTCATGTCTCTAAACTCTATTCCATTTTAAAATTTATTTATTTAAAAGAAAATGTATCGTATAGTTGACATAGTTGAGCATAATGCATTTGTTTCCCAAATATGTGAAAGCAAAGTTATTAAAAAATTAGAAAGAAAATTGAAGAAAAGGGCCAGCACACTTCTGCCTCTCTATCTGCTGTCCTGCATTTCCGGCCTGATTTCACCCTTGGTGCGGCTCATCAGCCAGCCTGCCTTCCTGTGAGCTTTCCGGGGAGTCTGCCTTCCCGTGAGCCTTCCGTGGAGGTGAGTCGACACGCCCAGAAAGGGAGGAGCCACTGAACTTCGCTGGATCTCAGATGCCAGCACCCTTCTGCCTCTCTACTCTGCTGTCCTGCATTTTCCGCCTGATTTCACCCCTTGGTGCGGCTCATCAGCCAGCCTGCCTTCCTGTGAGCTTTCCGGGGAGTCTGCCTTCCCGTGAGCCCTTCCGTGGAGGTGAGTCGACACGCCCAGAAAGGGAGGAGCCACTGAACTTCGCTGGATCTCAGATGCCAGCACCCTTCTGCCTCTCTACTCTGCTGTCCTGCATTTTCCGCCTGATTTCACCCTTGGTGTGGCCCATCTGCCAGCCCTGCCTTCCTGTGAGCCTTCCGTGGAGGTGAGTCGACACGCCCAGAAAGGGAGAAGCCAGAGGAGCACGGTTGCTCCGCTCCCCTTCGCGACGGTGCACAGCATTTAGCCGATGAATACAATCACAACACGTAGAAAAACACGCAGTACTAGTGTGACAATGGGGAAACAACACGGCCAGTGCCAGACATAGAGAATGAAGATGGCAACTCTGATGACTTGAACATGACCAACCACCTAGTCAGTCTCTCAGATAAGGAGTTTAGAGTTGCAATATGGAACATGTTCAAAGACTCAAACAAAGTATAGAAGAGAAAACTAAAAAGAATCAGGAGAATATGAAGATAGAAATGAGAAAACTCCAAACAGAAATTTCAGACCAAATAACAGGTCTGAGAAACTCAGTAGATGAATTGAAGAAAAAACATGTTTGAGATTTCCCACAGGTTAACAGCAGCTGAGGATAGAATCAGTACACTGGAAGATGAGATACATAACAATTACATACAGCATAAGAAATTGGAAAAAAGCCTCAAACCAAATGATCAAACAATGGAAAAAATTACTCAAAGAATGGGAACAGACGAAAATAGAAGTCTATGATAAGCTCAACAGAAACAACTTAAGAATCATTGGAGTCCCAGAGACTCAGGAAGAAAATCTCCAGGAAGAATCAACAGTCAAGAACATCATTAAAGAGAAACTACCAGAGATAATGAATACATGTGATCAAATCCTGCATGCCCGAAGAGTGCCAACTAAAGAGACCCCAGAAAAACCACCCCAAGACACATCCTAGTCACAATGACGAATCCCATAGATAGAGACAGAATTCTGAAGCAGCAAGATCGAAAAGAGAATTACATTCAAGGGAACATCCTTGAGATTTACTGCAGAACCTGTCACCAGAAACACTCAAGGCCAGAAGGCAGTGGTGGGACATAGTGACAAAACTCAATGAAATAAATGCTTTGCCTAGAATACTGCACCCAGCAAAACTCACTTTCAGGTTTGAAGGAACAATACATAGTTTCACAGACAAACAACAGCTCAAAAACTTCACAGACTCAAAACCATTCTTAAAAGAAAAACTGAACGGCATACTTTAAGACAAGGCTTACCAACAGACACACCAAACTTTAATATAAAGATGGCACTAACTCCCAGGACAATTCTTTCTCTCAATGTCAATGGACTAAATGCACCAGTTAAGAGACACAGAGTGGCTAAATGGATCAAAAAAACTCAATCCAACCTTCTGCTGCCTACAAGAAACGCACCTGAATAGTCAGAACAAACATAGACTCAAAATAAAAGGCTGGAGGAAAATCATCCAAGCAAACAACACCCAAAAAAAAGCAGGAGTGGCCATATTAATATCAGATGATGCAAACTTTATACTTAGGAAAGTTGTAAGGGACAAAGATGGACATTTTGTATTAATCAAGGGATATGTACAGCAGGAAGAAATCACCCTCCTAAACATATATGCACCGAATGAGGGGCCAGCAAAATATTTAATACAACTGTTGACAAATCTGAAAAATAATATCAATAACAACACAATAATTGTGGGAGACCTCAACACGCATTGTCAACACTAGACAGGTCAACCAGACTGAAACCCAACAAGAATTATACTAGACCTGAGGAGATAAATGGAAGAAAGAGGCCCTAGTAGATATATACAGGACACTCCACCCCCAGAAGCCTGGATACACATTTTTCTCTAATGTACATGGGACATTCTCTAGGATAGACTATATGTTAGCACACAAAACATACCTCCATAATATCAAGAGGATAGAAATTTTGCAGGCTGCCTTTGCTGACCACAAAGCCCTGAAATTATATATAAACTACAATGGGGACACAGAAGAAAAATTTTAACACCTGGAAGTTAAATAGCCTCATACTGAATAATCAGTGGGTCCGAGATGAAATCAAAGAGGAAATCAAAACCTTCCTGAAAACAAATGACAATGGAGACACAAATTATCAGAACCTATGGGACACAGCAAAAGCAGTACTGAGAGGAAAATTTATAGCTTTGCAAGCACACATCAGGAAAGAAGAAGGGGCATACCTGAATAGCTTAATGACGCAGCTCATAGAATTAGAAAAGTGCTCAACAAAAGGATCCAAAAATAGGGAGCAGAAGGAAATAACAAAGCTGAGAGCAGAAATCAATGAAGTGGAAACCAGGAAAAAACCATCCAAAAGATTCAACGAAAGCAGAAGTTGGTTCTTTGAAAAAATAAACAAGATTGATAGACCACTGGCAAAACTAACAAAGAAAGAAAGAGAGAGAAACTTGATAACTCGTATTAGGAATGAAAAAGGAGAGATCACTACTGATATGTAGAGATTCAAAGGGTAATCAGAAACTACTTTGAGAAACTCTATGCCACTAAAAATGAAAACCTGGAAGAAATGGATAAATTTTTGGAATCTTATAATCTTCCACGATTGAATGAGAGGATGTAGCATATCTAAACACACCCATCACTATTGAGGAAATTAAGAAAGTAATCAAATGTCTGCCCCAAAAACAAAAGCCCAGGCCCAGATGGATTTACTAATGATTCTTTCAAACCTTTCAAGAGGAACTACTACCAATCCTGGCAATACTCTTTCATGAAATTGAAAAAACAGGAAAACTTCCAAATAGCTTTTATGAAGCCAACATTACCTTGATACCTAAACCAGACAGAGATGCTACGAAAAAAGAAAAATTAAAGACCAATATCGCTGATGAATGCAGATGCAAAGATCTTCAACAAAATCCTGGCAAATAGGATTCAATGCCTCATTAAGAAGATCATCCACTACGATCAAGTAGGTTTCATTCCAGGAATGCAAGGCTAGTTTAACATCCGTAAAATCTATCAACATAATACACAACATCAACAGCAAGAAAAATAAAAATCACATGATCATATCAATCGACGCAGAGAAAGCATTTGACAAGGTCCAACACGCCATTCTTGATCAAAAACTCTCAGCAAGATGGGAATGGAAAGGAACCTTTCTCAATATAGTGAAGGCCATCTACCACAAGCCAGAGGCAAATATTGTCCGCAATGGAGAAAAACTGAAAAGCCTTTCCTCTAATTCTGGCACAAGACAAGGCTGTCCTCTCTCACCACTCCTATTCAACATAGCACTGGGAAGTACTCGCTATAGCGATTAGGCAAGAAAAGGATATCAAGGGAATCCAGATAGGAAAGGAAGAGTCAAGCTCTCACTGTTTGCAGATGACATGATACTCTACTTAGAAAACCCCAAAGACTCTACCAAAAAGCTTCTAGAACAATAGACTCATATAGCAAGGTGGCAGGCTACAAAATTAACATACAAAAATCAATGGCCTTTCTATACACCAATACTAATAAGGAAGAAATGGACATTAAGAAAACAACTCCATTCACTATAGTGTCACACAAACTCAAATATCTTGGAATCAACTTGACTAAAAATGTGAAGGACCTATACAAATAAAACTATAAAACTCTGCTCCAAGAAATAAGAGAGGACACGCGGAAATGGAAGCACATACCCTGCTCATGGATTGGCAGGATTAACATCATTAAAATGGCAATACTCCCCAAAGCACTGTACAGATTTAATGCGATCCCCCTAAAGATACCCATGACATTCTTCAAAGAAGTGGACCAGGCACTTTTGAAATTTATTTGGAACAATAAACACCCTTGAATAGCTAAAGCAATCATTGGGAAAAAGAATATGGGAGGAATTACTTTCCCCAACTTTAAACTTTACTACAAAGCAATAGTTATCAAAACAGCATGGTATTGGAATAAGGACAGGCCCTCAGATCAGTGGAATAAGCTTGAATACTCAGAGAATGTTCCCCAGACATACAATCACCTAATTTTTGATAAAGGAGCAAAAAATCCTAAATGGAACAAAGAAAGCCTCTTCAACAAGTTGTGTTGGCACAACTGGGTAGCCACTTGCAAAAAATTGAACTTAGACCCCCAGCTAACATCATGTACGAAGGTAAAATCCAAATGGATTAAAGACCTCGATATCAGCCCCAAAACCATAAGATATATAGAACAATACGTAGGTAAAACACTCCAGGACATTGAGGCTAAAGGCATCTTCAAGGAAGAAACTGCACTCTCCAAGCAAGTGAAATCAGAGATTAACAGATGGGAATATATTAAGCTGAGAAGTCTCTGCACCTCAAAGGAAATAGTGCCCAAGATACAAGAGCCACCCACTGAGTGGGAGAAACTAATTCACCCCAATACCCATCAGATAAGGGGCTAATCTCCAAAATATACAAGGCACTGACAGAAATTTACAAGAAAAAAACATCTAATCCCATCAAAAAATGGGGAGAAGAAGATGAACAGACATTTTGACAAAGAAGAAATACAGATGGCCAAAAGACACATGAAAAAGTGCTCCACATCACTAATCATCAGGGGAGATGCAAATCAAAACAACGATGAGATACCACCTCACACCCACAGAGAATGGCACACATCACAAAGAATGAGAATAAACAGTGTTGGCGGGGATGTGGGGAGAAAGGAACTCTTATCCACTGCTGGTGGGAATGCCGTCCTAGTTCAACCTTTATGGAAAGCGTATGGAGATTCCTCCAAAAAACTGGAAATCGAGCTCCCATACGATCCAGCTATACCACTCCTAGGAATATACCCTAGGAACACAAAAATACAATACAAAAACCCCTTCCTTACACCTATATTCATTGCAGCTCTATTTACCATAGCAAGACTCTGGAAACAACCAAGATGGCCCTTCAACAGACGAATGGGCTAAAGAAACTGTGGTACATATACACAATGGAATATTATGCAGCTGTCAGGAGAGATGAAGTCATGAAATTTTCCTATACATGGTTGTACACGGAATCTATTATGCTGAGTGAAATAAGTCAGAGAGAGAGAGAAAAACGCAGAATGGTCTCACACATTTATGGGTTTTAAGAAAAATGAAAGACATTCTTGCAATAATAACTTTCAGACACAAAAGAGAAAAGAGCTGGAAGTTCCAGCTCACCTCAGGAAGCTCATCACAAAGAGTGATGAGTGTAGTTGGATAAATAACTACATTTTGAACTGTCCTAATAATGAGAATGTATGAGGGAAATTGAGAACCTGTTTAGAGTACAGGCGGGGGTCGGGTGGGGAGGAGGGAGACTTGGGACATTGGTGATGGGAATGTTGCACTGGTGATAGGGTGGTGTTAAGAAAAAATAATATTGTTATTCAATAATGGAATACAATGTATATACAATATATTATTATATACAAATAAGAAAAAAAAGTAATATTTCTTTTCTGAAAAAAAATAAAATAAAAATAAGCAACTGAAAAATTTCCATAAAAAAAAAAAAGAAAATCGAAGAAAAGAATTAAATTAAATTAATGAATTTAAAAGAAATAAAAGAATTAAAGTAAGAAGAAAGAAAAAGTACAGTAGCAAGCACTTTTGTAAAAATTATTATTTCTACAATGAAGTCATTAATACAATGGCAGAAAATAAATAGTAAGCTGTTGTCATTAGTTGTTCATTCTGTTCCAATTGGAGTGTTCCTTTAGGGATGACAGCATCAAACAAATGAAGTTGTTCATAAATTCAAAGCACTATTACTGATCATAAGTCTTTGAGGGGCATATAATCAGCTGCCGGGCCTCCTAGAAGAAGGAAGATATGGAAGGAGGGCACCTGCACTCACTACAAAAAGCCATAGTGATATCAGCCCTCAAAGTGGCGTACCTGAAGTGTGGTCAGATTGGTGTCGCCCTTGGGGAATCGTACAGAGTCTGTGATGAGGCAGGGCCATTTGGGAAATGGGTGATCAGGGAGATGGAAGCAGCAAGTGTTGGCTTTCACAGAGAGGAGCGTGGCCCATCTTGTCCTGAGAAGGCCACTTTCTGCTTGCATAGATCGGTATAGCCATAATCTTTCATGGTTTGGTTTACATTTTGTTTGAAAAAGAATGAGGTCTATAGAGCTGGTCCAGTTTTAACATGGCAACTGAGTTTGTGGGCATGGTCATGGCTGACAGACTTTCCGGGATCTATTCGATTTTTAAATGTTTGTGACGTGACTGTGACTGTACCATGATAACACTCTTTCTATGCTGTTTTTCTACATGCTGCCATATTTAATTTACACTATTATTTGGATCTGAATGATAAATCTTTATTAGCAAGACCAAATTTAAGAACAAAATTTACTTCCAACCAATTTATTCCAATCTATTTTTTTTCACTAAGTATTGCCATTCTTACTTTGAAATTTCCTTTTAAAAATTCACATATGTGGTTTTTAGGGCCACACCAGAAATGTGCTCAGGGCTTAACTCCTGGTTTTACACATAGGGATCATTCCTATACAGGGTTGAGAACAATATGGGGTATTGGGCATCAAAACCAGGTTGGCTGTGTGCAAAGCAATTGCCTTATATGCGATAATATCTTTCCAGCCCTCTATATTGAGATTTTTGTAGTTATATTAGTCTCTCATCTTCTAAGTAACTACTTTAGAGATATTATTTAATTAACATATAATGGTATTTAAGGATATAAAAGTTTCTAGGAAATTTGATAGCTTTTTCTAGAAGCTTTTAGTAGCTGATTTTTATAACCATTAGTTGCAAATATACATACTTTATGAAGTTTATTCTTTATCAAACTTGATTAATATATAAAATTATAACAGGACAGAACTTTATGTTTCATATGAACCAAATGACATTTAAATAGTTGATTTAGGTGACTATTTGTATATAAGATAAAATTTTAAATTAAGGAGAGAGGTAAATTTTTAATTTATATAAATGATTTTCCATTTATTGGCCCTAATATGTATGAATGAATTTAATTATTTTAATTTTCAAGTGGGAATTATTTAATTAACAAGTGGAATTATTATCTAATCATGCAAATCTAATGTTCAGTTAGCTGGAAATATATAGTTTACTTTTAATTATTGTCAAAAGTTGACTTAAGTAATTGTGCTCAAATTAGAACCAATGAGAAACCATCATAAATATAACATCTAATTTCCTTCCCCTAAGTTATTAAGTAGTACTGATAAAATACTAAACTCAGGATTCCTGACTTAAAATTTTTTTCAATACTGCTACTATATGTTAAATTTTTAAAACTCCTGGGTAAGGGCTGGAGAGATAGCACAGCAGTAAGGCATTCACCTTGCACACAGCTGACCTAAGATGGACCTGGGTTTGATCCTTAGCATCCCATATGCTCCGCCCCCTTCCCCCCCCCCCCCCCGAGCCATGAGCAATTTCTGAGTGCAGAATCATGGAGTAAACCCCTGAGCATCACCGAGTGTGGTCCAAAAAAACAAACAAAACAAAAAACTCCCTGGTAGAATCACATAGCTTTATGATATTATCTTTTCTTGGTTCTTGAAAAAATGTAGTAAACATTCAGTGGCACATGGGGTTTCTAAATTCATGTATTTGGAATCCTCATAACTCACTACATACAATAATGAAATGTTACATCCAGAAAGAATTAAATGTACTTAATTGTTATTATTCATTAATATTGATGTTAGGAACAATTTAGCTCATTAACTCAATTTGAAAATATTGGACTTTTTTAAAACAACATTAATTCTTCATTTTTACATATTTTAACTATTGTAACATCAATATGTCTCTTTGTCTTTCTGGCAGGAGTAAAGCCAACCTTAACCTTGGTTAAATTAGTGGCACATTATTGATTTGTTTTGTTTCAAATTCATTAATATGCAAGGAACCACATGTCAATTTAGTGTCTCTCTGAAAAGGATCATGAGATAGTCCAAAGGTAATTGTTACTTCCTGTACATTTTTTATTAGACACAATTTAAGTGCCATATTTAATGCTGGTTTTAAAATTTTTATATTGTAGCTTAACAGAACTAGACATTTTTTCTTGAGTTTATCAGAATAAGGTTTAATAATTTTTTATCTATCAAATGTTAATAATGATTATTGGTCATCCAACTCAATGTGCCTTCTGTTTTGTTAGACAACATGATCAGTCCTAAAGAATTATATGACTTGGAATAAGCATATCATTTAAATCAAAGAGTCATATTAGAAGAACACTAAAATTTTAGATAAAATAAGGTTGGTATTGGAGCAATAGTTCAGCGGATTTGACTCCAGCCTTGCATACTGCCATGTAGATTCTTTTTTTTTTTAATTTTTTACTTTTAATTATGAGAACAAAGATGCAAAGAAAGAAGACATGGTAAAGTTACAGTGGAAGGACAATCACCCATAACATAATTCTCAGAAGTCCCGCTTGCTGATAATCTTAACTTTGAACTTTCAGCCAAAGAACATTAAGATAAATAAAACAGAACCATGTACAATTACTTTGTCCCTCAAGTCCCCAGATTGTAACACATAATATTTCTTAACAGCACACAAGGCAATCTAAAGCCATAAAAACTTATGTAACTCTTTAAACATTAGAGGCATAGTATTTTTTACATTTCCATGTACATGCATATTAGCTTAAGTTAACCTCAAATTTTAAGTGTTTTTTTTTTTAAGGATTAAAGTCAAAGGAGCACAGTAAAAACGGTGTTAGAGTGGCAATTGTTGTTTGCATAGGCCCACCAAAATATGAGGGGACTTGGAAAGGAATAACCTTGGCCTAAATACAAAGAGACCTACCCCTGAAGTTTCCTGGCATAAGACCAACTCTAGGCTCCAGGCAAGTTAGATCATCTAATCCAAGACATTGTCCGTAGTGCCCAATACACTTTTCACACAGTCTCTGTTGTTGGTATCATTTTTCTGTATTAAAAAATCCTGGAATCTTGGGGCCGGGCGGTGGCGCTGGAGGTAAGGTGCCTGCCTTACCTGCGCTAGCCTAGGAGACGGACCGCGGTTCGATCCCCCGGCGTCCCATATGGTCCCCCAAGCCAGGAGCGACTTCTTGAGCGCATAGCCAGGAGGTAACCCCTGAGCGTCACCGGGTGTGGCCCAAAACCAAAAAAAAAAAAAAAAAAAAAAAAATCCTGGAATCTGCATATCCTACATTGAAGTCAGGATGTGGAGCATCCTCTCGTTTCACCTAACCATTAAAGGGCAATGCAGGAAGCCTGTCTGTAAGCAGGTCATTGTTGTTGTTGTTAAGTCTTCTCAGTGTTAAGGGAAGTCTCTTTTGAGCAGGTCGCTGTCTGAAGCAGATGGTAGGGTCTTCCATGGTAGAGGATTGCTTCCAGGGTGATGTTCTAGACAAACCTGGATGTTTCGTTGATGGGCTTCCCTGGTTCGGGATGTGTGATGGAAAATGCCCTTTCTTCTGAGGCCTGTGCCAGGGTCATTATGTCAATGTTCAGGGTGTAAAGGTCCCTTTGCACTACAAGATTTGTGTATTCCCAATCTCTATTAGATAGGATCTTATTTGTATGTATAGTATTTTCCCATTTTAATGTGCCTATGCAAAAAAGGAGCAATGCCACGTGGCATTATTGGTGCATATGGGGGCCATAAGAAACAAGTCCAACAATCCCCATCGGTGTGATTCAATCATAAGGATTATAACTGAGGGACTCTTTCACCAAAATTCCTTATTGAACAGCTCATAAAGAAAAGATACAAAGTGGTTAGAATTGTCACTGTATAAGAGAATATTTAGTAAGACTTATAGTTGTCAGAGAAAAACCACAAAATATTCTAAAGAAATACATGTCCATTTTATGTCTTTTGAAACAGTTTGGGGTTGTTACACACAATGCACGGCTTTAGTCTTGTGATTAGGATTGTGCAATACTGACGTTAAAGAAAGAGTAATGTGGGTTAGTGATTTTGGGGGGGGTGTGAGAAAGTTAAGGAGTAAAATGAGCTTTGTAGTGTAGATTCTATCCACAGCACTACATATGGTCCTCTGAGCCCCACCCAGTGGTAAGTAATCCCTGAGTGCAGTATTGATCCCTCTGTCTGGAGGAAAGCCCTGAGCACTGTTGGGTGTGGCCCTAAACCCTGTACCCAAAGATTCATGAAAAAAAAAAAAAAACTAAGAGAAAGAAGTATAGTAAAATCCATGTTCCCGGAACGGAAATATTTACATACAGTAGCCAAAACCTTTTTCTAGTTTATTTAGAATGTCCTCTGTCTTTAGCACTATGTTTTTGTTTGTTTTGTTTTGTTTTGGGGCCACACCCGGTGACTGTCAGGATTTACTCCTGGCTCTGTGTTCAGAAATTGCTCCTGGCTCAGGGAACCATATGGGACATTGGGATCAAACCAAGTCCGTCCTGGCTCTGCCGCATGCAAGGCAATGTCCTACTGCTGTGCTATCACTCGGGCCCATCAGTAGTATGTTTTTTGAGGGAGGGGGAATAGCCCAAAAGGTGCTCAAGAGACTCAGAGGTTCAATGTCAGGGTTCAGAGCACTTTTCCCACTCATATACCTTTCATGGATCTGCGATTTTTGTCTATAGCTTGAAATAATACTTTAACAAAGTGGGCATATTTTTAAGGTGTCCTATTCTGGCACTTCCAATACATATTTCCCATTTCACTGCCAACAATAGATCTGGTCAGCCCCTTACCCAAAGATCTCAGAGGTTCTCCATTGCCTATAGAATAATATCTCCCCACCCCCTATTCTTTAGAGCTGAATTTTCTTCATCTTTTCTTTGGAGATCCCCTCTCATCTCTTCCCTGAGGAAAGTGCTATCAGAAACACCTCAGATTATTACATGGTTGATTTGAATTCATTTTCTATGATCCCCTACAGTTTAAGAAGCTGAGTACTTAGAGTGCATATAACATTAGCCCTTCTGGCCCCAAATTTTTCTTTCTTCCTCTTTTAGCTTTTAGACTTTCTCTCTTCATCTTTAGCGCCTTCTCCATAGATTGAACTCATCTCTCAAAATAGGAGGGCAACATACCTTTCTCTTCATTTTATTTGCATATATCTTTCTTCTATGCTATTTTCCTACAAATCCTATTCACTCTCCTATTCCCAAGAAAAAAATTATTCATCCCAATGTTAGTTTTCCTCTAGGTCATACTTGATTAATTTGATCTGTATCATTGATAAATATCTGCCATGTTTTTATTGAGTATTCCTTTTTCTAGGTCTTGTCCCTTATCCTGAGATAGAAAAATGTCTTATTTTCATGTCTCAGATCTAGCAAGTATCTGCCACATAATGCTAAGAAAATTTGTTTTAATAAGATTCATTGATTTCTTATCTAATACTAATAATCACATTAACATTTTCTAAAAACATTACATGTAAATTTTCCCATACCAGTCATTGTCAAACCAGTCACGGCCTCACACTGATTAATGTTTAGGTTGTTGGTGTTTTGTTTTGTTTCTTTCAATCCTGGTCTGGTAGTGTAAGTGGCAAAACAAAAATTTTAATCTGAACTAGTCAAACCCCACCTCCTCTCTCTGGCTCCTATAACAAATAGCTTTACAAAGTAAATGTAATTTCTTCATATTCTGCCTATAAATATCATTCCTACCAATTCTATTTTTTTTTAGCAAAGAAACCTATGTCAGATTAAAATAAAGAAAAACAATCTGGACAATTAGGAATCCCCCTAGGTAAATATTAAAGAAAGCTGCTCTAAAGCCAAATGCCACTTTAAAATAATAACACAAGACAGGATATTGAACATATTTGCCATTTCCGTAACCACTCACATTTTTAGTCTAATTTTTCCTATTTTATGTTCTTGTATTAGACTCTTAGTTTGACTTCTATACATTACTACACACTTAATAAAGATATTTCATTTTTCCTGGTGTGTGCTTCCAGAGACCTAGCATGCAGTGAAGTTTTATAGGTCCTGTACAGTGCAACAGATGCCATTCCATTTGCCTAAGTCCTGCTGACATTTGGAGATGTGGATTAATTGAGCTACAGAATGAAATTTAATTAAAATTAAATACAGACTTGGCCATTGTTTCTGTTCATTTCCTGCACTCCAGTGTGTATATTTGCAGGCAGCGCCATAGTTAATTTGTTTAATCAGGATGCTCTGTGGGGGAAGCTGCACTTTGTTTTATACTGAAAGACTGAAGGTGTGGTAGATGCCAGGTTGGTTTCATTACACACAATGTGAGCTGTGTAAATGATGCTACTGATGAGTCTCAGAAGGTACCTAAGGGAGCAAGGTGTCTCCATATGAACCTGAAGAGAAACAACATGTCAGAGAGAAGGTTTAGTGATATCTTTTAAATTGACATTATCTGGCCACAGGAATCTCATCAATTACCCAATAAACATGTTTCCCATGTTTCTATTCACTCAGACATTTATTCATCCACTTATTCAACCAACATATCAGTAGCAGCCATGGACCAAGGTTGAATTTAAGGTAGTCAGCGTTATTAAGAATTTAGTTTTTCTGCCAGTTACTACAATTGGAGAATTCTGCCACTTTTTGCAGCTATAGGACCAGAATATGAAGCATATTTAAATTTCAGACCCTAAAGCAGGACACATTCTTTCTGTCATGATATTATGGAAATGAAGCATATTTTACCTCTTCCTTTGAGAAATTTACTAAAGAACTCCTCTTCCTGGAGAACTTTCCCTACTTCAACAGCAGGGAATGAATTTAATCCAATCAGTCTCCAAAGTAGAGAGGCAGTCTTTGTTTTATCAATGTATCTCCTATATCTCCTTCTAGATTATGAAACTGTTTACCAACTTAAAAAAATTTATCAGAGGGGCCAGAGATAGTACTGCAGGTAGGTCACTTGCCTTTCATGAGACTGACCTGGGTTTAATTCCTCTGCTGGTTCCTCTTGAGCACTGACTGCTAGGTGAGATCCCTGAGCACAGAGCCAGAAGTAATCCCTAAGCACTGTTGGGTATGGCCCAAGAAATTTTTATTCAAGTAACATTGGTATATAACATTATCTAAGTTTTATGTACACAGTGTTCAAATTTGATAACTAACATGTTACTAAATATTTCCATCGAAAGGTTAGTTCTTTGCCAATATCTTTTAATATTTAAAAATGATTAAGCCAGTACATCATCTCCAGATTGTACTCAAAGATTATTTCTTGAATATATTATTAAGCATGTTTAGTCCTTTTACATGGACAATTGTGTTTTAATAAACTAACATTTCTTTTTTTTGAGCAATGCCCCACCTATGCTCTGGACAATCATTTCTATGTTTGAATGTATGTACGTTTAAGATAAAGGTGAATGAGCTTAGAGACAAAACCACTTCCCAATGGCTATCTCTGTGATTGGTCCAAATAGGCCTATGATCATTCTATTTTAATCAATGCCAGCCACAATGCTAAGGCATCCATTTTTTTGTTGTACATGAAAACATGGAACATGTGATGAGTTCCTTTCTTCTTAAAGGTGGTAACAGTCCAAATATGGGGACAAGTTAGCTAAAATGAATAAAAAGATTGGGTTGTCTCACTATTCTTTAAGATTTTATTGCTTCTCTGTTAGCCAACAATGTTACTTAAATCTGGTTTTGGGTTGAATTTTCTCTTTTTCACACATGAGAGAATCCTATCTGGCCATTTTCATTACAATTATCATTAACTATTAACAGCTGGAATCATTTATATTCACAAAGCCAGGTCTATTCTGTAATCTCTTTAAGTTCAGTTATATCACTTCATCTAATGTCATACTAATTAGTACAGTGCCTGGAACCTAGTCCATTAAATAATAATTTTGTTGAAATGAGAGAGTAAGTATCAATCCAGGTGATCATGTTAGAATACAAAAACATACTTTTTTTAAATTTTTTATTTTGACCAAAGTGGATTACAAATCTTTCACAGTACGTAGTGACATTGAATCAGGGGCATTCCCACCACCAATGTTGTCCTCCCTCCACCCCTATTCCCAGCATGCATCCCATATCCCCCTCCCCTACCCCCCCGGGTTGCTAGTATAAGTGGTCCCCTCTGTGTCTAGCATGTTGTAGATTAGGTGTCAATCTATTGTTGTTGGCTTTAGATTTGCTGTGTTAAATCTGATCTTTTTTTTTATTTCTACTTAATGTTCATATGACTTTTTTAGCTTTGTTCTAATACTGATTGAATTGGACTACTGTGCTTGGAACTCATAGTGATCTTTATGCTTTCTTTTGCACTGTTTGTAACTAAAAGGGTAATGAAAGACTGTTCAATAATTTCAAAGGGTGAGAGAATAATTTTTATTCTGATAATTCTTTAAAAACCCTGAGAAGTAAATTCCATAGAGCTTTCCTGTTATTTATGCCATTTATGTTATGCATATGTTATTTATGCCAATGTCAACTACTTTTACTACCTAGAAATTGGCATTGAGAAGACTTGTGAGTTCTACTTAATTTATTAGTAGGTTTTTCTTCAATTGAGCTATATTGCTCATAGGTATGGGCTCAAATTGCTAAAAAAAAAATGGGCAACACTGTTTTTCTTGCACATCTTTTCTGTTCTGTAACAAACTATGTTATAAATCCTTGCAGTTGGCAAAAGAAGCCTAATTTACCCCCCAATATGTGTTTAGTGAAATTTAATTCCCAATTTTTCCCTATCACTATTTTCCATAGACAAATGGTGATGATTAAGCTTATAATTTAAAATAATTAATATTCTGGATACATATTTTACTTTATAGGCTTATAGTGATGGAAATCCTCATAATAAAATATAAAATAATAATAAAATGCTTTTATCCCCAATTCCAGAATAAGAAGATGAAGAAATATTTTTAATATTGTTAATTTTAAGTAATTTTCTGAGCTGCAAGACACCTAGAAACTCAAAGAATTTATTCTTTTGATAAATATTTAAATATTTTATTTGAAATACCATCCAGAAATGTGTCAATTATGTATTCTCAGTTTATATAGGTTATTCATTATTTCTCCATAAACATATTCACATAAATACATATAATAAAGTTGAGCCTTAGTATATGAAGATATTATATTTAACTTTAATAAGAACTTATGATCATTAACTAATTTAATATTTATGACAAATAAATATGAGATAAGTACTCTGATTACCTTTATTATTCAGATGCAGAAACTAAAACAGAGAGATTTAAATTACTAAAGTCAATGCTCATAAATTGTGGAATCATGATTTGAATCCCAAAACAGTATAACTCCCAACAAGTGTTGTTTGCTCATATAGGAGAAAAATCTTGTTATTTGTATCATAAATTAATTTTATTGATGTGCTTTTATTTAACAAATATTTTATAGAGGTCTATCCTCTATAGTAATTTGTTCTATGTAATTTAGGCACTGTTTTATATAAGCTGAAGTGAACAAGCTGCAGAAGACATTAATTTATGGATTATATTCTAGTATACCTACATTTTAGGCTTTAGAGAAGGCCTAATGTTTTCCATTTATGACCTCTTTTCATCTGAGAAATATTTACAAAATCTGTGTATATAAAATAAAAATACAAATCAACCTGATGCTAAATCATAATTTTATTTGAAAACAAGATTATGACCCCTCCCCTATCATGTTGAGCTACAGAACCCCACTTGGAATTTGATTCCACAGACATGAAATTAGGCTCTAGGTGCTTAACCAATCTAGAGATGCCCGTGTTATTTTTGTGAGCACATAGCTTTCTTTTCCTCTTTCTCTTCCTTTATTTTCTAAGTAAACATGTTTTACTTCACAGTCTTCTCCTGAAATTCTTTTCTGTAAGGTGGTGTGGGGAGAAGTTAGACTCAAGAACTCTAAAAAGTACAAATATTTGTTTTATATGTTTGTGAGCTTGGTAAAGTGGAGTTTTGACATTTTGTTTCAAAATCAGGGCTAATTCTTAACCTGAATAATCTAATAAAAAAACATAGGTAGTTTATTAAGTTAGACAGGAATATTAATTGTTAGGCTTTTCAAAAGGTGGTTGATTTCTTCTGGGCAACATCTTATTATTAACCTTTAAGTTATGGCAAAGTTAGCCTAATTTTTCCCCTTTCATATATCTTGTATGAATTGATCCTCTAATTTCCCTAGCTGTATTTCTCATAGATGTAGCAATGATGATAATAATATGGCCAATTATAAAAAGTTCTTTTGTGTTCTTAGCCCATAAAAATAAATAAAGCCTATTTTCAGTTCTTGAACCATGCAGTCTTTTGGAATATTATTCATGTATTTGGAAAGGGGAGTCCATAACTTGTTTTAGAGCTTTTTCTTGGCTCTGTGTTCAAGGACCACTCCTGGGGTACTTAGGAGACCACACGCAGTGTCATGGGTCTAAACCCAGGTCAGCCACAGTCAGATACCATTTTTTGCTATCTATCTGGTACACTGTCTACTTTTCTCCATAACATAAGAAATATCACAGCATATTAACTACATGACAGGAGTTTAATAATAATTGAATGTTCAAATAAATAACGGCATGATATTTTTGTAATTTTTTCACCTAATTTTTGTTTTTTGTTTAAGTACCATCTAGGAGTGGTCAGAGACCCAGGAGACAATCCCAGACTTCCAGCCATGTGGCCTGATTATTACAGGTCCAATAATGAGTGAAGGTTAGACTTGGCAGTGCTATGGGCTTCCAGGGCCAGCTTGGGGGCTGCCAAGCTACACCTTGTGGTACTAGAGGAGGGGCATATGGTGCTGGGATTGAAGTCAGGGTCTTCAATATGCAAGATGTGCTTTCCACACCATTTGGGCTATCCCCATTGAACCCTGTTTTATAATAGTAATATAGCCATTTTGCTAAATTTCATTTTCATTTATTTAAAAAGTATTTATTGAGCATTACAAAGTCCACAACAGCTTGTTATGTACTTGGAGAATATAGAAGAGTGGTCTTCATTACATTTATAATAGATATAAAAGAATTAAGAAAGCACAATGGTACGTGAGCATATGAGATATAAATTGTAAAAAAAAAAGACTGAGTAGAGGGAGGGTGGAAATGCACTCTAAGAAATTGGGTATCATTTATTCCTAGATTGCCTCATTTTTTAAGACCGAGCTCCTAGTATCTATCTGTGCAGGTGTAGATGAATACAGAGCAGAGCATGACCAAGAATTCTCTTCTCATAGAATATATTTATAAAGATTCTCCTTTGATCTGCAGCTGCTATTCCCTCTTAGTCTTAGTTGGCCCAATGCCTTTGCTCAAAAAGAGCCACACCATTTTCTATTTATGGCAAAGTAGACCAGTCTGTCTGCTGCTGTGGGTTCTCAGCAGTCAACAACTTTGCCACATGTTTCTGACATTGTGATTACAATCCTCCTTTGAAGTGTTGTCCCTGCCCCCTCCTCTTGTGGTTGCCCCACTTCACTTCACCATTCAGCAGGCTGCTCAAGTACCTCAGCTGCCATCCCTCCCCACACCCATCCTGCCTAAGAGAAGTTGTGTTTGTGACAGTAGGGGCTTCAATGCTAGTAGGCTGGCTGCCTTCCAGCATTGTGCAGTTGGTGATCCAGGCTCCCATGAAACATACTGTGTAGGTAGTAGTCATAACTCACATTTTTCTAAAGCAATTTGAGGGAAACCCAAGTGTTATTTTTAAGAAAAAAAAAACTTTGTCTGATACTTGAATCAATGCAAGAGTAGAAAGGCATTTACTCCATGAATCCTTTAGGATTTGGAATTTTAGAAGAATTATCCTCCTCCTGTTTAAACTGAGCTTT